>NC_044003.1:8719486-9028861 GCF_902150065.1 Myripristis murdjan
AGACATCTTTTTTTTTTTTTTAAACGTCTTTTCTTTTATTTGAGTCATGCAGCCATTTGACTTTGTGTTGGAGGGTGGGGGGGACGGGGAGGAGGAAGGGACGGGAGGGCGGGGGGATTAGATGAAGGCAGTTAAATCCTTTGTTCTTCTTTGAATTGTGTTATAATTAGCTGTGGTTTAATCTTCTTGGAAATGAAGCAAAAGTGTGCATTTTTAAAGACAGATGGAATTACGAGCCGCGCTGTTGTGATTTCATACCAGTGTCATGCTGAGGCAGCCGCTGAGGAGATGCTCTGTGTGTAATACTGTCTGCCTGCGAAGGATGGGGATCTTACAACGGGGAAATTGTGCACATCCAAAGAAAAGCCCCATGCAGTAGCACAATGTCCTCTCCAATTTAGACGTTTCCTGAAATCCATCCACCTTGTAGCTTCTCTCTCTCTCTGTCTGTCTTTGGAGTCACGCTCCTGCCTCACCCGCTCTTAATGGTTAATCTGTATTAACCCGAGTGATCATGCAAGATATCTCCATGATGCTCTGAAATCCTCTAGGGAGGGATTTTGCATCTATTTTCCTTGCTGCTGTAAACGATGAAATAAATAAATAAGTAAATAAATAAATGAAGAGTTTGCGTGCGGTCGTTGGCGAGCATCGTGCGCTCTGGCTCGGCACTTTTACGCACGGTTTGGCTCGGAAGGATTTACCCCAAAATAGGAGCGTGACTGCTTACATCTGTAACCGAGACCTTAATGAATGATGTTTAAGAGCGGAAATCCATAGGGAATCTGTGATCTCCCTGCGGGGGGTGTCACATTTAGCCTCAGCAGGAGCACACGACAGTGATGTCAGGCGACCCTTTTGGAGGTTTATCTCTAGATGAGATTGAGGGGAAACCCACCGAATCCAACCCACAGTGCCCTCACCTCTATTTACGGAATACTCTGACCTGTCTTTTTTTTAGGCTTACATGAATATTAATGAGGTAAATTCATCTTAAACAGCGTCATAAGTAGCGCCAAATCCACTAAAGTTATCAAAAAGATGAGGGGGGGAAATAAAGTAATCAGTTTCTTTCTTTCTTTCCTATTTATGATGGTGATGATCACCCAGTTGGAGGTCACATCTCACCCAGCTTTTTTTTTTTCCAATCACCTCCAGCATCACTTGGCAAAGATAAGAATCAAAGGAAATGGGGAAAAACAGGGTTGCCACACTTACGAGCCTGGCTTGTGCGCATCCGCCGGTGTGGACCAACGCTTTTTCCTGCTTTTGTGTTTCCGGCACTCCACGATGAGGATCAAACAAAAAAGTAAAAATAACAACCTGGTGTAATATGGCATTATGGGCGCGCACTTAAAAGTCCCGCAGCGAGTCGAGCTGTAACCCCTTCAGTCCGTACCATCTTCTTGTCGGAGGCGGAGGAGGTGTGATAATCGCGGCATGTGGCGAACAAGTGCGCCGGATGCTTGCGGAGGAACGGGATGATAACTCTGATAAGCGCTCTGATTGGTCTTCAGGCTCCAACGGGCTTTTTTTTTTTTTTTTTTTTCTCCCTGGCTGTGGAGCGCAGCATCAGGACCACATCCAGCACACTGCAAAAAAATTGGCCATCCTAACACTTGGTGCCACATTCAGCAGTAAAGCATTGTTATTCCTAAACATAAATAGATAAATAAATTAAACTAACAATGGGGGAGATAATTTAACCTGTTAATGTCAGATAAGGCAGCTTCCACAAGTATCAAGATGATAATATCACCTTCAAAATAAACTCCATTGGATCATTGGACTAAAAAAAGATTCTGGTTGCAACAAGCTGGTTGCAATGAAAAAAGTGAAATTATTTTATGCAACTGTCAGATATTTATTTATTTATTTATTTATTTACAAATCAGACCCAATTCCAGCTGCATGGCGTGTTGAAGATGTTTTTTTTTTTTTTTTTTTTTTTTTACAGCGCAGGGCAAGGGCATCCTTAACTGACGTAATACTTGTTCACATCTGTCTTGCCTGAGGGCTTCAGTTCACTCAAACCCCTTAAGTACAGCAAAGCCCCTGCACACTGCAAAAATATCCAGACAAGCAAATTTGCTCGGTTTCCAAAGCAAAAGCAAAAAAAAAAAAAAAAAAAAGAAAAAAGAAAAAAAGAAAGAAAAAATAAACTTGTTTTGCAGAATTATCTTTGATCGGTTGTCATTTATGCAGCAGAAGAGTGATGTGCGATGTTCTGGCTCGGCTATACGGATAATGAGGCTTGGTTCTGGAGGGGGGAGAAATGGTGAAAGAAGTGAAACACCCCGGTAAACAAGTAGAAGTGTCTCTCAATCTGTGAAATCCTTCATTTTAAAAACAGATAAGGTTTTGAAGGCCGGGTGGACTTGGCTGGAGACTGGAGGTGGGCGTTTTTTTGCAGTGCATCCAGTTTTAATTGCCAAGAAGACTTTTTTTTATTCATTAAAAATCTGGGGAGAAATTTTTGCAGTGACTGATAGCTGGCAAGTTAATTTATTTAAAGCCCAGTATCACTGTTCACATTCTCAAAGGGCTTTCCAAACAAAACAGCACGACATCCCCCTGACTTAATCCTCAAAGCAGCCGAGAAAAAGAGAAACTTTCTCCCCCAAAAAAACCCAGAGGTGGAACTGGAATGAAAAATGAAAGAAATCTTGAGACCACAGAGGGAGGAGATCACCTTCGTGGCCAAATAGGTGCGCAAAAGGTGCCAAGCCAGTGAGCAAATTACAAAAAAAAAAAAAAAAAAAAAAAAGAAATCATGCAAAAGAAAACACACTGGCAGACAAAATAAGGGCAAGAAAAGCAGCTGGGGGGCCTGACAGCCACAGAGCCGCCGCAACAGCCGAGGCGAGGGGGATGAAGAGGACGAGGAGGATGACGGGGAGGGATGAAAGGGATGGAGAGGGGACACCTGGGAGGAAGACAGTCACACTCAAGAAACACACACACACACAGAGTGGGGCAAATAAAGTGTTTGGATGTGGAGAAAGTGTTACATAGAAAACAACATAGTCGAGACTGAAGAGAAGAAATTATAAATTATGAAGACACAGAGCACAAAATTAGCCCTACAAGACTGCAGGTAGTTTAGAGGGAACATCGCTCCTGAACGCTCCCCTGATGTCTTTTCGGATATTGCCAGCTATTAGATTTCTGGCCGTTTTTCCTTTTATCTGTGCCCAGTCTGCACTTCTCATATGAATCCTGCGTTTCGGAGGCAGAGTGCGCTTTGACCCAGTTGTTGAAAGTTGTTTGGAGATGGAGTCGAGGAACCATTACCATTAGGCTTTGGGTCCTACTTTTCTCCACCAAAAAAAAAAAATGCCATTTCAGTTCACCCGACACAAAACAGCATTTTTTTCTTTTTTATCTCTACAGATTAAGAGATGTTATCCAGTCCAAATCATCGTTCTCTAGGCTACTGAGTCCAGTAGGATGATTTGAAAGAAAGGCTGACATTGCATGAAGAACACCCACAAGGAAAAAAGTGACAGCCAATGGTTTCCCCGCCTCTCTTTTCCTCACTAATTTGAACTCCATTCATCTCACTGTACAGTTACCCAACCTCTGAAAATCAGGAAATGAGACAGAATAAGCTATATATTTTTTGTTTTGTCTTAGTGACTTTAGGGTACAAAACCAGGGGATTTTTCAGGATCAAGGTCCGGCACAGTCAGACATGGCTGCCTAAAGAGAAATCTGACACCAAAGCCACTAGTGAACTGTATTCGAGGCTTCCTACTCAAATTCAGACCTTAATTTCTTGAAATGAGCTCAAGATTTTTATGTATAGACACCTCGCCTCTGACACGACCATACCAGAAACTTTGAATGTTTGGCCCTTTTACAACAATTTAATCACTTTTTACATTGCAACAAACCATTTTCCAAATCATGCAAATTTTAGATGTGTTTGAAACAACAGTATTCATAATCCACTCGTTGATAATTGGCTGTGTAACTCAAACGTTTCCCCGGGGACTATTTTCTGTGGCGGTGGGATCGTTTCACTCTGGCCCAATTTCAAGTCATCAAAAGACAACAGTGGTGCTGCTTTTTAGGGAAACTGATGTGGAGGACTTTATTACGGTGATGGGAAAACTGGTGTGAAGAAAGTTTGAAGTCTCTGAAGTTTCATTTTCATGTCGTAGTGGAACGAATGTAAACCAACGGCTGGAGAAAAGGGATGAAAAATGATTTTGGAATTCTGAGGTCCGACTGCGAAATGTGAAGTTTATATATTTGTAATGTTTTCAGATAAATATGTAAAAATCACTGCTATGGTCCTTTAATTCAGCTGTATCACTCTATAGATGACAATTATCCTTCACAATGACAAATGTCAGCCATGGTGGGATGATGCAGTTCATTAACTCATCAATATCTGGAAAAAACAAATTTTCAGCACAAAGGTTTTTTGTTTTTTTTGTTGTTGTTTTTTTCCATAAAATGAGTGGATTTACCCAGAGTCCAGTTATCTGAATCCATCTCAAACCAGTGGGCTCCAAAACACGATACACGGCAAAGTGTTTTTTATTTAATTCAAGTGATTTATTCTGTTTATGTCCCATTACACAGACCTTGGGCACAATAACCGAGGAGGCAGACATTATGAAGATCTTCAGAGGATACGGATGTTAACAGGATCTCTCCTGCCCTCAAGTGAAGCATGGACACATACGGATATTAGACATGGCTCAAATGTGGGAAAAACACCAAATATGGGTCCGTCGCAGGCGTATTTGTTCCCCTCAGCAGGTAGAGTACTATGACTACCCCCTAGGCTGTTTGCACGCTGCCAAGTTGATGTGAATGTCTAACTGGGGGAAGAGCTGCTGGCTGCCATGTGCAAAAAAAACAAATTTAAATTGCTTCCCAGTTACTGTCGGGCAGAGTCTCATGAGAATGATAAACCCCACTCCAAGTATAAAAAAAAAAAAAAGGGGTAAATGTTGGACAGTGTTTGGGTCTGTTTACACTGATAGAAAAAAAAAAAAATAACACGTGACTTTTTGAATCCAGCTTCAGGGAATGAAACCAAACAAGAGATGAATGCGCAGAACACAGCAGAACACAGGGAGAGAGGAAAAGTGTAAATGAATGAGAGTGGTGTGTCCACAGAAAAATGATTTCCTGCAGAAAAACAAAAAACAGAAAAAAACCCAAAAAAAAACATCCTTGCTTCTGGGTGTAAAATAAAAGCAGAATCAGACTGTGAATCAAAATGAGTCATACTTTGTGTTGTGGGCAGCTGGACTGACTGGCTGAATCTGCTGTTTTTAACACCACAAAAGAAATATCCGGCTGGAGAGAGAGCGAGAGAGAGAGCGAGAGAGAGAGAGAGAGATGCGAAACGCCACATTAATTTTTTTACTAGTGCAAATAATCCCTTATATCGTCACACTATTACGCGCCGCTGTGTCGATAACAGTTCAAAGAACATTGCCCTTGTTGTACTTCAGTAAGCATATTTAGCAGCACTGAATCAGTCAAGCAGGCTTATTCCCTTCAGAGGATTGGTGTGAGTATTTATACTGTAACCCCTGACTGTGTGAAGGCGGCTGACCAGACGCATCAGCAAGGCGGAGCGCGGGAGGAAGAAGTCGCAACGGCACGTGGTCTGCGCTTACAGTACGTGCGGACGCTTCCACAATTAAATAATTAACTCTGAGACCAAACCTCCGTGTGTTTTAAATGTGATATTACAGTTTTAATTAAATAACGAGAGCAAGCGGCAGCCCTAGGACAGACAACAGTCTAAAAAAAACCCTCTAAAATTAAAAGGAAAAGGAAACATAGTGGATGTGGTTGTTGAGCCGATAACAAACACAACAGAGCTTCCCGTTCTTAAAAATGCATTACACTCTAGAGAGCAAATTCACATCGATTAAAAGACGCCCCCGGGGTGTTGTGGTGAGTCGCCCGCCTCCTCCACAGGAATGAACGTTACCCCTCGTTGTAAACTGAACTGTCTGTACACAAGCGGGGGGAGGGGGAGAATGTCAAAATGTCAGCTACTGCCTCACTCAGAGTGCCAGGCTGTGGGTAAAAACGAGGCTGTTCGTAGTCCAGTCGGGGGCAGCAGGTGGCGGGAGGAGCGGCGTTTGACCCGGGGCCTGGCGCACGCGCGCGCGGGGGGCGGGGGGGGGGCGTGCCGTGTCGGAGAGGTCGGGGCGAAGGGTGCGGCGGCTGTCGTCACAGCTCATAGTCAAACTTGTACTCGTGAGCCAGGTAGATCCTACGGAAAATGAGCGCCGCCAAGGCCAGGGTGAGCACCACGATGAGCACCGTTGAACCGGCGTGGCTGCCGTCCCGCGGCTGGTGGGCGGCGGCGGCGGCGGCGAAGGCGGGGAAGGTGGGCCTGCTGGCGGGCTCTCTGCCGTCTCTCTGGCGCTGCTGGGCGCGACGCTGCCGCGGGCTGAGGGAGCGGCTGCTGCCCGGGGCCGGGGCAGGACGAGCCTCGTCTGCTGCGGCAGCTGGAGACGCCTCGGCCTGCAGAGGAGGACAAGACAGAAACAGAGGCCCGAGCTGAGGCACGTCCAGATACGACACAAATAACACACAAATAACTGCAGTTACACTTGCAAACACACATGAAGGCTGTGAGCAACTTTTCAAATCGCCCATCTGTTTGCCCGCCATCAGAGAGCCGCTTCTTTTCTTTCTTTTTTTTTTTGCCTTTACGGTAGTTCACAGCAACAATTATCTGTAATTCATGAGCCTCTGAGATCAGCATATTAAACTATTCAGCTGGATCCGGTATGAAGTTCTGGTTAAAGTTAGTTTAGGATAAGAAATGAAGTTTTGATGATTCTGTTCATTTACAGTAGCCAATCCAGACGAAATTAGCCCTCTCAGGAGGACAGGAAGCTTTCCAGGGGATGACTAACCACGGGGCAACACTGTTGGATTCAGGTTTTTTTTTTTTTTTTTTTTTTTTTTTTTTTACAAAGAAAGCACACACTTCACCCAATTAGAGGATGGCTGGAGGGAGGCCTGTGGAGCCAGGAGAAGCTGGGACAGAGCAGGAAGGAGCCAACAATAAGCAGATGCCCCGCAGCCCTGGGTGCAGCCAGGCAGGGGCCAGGTGGGACAAAGTGGGATGTCCCGTCCCGTCTCGCCCGGGACCGGTTTTAAATCACTTCCTTGCAACTTCGACGGCAGATGGCGAGTCCTATTTTTGCCGTTACCCTCCTCGGTTTATCCGAATTCAGAAGAACTAAACCCTAATCTAAGTTGACCCTCCTCCCTGCTCCTTAGGAGGCGGTAGCTTTTGCCTCTGTGGGTAGCAGCTGGCGCCAAAAATCAATCCTCTTAGGCAACAGCCCTCGCCTCTATCATCTAAACCGGTGAAAATAACCCGTGGAAACACAGGCGTCTGGCTATGATAACACATCCGCTGCGATCTTTAGAGAGAGTGCTGATGTCTGGCTGCACGATTTCACACGCTAACTCGGTGCGACCAATAGGGCTGGCGTGGCGCTGGCTGCACAGTCTGGCTGCGCGCGGGATGACTTCCCTCCGTGCGCATCGCAAATGATTTCAGCGCACACGGCGGGATGTCGGCAGGTGATGAAGCACGCCACCAATTAAAGAGAGCACTATGAAAGACGTATAATTGACTGGATAATGACGGCACCATATAATCCTTTTGATTCTGCATTGTGGAGCTCGGGGACACCCACCGCTCAGTCAAATACCTCTGATAATGGAGAGGGGGGGGCTTAAGTGGATTGAAAAACAGACCTTAAAATGCCTCAGATGTGTCAGTTTTTGAATTATGTGAAGACACTCCAATCAGGCAGAGGAATTAACTCTCCTGTATAAAGCATATAAACATAAATAATCCTTAACACGAATAAACATCTAAAGTCGGTGACAGAGATAGCTCATTGAGAGAAAAAATACACCAAAATAAAAAAAACATATATATTACAAGTGATGTAAATTGCATTCCTGGGCCCATGTTATGGCTTGGTGGTGTTGTTTGTTTTCTTTATTTTATCAGAGATTTAACTGGCGGGATGTGTTCAATGCGATGTCAATGTTGAGATATTTTCACCGCAGCTACGGTTTTGGTAGCAGAAGATTTTTCCGCGAGCTGAAACGTCAACATTAAATATCGAGTTTGGGTGTCAGTTCTTCAAAATCAAAGAGCGCCGGCTCCTTTCTAGGCTCGCTGTTCTGTCCTGACGTGGAACAAACAAACAGGGAGAGATCCGTCAAACACAGAAGAGGCAAACACCAGCTTCTCCACAGTGTGCACTGCGGCAACGATTTGTGTTGTTCTGAGTTCGGGACGAGCCTTGTGCTGTTCGTGCTGCGCTGTCACTGCTGCTCTTCCCACTTACATGCGTAACCCACAGTGGAAAACAACACGCTCACACTTGTTGGGGGCTTTCTGAAAGGCATTTATATGAAATGTAGGAAATCGCACCGACTGGAGAAGAGGCAGGCTGAGACAAAGTGGCTAATCTAAGGGAAAAAAGGAGGAAATTACAACACTTCACCCCCCCCAAAAAAACCTCCTGGAGTGCACTGAACACCACAAACTAATGCTCTGCAACAGTGTGTGAGAGTAGATATCTCCTGTAAGTAGGTGGTGGATGAGCTGCAGGCGGGTGTGTGACACAGTTATGTGCAGAGCCCGTGTGCCGGTGTCCTACAGACCTGCTCAGCCTGCAGGCCGTCGGCGTCCTCTTGGCTCCCGGAGGTGGAGCTCTCTCCCTGGCTGAGCGTGGACGGCTCGCTCTCCGCCCCGCCGCTCTCACTGGCCTGTCTGGACGAGCTGGACTCCGCCTGCATTGACACAAGAAGCCGCTGTCATCTCACCACACTGAGCAAATAAATACTGTCTTCATGCTGCGTTATGTAACTGCGCTGTCAGCAGCTCGGTAGCTCTCAGGGTTAAATCACTGACCACGCAGGGAATCGGCCGTGACGAGTGTTTGTACCTTGAAGTTGATCTGCTGGGCTAGTTCTTTGGCCTTGTGGTCTTCGGGGGTGGGGTTGCTGTTCGGGGACAGAGCCAGGAGGGCTGAGCGCATGGAGCAGCCGCATGCCTCGCAGCAGAAGTCCTGAGACCTGCGAGAACACAAGCAGCGACACTGATGAAGGAGCAAAAACAGCTCACACACTTGCTGCTTCCATCACTTTTTCATGAAAAAAATGATCAGACCTCTGTGCTGAAAGTGAACAAAGACTCATGTGTTTGAGCAACATATTTGAAATCTGTCTGATCTCAGCAACGTTTTGGTGCATTTAGCTGAAACTGTCATTCTTATTCTTATCCTGGTGTGATTTGATGACATAGGCCTGTGGTTTTTGAGTTAGTAAACAGTTTGGTGTGAAACCGTCTCCTGTTTTTATGTTCGAAAAGGAGCCAAGTGCATTCTCTAAACTGCATTTCTTTAGCACTTTACGATGTTTGCCTCACATTCACCCATTCACCCATTCACACACACACACACATTCACACACTGACGGCAGAGGCTGCCATGCAAGGTGCCAAGCTGCCCATCAGGAGTGGTTGGGGTGTCTTGCTCAACAACACTTCAGCTGGGAATTGAACCAGGAATCCTCAGATTGCCAGATGACCCATGACCAGATGTGCCCACAATAACAATGCATGTTATGTATACAAAACTGTCTGTTACTGACATATAAAGTACCAGAATCATTCCCACAGTATGAATAGGTAACATCAGCTTTGTGCATGAGGTCTAAGAGGGCTGGGTGGTATATTGATATTATATCAATATTGTGATATGAGACCAGATATTGTCTGGGATGTTAAGTGGTGTGAGTGTTGTCTGTTTCTGAACTTGTCATCGTACATCATCCACATTACTGATGACGGCATATCAAAAATCTCTTTTGTGTAAATATCTTAATGAAAGCACCAGCAGTCATCCCTACAATATCATCACAACATCGATATCAAGGTACCTGGCGAGAGATATGATATTTTATTTTGTCCATTGTGTCGCCCAGCCCTGTGGACAGCAGCTAACTTGTTGAGGCAGCAGCAGCGGCGGAGTCACGTTCTGAACTTCTAATTCACACAGTTGCTTGGATCTTAATTTCTTGGCTGGATTTTCAGCTTTTGGTCACGGTCCAGCATTTTGTCTGCTGACAGCATCTGTGCCACTGCATTGTATGACTGAAGATTATTACACTTCACAACACAAAGAAATTACGCTTAGTGCCCGATTCCAGAGGCTGCCACACCAACAAAAAAAAGACACAATTAATAAACATTTTCATAGATTTTTTTTCTTTGATTTCAGTTGATGTGACTTAATATTTATTCAGAAGAGATTGTTTGCTCTTGCTCTGGCAATTTGTGAGATGTTGACTGGGGCTTATTAGACTGTACTCTATTATTCACTGCTATGTTTTGTACTTATATTTCTAAATTTTAATGTATTGTGATTACCACTGTTAAACTGACCTTATAAGCCATTACACACCATGTTCTTGTAAGGTATACCTTGAGGGTTACACGAACTTGATGGAGAATGACTTTCGGGTGTGTTTGTTTTATAATAATCACCTATAACTGGTCCATATCTTTTGACCCCAGTGTGTTTATTCTGTCATTCTTGCCTGAGAAACGCTGCTGAACTTAAAGATCGCAATAAGTGTCTATTTATGAATTTATTTCTATTTACTGCATGTAAACAGAGTGTGGGATTTCTTGATTTCTTGTATCAACCCTATCCGTCTGGATCCCATACAGGTGTCATCCAAGTTCATTTTGTTTCCTTTAACAGCCAAAAAAAAAAAAAAAAAAAAAAAAAAAAATGCACCCAAAGTAACAGTTTATTACTATAGGATATTTTGATGCTGTTGCTTTGTGTAGAGCCAGAGTAACAGGCGTCCAAACAAAGCCAGAGCTTTGCTTTGCTCACGGTCAGACAGAGTGGACGCTGGTCAGCAGGGACAAAGTTTGAACACAGGCAAGGACCAAACACTGTATATAACTGAGGCATTCAAATGCTAATGTCCCGCTGGGTTAGCTGCCAGCGCAGTGGGTGACCCTTATTGATTTGCCAAGACAAATTTTATCTGCACTTGGCGCCTGGTGGGTGTCAATCAGACGCTGACTTTCTGAAGTTAAAGTTTCAAATTTCTCTCCAATATGTAACTAGACTTTCCAGACCTGCGAGTGAACCCTGTAAACAAACTGGCACTAAGCTTCAAGCGCTGTGTGCATCTGGGTCTGAGTGTGTGTGTCTGTTTCTGAGTGTGTGTGTGTGTGTGTGTGTCTGTGTGTGTATATGGCATTGCCTGTCCATTTGTACTTAGTTGGCTGCCTCTCTGTCAGATGACAGGTTTGCTTTGCCTTCACCACCTGTGGCACATTCACATGCCAGCTAACTGCCCGGACCATCATGTGCTTTTTAGTTCTGCATGTCTGTTCTCATCAGGCCTCAGTCCCAATCTGTCAGCCTCTTCACATTGCCCTTCCCATTGTCACCCTCTTCACATCGCCTGGCACAGTGATTGGAAAAAAAAAAAAAAAACAGAAAATTTTAACAAATGCCTGTGGATTTGTCAAAGAAAACCAAATCGCTCCTTGCAGCTACTAATGGATTGATGTTAAAGCTGCACTGACACGGGATGAATCACGCACTGAGGAATACCAGATCATCACCGTGGAGCTCCCGAGGCTGAAGGAGGCATGTATAGATTTGGATACATTAGGGGGTATTAAGCGATCTAAATGTCTTCCTCTATGGTGACAGTATGGCAGTTGGCTTCCACTCCGGCAAAGTTGAATGGAGATGGGGCACAGGCTGGGCTTATCAGGCACCATGCACGCTGTGATGCATGACTGATGTCGCTGCTAAGCCTCCAGACAGCAAGTCACTGGGCTACGATGGCTTACACAGCCAATCTGTGTCTTCAAAAGCGTGCCGCACGCAGAAATGCGCCGTGGTTGGCTGACGGCTGCGCACATGACGGACTGTTACAACCGTTTTAGACATAAGCACGTTTGAACTCGAAATGAAATTCCACGACTCCAGATACGCAGTTTGTAAAACCCTAAGTGGTCACAGTATGTCAGAGAATCTATTCATCATTTGATTTACTAATAGAAACCATATTACCTTACACTGTCATCTGGCAGCTGCTTTTGTCCAAAGCGACTTACAGCAAGTACACTTTGTCAATGTCACTTCATTAGCTAAGCTTTCAAAAGGAATAAGCAGCATGTTTTTTTTTTTTAAGTTGTTTAAGCCAATCATGACATGAGATGTACCGTTTGAGTGGAAGTGCTGTTTTATTTAAGTGGAACAATTTAATTTCTAATTCAATGTCCTATAGCTGAAAAGCTTTAACACTAGGATGCTGCAAAACACAAAGCATACCCAGCATTACAAATTACCAAAAGCTTGGACACTGGGCACAGGATTCATGCTTGGACCAGAATGTAATGGCTCAAGGCAGAAATGCCCTTTCAAGTTCATTAAATTGCGATGAAATCCAAAATGAAGAGGCACAAAATGCTTCTCACATCTAGGAATGCTTTTTTTTTTTTTTTTTTTTTTTGCATGTCACCCTGTTTTAACCACATTATCTTTTGTTGAGTTGTCAAATTTTCATGCTTGGATGCGAATGCTATCCCCATGGGCAACTGTAGGCGATTCACTTGAGCCTATGACCAGATGATTCTCTCCAGTGTGTTCTGGGTGAGAACAAAGGAGCGTTTTTTTTATTAGGAAACAAGGAGGCACACAGCCCACAGCAGCAGAAAACACTGGCACCATGCAGCCGGCAGGAGAAGAAAATTAAGACCCCATACAGACCACTGGGTAAGCAAAAAAATAAAACGGCTCATACTGTAAAAAACCCAATATTCAACCGAGAGGTGCAAAATGAATCAGTTGGGGACAGAGAGCAACTCCTCCACTATTAAAGTCTGACGTGTTTCTAGCAAAGTTTGAGCCATGTTATACTGCAGCTAAATTTAAAACAAATTTTAGTGGTAAAAAAAATCTTACTTGCCAAAATGTAATGCAAATATGCTATTTCATATTTTAACAATATTTTCCCAGAAAAGGAACAAAATGCCCCTAAAACAAATGAAATAAGTAATAAGATGATAAGATAAGACTAAGTCTTTAACTTTGTTTCTACAAATGTCATTTTGAAAGTCAGTCCTTATCTTGACTATTTGAAAGTCCTAACCACAATTTATACTGATAAAGGGTAGGCAATAAGTCTGTCAATGAGGCCAGTGCACTTTTTACCTAGAGATTATTTTTTTTAACAACAACAAATACTGCAATAGGTTTTCAGCTACTGAAATGAGCTGTCATGTCTGTCAGGACTGAACAACACTTCTCCAGTTTGCAGATCTGCATAGGGACCCTGTGTTTGGCTTGTCAGATCTCAAGCTGGACAGCTTCTTTGGCACTTTTCTCACCGGTAAAAAAAAACTCTAAACTTTGAAAATATTAGATGGGAGTCTTTCCTCGTCTGCTGGGGTTCCTCGGTGACTGACAGCTCTCACAATCAACTCGGGTCGTAAAAACAGGAGATGACAACCCATGCAAAGTGCTGCCTCAGCCCGAGCCTGGGCGAGAAAAAAGGCTTTCCATCAGTGAGATAAGCAACCATGTATTTATAGCAGAGTGCATGTTCATGTCTATCTCATCTCCATGTGTTAATGAAACAGTCGACTGATCAAGACCCCTGCCTCATCTGCTAATAAAACAGCAACGAGGCGGGATCCTCTCTCTCTCCTCTCCTGGCTTACTTTATACCATTTTCTCCAAGAGAAACACAGTGTGAAATAAAGTGCGACATGCCCACACATGCTCTAGCCAACCACTGAGTTTTTGGTGATAATTAATTTGTTATATTGCAAATGAAGGACCGGCTCTGGCACCCTCCTTTCCCTTTGTGACGCAGCAGCTATTTGTAGATGGCACGTCTGCTGTGGCCCAGGTGCTAATTACTTCACAAGCTTGTACGAGCATCATGAGATCCTTGAATTTTGCTGTTTAAGAGACAACTAGCTAACCAATGCATGTAACGCTGGCACTGATAGGGCCGCAACTAGCAAATATATTCAGTGTTAATTCATCTGTTGATTTTTTTTTTTGATTTCAACAAATTATTTCATCCACAAAATGTTAAAACTTGTGACAAATACCTATCACAAATTCCCAGAGTCCAAAGTAACGTCGAAATCGCTTCCTTAAAATTTGTAAAAATTTTGTGATGACAATTAGAAAGCAGGTTTTTCCGCACACTGCTTTAACTTGCAAAACTTCACGATTTTATTCACAAAGCTAGAAAGATGGTGCTCTAAGGAGTGTGGTCAATTCTTACTTTATATGCTTTTAATTTAAGGTAATGACTGTATTTTACAAATTCAAACATTAAACGGTTATGTGTCTGTGGTTAATGAACAATCAGCATGAAAAGTTACAGGAAGTTTAAACTACTTCTTCAAAATTATGCCATCATAATTCTGGCACATTCACTTATGGTGTAAGGAAACTGAACAAGAAAACAAGAAAACGACACCACAATTGCAAGGTACAATGGGCATATTTGTGTTTAAAACAGTGTTTTAAGGTGTTTTATGATCAAATCTTCCTTTAATCAGCTCTTTCTTGGCCCATGACTAACATTTCCACAAAGGTTTGTGCAAATCCATTCATTATGCTTTGAGATATTCTGCTAACAAACAGAGGGAATGGGGCGAAAAAATAACTCCAGTCCAACTCCACTGGCAGAGGTAAGGACTGTGACATTTCAGACAAAGACCTGCAATAAAATTGGCACAATGATATAAAAAAAAAAAATACAAGAATTGTATTTTTCAAGTGCGCAGAAGTTGTTTGTTTGCATTTTGTAATGACATGAACCTGAGAAACACAAGTAATTCTTATCATTTGCAACACCGTAACCAACAAATATTTGGTATTTTCACTTGATAAATGATTAAAACAATTGATTATAAAAAAAATATATATAATTTATTGGTTTTCGGTCAATTGAGTCTGAGCTCTAGTGTTTACAGTTACGATGTGCATATAACCCATAAGCTAAGGTTTGTTGTGCACTGTGTCCCACACTCACTTTATCATCATTCACCATCCAATCCACTGTATGCACAACACATGCTCTGCACAGGGTAAACACTGCAAAAGGTTTTTTTTATCGAGCAAATCTTACTTTTTGGCAAGGGCTCTCCTCTCCTCGGGGGTATAATCAAGAGATCCTATTGCACCCTCTCCCTTGGTTGGCATGAATCCGATTATAGCTATTAAGGCAGTTCGAACTGAAAGAGAAACAGACAAGGGGAGACAAAACAAAAACGAGATGAGAATAGGAAGGGGGAAAAAAAAAAAGCAGAACCTGTTTGACAATGCTGGATAAAGCGGAGAAGTTTAAATCACACAACAGACAGCGCATTCTGTCAAGTTCAGCACCCGCGTTACGTAAGCGGGAGTAATGCTTTGTTTTCTGCGCGTAAGCCCGGATTTACCCCCGGCCTCTGTGAAGACACCCACCATGCGTCTCCCCAGCTGGCACGGGACACGTTTTACAATATGGTCGGGGTCATGGGCTTGTTTGTGTCGATGTTATGACTGGCTGTGTTTCGTCTGGTCTCCTCTATCCAATCTCCACTAAATGAAACATCTGGATCCCCATTATGTGTCGCTGTCTCCGCAGGGTAGACAAACTCTGAGGACAGTCCACGTTGGATTCTCTCTTAATTAACAGTTGTAAAAACATTTTGTGTAGAAGCTATAATTTATCACCATCATCACCTGTCTTCAGTCGGCATATTTTGTTATTTCCCTAATTGAAGTCTACCGGAATGATTTACAACTCCTATGAAATCTCCCAAACTGGGTCAAATACGAGTAGGAAAGCCACATTTGCCAACAGAAGCAGTTGTGTTATATTACCTGCATTTGAATTTGTAATTAATTACGACTTACTTCACAGTTTACTTCACAGTAAACTGATCAATTTAAATAAACACGTAGCGTATATTTTCTAAAGCGCCACTACTTTGTTAACACTGGAGATACTGAATTTATGCCAAATTATGAAACTTGCATTGAGGCGTTAGATAATAACCCATTAAATTGGACAATTCTCACTTTCATTTAGATTTAATAACCAGTAAAATGAAATTACAAAGCAAAAAAAGCTTCTCATTTCTACCAGTGTATTTATGAGACCCTAAAGAACTTTGGTTACATAACTGTGCACATCTTTCAATTAATACTAGGGGTGAAGCACATTTCACTTATTACTGAGCAGTAAGTCTGGGAAGGTCTCTACTGGCTTACCAACTTTTGAGTCATGATGCTTTATCGAAGTGGAAGAAAGCTCTTTTTTGTGTACAGTTCCAACTAGAATCATGTAAATGTGTCTGGAATTTGTACGGCCAAATGTATTCCAGCCAAGACCTTAAAAAGGAAACTTCTTTTCAGATGGAAACGGTGGCAACTGCTGACAGAAATGCAGCTACTGTAAAAACAGCTTGAGGAAAGACGAAAAGGGGCTAGAGCAACCGTTACATCCCCAGAAAAATATATATCTTCCCATATGTGACATCAGAGGGAATGCTTGAATTACTTTGACACACTTTATTAAACATGTGGGCGTAGCGTACAAACCAAACCATCCGGCAACGCTTGCAAGAGTAACCCTGGAATCACTACAGCTGGCTCGCTTGTGACATTTGGATCTCAGCGCCTGGTCTCCTGCGAGTTATTCCAAACAGGATGAGAGACAACTTGTACTTGAGACATCAAGAAACCCGGCAGGGGAGCTCAAATCTCTCCGCCGTGGCCAGCCATGTGACCTATAGGGGTAAACCAGGGTTAGCACAACCCTTGGCTGTGATTAAATTCTGTTATTGATTCAAACCCTTAATACAGACTTAGTAAGTTTGTTTGTTTTTTTCGTAGAAGGAAAGTGGCAGGAAAAGAAAATATGCTTTGAGGGAGATGCGCCGTCTCCCACTGAGTTCGCTCTGATTAAAATCCCACGCTGGGAAGTAATATGAAAGGAATACTCGGCAATAAGATGGATTGTGCATGGAAAAGTGAAATGAGTCCTTGGAGAAAAGACATCAGTATCTGATGGCATGATACTGCCCTCCAACCCCAGCACCCAATACATATTGGCGTTTTTGCTTTACTAATGGTTCACTTCCCTGTTTTGAAAAACCCCATCCTGACATTATCCTACTCATTCTCTTGTATTTTTGACTTTTAAGACTGTGAAATCTGTCCCAGAAATAATAATGAAAATACTTCAAAATAAAACATTTCTGATTCAATTTACAGCAATATCAATCATACTTTATTTGTCCCACAAGGGGAAATTAAGTTTAAGTTAAATAAATAATAATATTTTATTTGTTTTTACTGGCTACACTGCTACATTTATTACATATTTTTCCACAACAAAATTTCATACTTTTTCCTTAAGTTAAATTTTTGGTTGGATTTCAAGTGTCAGTTGCTGCATGTAAAGTAAAGTGTCGTAGTGGATATTACGTTTGCTAAACTAGGGATTTTCAAACTTTTACATGTTAGAGATGCCAAAATTAACCTCCATTAGGATGTGGACCACCATTTTACCCTTGGGATCCTGGAACTGAAATATATTTTGGTTTGTCTTAACGTTGTTTAGATGTCATATTTGAACACTGACTGATTCAAAGTGGAAAGATTAAAACATACTGTGTAAATAATCCCCAAATAATTTCCCCATACGTAGAAATGATCATTACCAAGATCATTTTTCATACTTTTCCAGACTGTCCTGACTATACAGAATCCCTGGAGTTTAGCTGACAGAAGAACTAGCCGGGGGAAGTTGGGGAATGAGGTACATGCAGGAAGCTGGCAACATGTCTTTGAGGATACGTACTGCTCCATGAAGGCTGCCAGGTCTCCGGATGGTGGCCAGAGATGCTCAGACAAATCTTTTTCCCAACTTCGAATCTTCCGTTAGGCTAGAAAAAAAAGCAGAATGGGTTGAGGTAAAGTGACAAAAGCTAACTTAAAAGTTAAAATGTACTGACAAGCAAAAAGGGAAAACAACAGAGAGGGAGATAAGACGATATGGTAGCTGCTAGTGAAGCAAAGAAACAAGGTGAAGAAAGAAAACGCTTTCAAATGCAAACTTCCCAGCCTACAAAGAACAGAGCAAAAAATCCCCAAAAGTAGCTGGACATTTAATAATAAAAAAAGCATCTGTCACAACAATTCAAAATAGATTGGCTTTTATCAGGCTCTTGTAAGTGCAGGTCTCATCTGGCTGCCTGAATATAATAAGACAATCTCATATTCTCTTAAAACCACTGCAATTCTGCGTGACAGTGCGGTGACAGCCCTGGCTTTGTTCTGACAATTGTCACTATGCGTGATGCAACCGGAGATGGCTGAGGGTTAAATGACATGCTGTCCATTTTCCACTCTTTGATCATGCGACTTGACGCCTTCATGCATCGCTTCAGCGGGAAAATAATCGGATGTGATTGAGACGTGGGCCTTCGTCAGCGATGGGAGCGCCTTACTGTGAGGAGGATGATGCTCGGGGGTTTCATGGGGTACTCCGGGGGAAGCACGATCCTGCCGTGGTAAACACCGCCGTCGAAATCAGAGTCTGGGGGCCCGCGAACGGAGAAGTGCCACTCAAAGAGGTTATCCTGCGGGGTGAGGGAAATGTCACACTGAGCGCATACTACCAACATGTTTGTCACGAGACGCTGAACCCTGTAACCCTGTAACTCGTGGTGACAGACACTGATGTGTCCCGTGGTCGCTCTGGGAAACAGGAGAGGTAATTTTGGTTTAGCTCTAAGTTTATCTCTGTTTTGGCTGTGCATGTCTCTGTGGTGGTGTCAGCTTTAGTTCCACAGGTAAAAGTCCTGTAAACTGCTCTAATTGCCAAAGTGCTATATACATTTCTACTACTATTCAATACAAACAAAATACAAGGGATGCAATCAGTGACAGGGTGTCTATCAGAGAGTTACATTTAATGATTTTCAAGAAATATTTTAATGAAATGTATGTTTTTTTTGGGGACAAATCATCATTTCTTAGTCAAATAAGTATAGCAGGTCCGTCAAAAGGTAAACACTTTTGGTGATATTTTGGTTTGTTTTAACAATCAAACTGTCCAGTTGTTACAGGCCTACTTGTGAATATTTTTGTGTGTGGTGGAAATGTCTTGTGAATGTCTTATCTCCTTTGAAACCTGAACAAAGTTTTCAAAAAACATGGCAAAAAAGGGGCTCCGAGCAAATTAGCAACTTTAGCAAAAAACAGTAGTATAAATGATCCCAAAAAATTATCAGAAAATTAGAAAAATAATTCAGGACAAATTACAGGAAAATGTCAAAAAGTAAATTATCAAAAAAAAAAAAAAAAAAAAAAAAAAAAAAGACAAGACAAATATGGCAAGAAAATGACCCCAAACCTCAGAAAAAAACCCTATCTGAAAATTAGAAAGAAAAAAAAAAAGTAATCTGTACTGTCTCTGTATCTCTGTGCCGCTATCTTGTTATCTGTAATTTAAATTAAAGTGAAATTAATCTGTTCCTCATTTTGCTGAGGGTTCCCTGGAGAAGCCTCAAGGACTTTGAAAATTTGAAAACCCACGATCTAGCAGTCACAGAAATGTTCATGTCGGGGTGACCTTTAACTGCTGGAGGAACAAAGCAGAGCTACAGGTGCCGCGCTGGTGCTGTGTTGTGGTGTTCAGTGGTGAACTTACTTCCAGCGGCTGGGCATGGTAGTGCTCTGTGGGATCTCTCAGCTCAGCTGCCTCTTTCATCAGCCTCTTTACCGCTATCAATTCATAAAGAAACACAAACACAGATGGAGGTTAGTGCCTGCAAGGTGAAACACTTGACAGCCTTTCTATAGTCATTACAGCTGACATCGTCGGTGTTTGAAGGCCTCCTCCCTCGACACTCCCACCAGGGATGGTGTGCAAGACCCCCACCCTCCAGTTCCCAGGCTCCACTCAAATGTCTTGATGCATTTCCATCTGCAGCAGTTCAGTGGCCAAGATTTCTGGTTCGAGACACAGAGGACAGGAAATGTGCTGGGGAAGCTAACGCGGTCAGACAGACAGACAGACAAGAGCACACACAGGGACGGGGCTCCAAACACTTACAGCGCACAGAGTCTCTGCTAAATTTACACTGACTGCCACACTGATTGAAGTCGCCAACAGTAAAGGCTGCAACATGAATGCTTCGTCAATCGTGCAACCCATAATCTGGGTAACACACCACATCATCGAGCTGCTTTAGCTACAAGAAAACTCAGCCAGACTGGCAAAACCTATACGGATATAGCTCAGGGGTTTTCAAACTTATTAACGTTCTGGACCCCAAAGTTGACTCTCATTAATATATACCCAATGAAATAAAAAGGCCTAATTAGGGTTTCAAACACTTTGCAGATGTATGGACACATGCCAGTGCTGCACTCACTGCTAAAATCTGGCCAAATTAAAAATGTATTAATTGCCATGGGATGGCAGATGATTAGAAGGCGATTTTTCCTGATAGCAGGAGCCGTGCCGGGGAGCAGGAGGCGAGGCGCTGCTGCACCAAACGAGCACAGCTGAACTTGTAGCTTGGGCTCAAGGCGGGATGGGAGTAAACAAGTTTTCAGTTGTGTTTAAAGGGTCAATTACTACCCATGGCGGCATTGCAGACTCAACGTGCTCCGAGAATCAGGCGCCAGAAAAACATCTGCCGGCATTAACCCTTGTGACACGGCCCGAGCCGCAGCACACTCTGGCCTGCTGTGTTAATCTGAACACAAACAACCTCATCACACTCTGGCATGGGTTGTTACACAAGTATGGCTGATGATGATGGTGGTGGTGCTGATGATGATGATGACTGGGGCTGGGCCGGGGAGCGGGGGCGGGAATGTTTACTCACTGCCCTGGCAGGAAAGGACACGAGGACGCTCCTTGACGTAATGCTGACTACCAGGCTGCAGCCTTCCGGCGTTCCCTGCCAGATACTCTGGTGTGCGGGAGGCTAGGCTTCACCGTGTGGCCACATTAGAGCCAGTCTAGAGCTTTGCCCCGGGTTGAATCCTATCAAGTCCAACCCATCACCCTTAAACACAAGGTCAGAAGCCACAACAACAGGTGCTGCTGTCACGGCCTCGGTCCCGCGTTAACAAACTGCTCAGCGCAAGGTCAAAGGAGTAGTTGAGCTGTCGGACAGCAAGGTCAATTAGCCAGCTGTAGCCCGGCTCTTATGGGCTTCTACTACAGCTATCGGCTAGCAGTCCACTGGAAGAGGAAACAGGATGGAGCTGAAAATTGGAAAGTAATTGTAAAAAGGAAAGCGGAACTAAGAGGTATTCACGGAGGCAAAATTGGTTTGGAATCCAATCGAGTGAGGACTGCTAGGGTGTTGAGATAGAAATGGAGGCTGTGAAATGAACACAGGAGAAGAGGAGGAGGGGCAGGAATGAGAGGGAATCGGGGCAGGAGGGAGGCAAATAACAGGGATGGGAAGGCGAGGCGAGCTCTGAGTATCTGCGGGGTTTGCTGGGGGAGTGAGGCGGTGGAGCAGAGAGAGAGAGAGAGAGAGAGAGAGAGAGATGGCCTGACACCACGCGTCTTTCAGGGCACGTGTTGTGTCTGATTCACCCCGAGGCCAGACCGGAGATGTGAACCACTGCAGAAATCCCACACTGGATACACAAGGAAGAATAGCAGAGAGTGTGTGTTCCACCTCCCTCCTCGCCCTGCTTACACAAATATAAGGGTGCAGAGGGTCACAGAAGCACTATCAAAGAGGCTTGAATTTGCAAATGAGAAACTGAGCCCATACAAGGAGAAATTCAAATGATTTCACCATTTTAGGCTTCTGACAGCGTCTTGGCCTGAAAACAATCAACAGACACCTCACGGTTTGGCAATTTTGAATTTCAGACGCCTTTCAGGGGAATGTATCCCAGGGTAACCGAACTCGGCAATGTTTTCCAGCATCTTGTAATAGGAATGGGGCCAATCTGCCTTCAATCTTATGTATGCAAAACTCAGCCGAATTTGCGAGCCAAAAAAGCCGTCTATTTCACTGAATAGCTACCTCACAACTGGGCATACCATATGCTCTTGTCAGAGGAGAAAGCCTAAGCTACATTTCCATCAGAATTATAGGCCTAGTTGGGGCATCCTTGAAGATCAGCAGGCTTTGGCATGTGCCATATGCATTTAATGTTTTCATTCAATTCAGGCATATCACCCTCTTGTGTCATCCCTTCTTTTCCCCATATTTACTGTCACGCTTCACTGCAGTCTATGCAAGGAAGCAGAAATCCATAAAGAATGATGAGGGAAATGATGAGGCCCTTGTAAACAACATTTGTCTTCATTACTAACATTGTCAGTGACAACAACGGTGACAATTTGCACATTTTTGGAAATCTGTTAGATTTCCTGACAACGTTAAGCTTCAACAGAAACCCAAAAATGCAACAAAGCTGTCTGCCCATGTGGTGCCACTAGCGTGAGCCAACAATTAAATAACAGGCAGGAGGCTTAACGGTGCAGTGATCTGTTAACAACTAAATATGGGACTGCAGACCTCCACAGCTTGAGCTCCATCAGTCAAGAGAAACCACGTTATGTTACATTAGTACTTTTATTTTTGCTATTTTGAGTTTCAGCTATTTCTTATTGGTCTTAATCCTGCCTCTGGTGTTTCCTCAATACAAAATGATCATAGTGTTTTCCTCAGCTACTAGCTACTATGTGGAGCACTTTGTGTTACATGTATTTGTATGAAAGGTGCTACATAAATAAAGTCTGATTGAAGTCTGAATACATTTTAAACTCTGCCCTTCTTAGTTGTTAGAGAGACTGTCCCAGCAGCAGAGGGTCACATTTGTGACCAGAAGAACTAATGACTCTATCAACAGCCATGTGTGCTGTCAAAGTTTACTTGATCAAAATGCTGTACCACCTCTCTGGTCACTCAGTATAATCAGCCAAATGTCTAAAATGTAAATGACCTATCATGTCGTTTAGTGTTGCCCATATGGACCTTTCACATTTCAAAAGACAGTAAAAACTCAATTATCCAAACTCCTCAGGAATGAAGGCATTTCAGATAACTGAAATTTCAACTAATTGAAACATGCATAAAAATGCACTAAACCTTTTCACTAAATATATAGCCTATATATTTAATTAAATATATTATGAATATGTTATAATGCATACAAATAACAAATATATATAACCTTACAGTGCGCACACACACACACGCACACACACATGATGCAGGAACAAACGGACAAATGAATAATAGACTAATTTACTGGAAAAGAGCCTTTAAAGCTGCACTGGACCCTACATACCTTCCAGTAAAACAGCAGCTGTTTGCATGCACTTTGTGACAATATGAAATGACTTGCAGTGGAAGAAAAACAACAACAGGATTAGAGTAGTAGTCTACTGTATTTTAGGCTACTGGAGGGTAGTGTGCAGCTCATGGTGGGAAAGAAAAAACAAAAACAAAACCAAAACAGGGAAACAGCCGTGCAGTTGACTGGTCATTGCGTATTATCATGGGTGAAATAACTGAGGTCCAACTGTGCTCATTTCAGGCTCTCTTTGGATGACACTTTTATCCAAGGGCATCGTACAACTGGTGCAGCCGCAGACAAAGCTTTCAAGGAGAGCTCTGTCTCATTTACAGTTGAAGCCCATTTACTACTATTTCTGCCTGACATTTCCCCCAATCACTTTGCAATGCATTACACATCTAATTTGATCTTTTTAACATTTACAGTGTCAAACTTAGCTTGAAATTAACAGCTCTTCCAGCTAATGAAGCACGGGTGTCACAATAAAGTTCATAAGGCAGCACGTTTAAATGAATAATTTCCCAGTGGGTGTCAGGTGATTGACAGTTGGGAGAGTGTAATGTCATCACAAAGGATGTCAGCGACTGCTGAAAAGTTGAGTCTACATTTATATTGTGACAGAAATGCCCTCTAGCTTCACTCATCCAAACAGAGAACCTGAAATATCCTCTGGTCCAGTGAGAGCTGTCTGAACGCTCATACTGATATGACAATAATCAATGTGGGCATGATAAAATAATGATCAAAATCAAGGCTTAATGTTTATTACAATGAATTATCTAGCCGGGGTGATTTCCAAGTTAGCACTTTCCAAACATTGCCAAACCACATAATGCACAGTAATGCTGAAACAATTAGGCCTAGGTGACTAATCAAGTAGTCTATTGACAGAAAATTATCAATCATAATTTTTATAACTGATTAATTGTTTTTATCAAGTAATAATACCAAACAATTACTGGTTCATATAAACAGAAAAATAAAGACTTAGGTGTCTTTGGGCTGCTGGCTAAGTGGGTAATTTCTGCACAGAACTTTGGGATCTGATGGGTATATGTCATTATTTTTTACATTTGACAGAAGAAATTATTTTATTAATTACAAAAAAAGAAGATTATATGATATGAGGTCCTACATCACTAAATTTCAAGGAAATAGTATTGAGTGCAATGATCGGGGCTGCAGTGTCCTTACAACATTTCCATTACCCGAGAATCGTCATGCATGGGGAAAGTGCCAGAGAAAAAAGAGCTGAGGAGATATGAAAAACATTTTTGAGAGCAATTAGAGTGAGTGGAGGAGAGGAGAGAGGATTCAGTGGGGAGGTGACGTGAGGTTATTCTTGAAAAGAGGTTTCTAGCCCACAACAGAAGTTGGGGAGCTACACTGCAGTTGCTACTACAGTACGAATGTCATTCTACCATTGGGGAGGACGGAGGGAAACTCTGAAAACATTAATTAAAATGCTAGCCTGTATTTCTACCCTGGAAAAAGTTTGTCTGTGCTGCCAACGCAACAGAAGCTACACCAGGGAGGAGAGATGGTTGGAGGACATGCACTGCATTGCCGAGTGTGTGAGGGAGAGCCAGAGAGCTATGTGGTCTAATCCCTGTGCGCGTGTGACTGCATTAGTTGGTGTCTTTGTAGGTGTATTTCTTTTTATTGTCAGGTTCCTACACATTTTCCATCTAACAATACCATTATTTTTTCAAGACCTGTATTTGAAGATTTCAGTCTGCATTTAATGTTCTGTGGTGATGGTAGGTGGGTATTATGGCTTGTAACTAGGCCACATCACACAAAGGATGAACACTAATCTTCAAAACACAAAATATCTCAATTAACTGAAGGACATTTGGGTGTGCAAGCACAAAAAATGTGTAGTCACATGTCCACTGAGACAAAGGAATAACTTTTTTTTTCAAACTTATGAAACTTGTCAGCTTACCAAAGTAATTCTCCCTAATTTCTGGACTTGGCAAAGCTGCATAGGAACCCTAGGGCATACATAATTAAGAGGTAGGCCTTTCTACAGTGCCTGTGTATGTACAACTTCAGCTTTGATGTATGGGATGCGTCTGATGCTTGAGGTGACGGTGAGGCTGGCAAGTGGCATAAGTTATCCTGACAGCCTTGGTGAGTTTTCAGCCTTCTCCGAACTGGGTGACGACTACCCAGCAGGCCTTGGCATGAGACGACAGTGCTCTGCTTTATCCCCATAGCAGCAGCAAATGAGGCATTTACCTAAACATTAGGAGTGTGTGGAGGAGGGCTGAGTGCACAGAAAAGACAAACGCCAGAGTCTGATTATGAGGGGGAAAAAAACAGTGTGCCGCCCCCTCCCCAGTTCCCACAGCTATCTACAGTATCTATATGCATATACATATGATTATAGTATATATAATGCATATCTAATCTGCTGTTTATATGGGGGAATCGCAAGGCCTTCTTAGATGATCCATCCCAGTCTTCCTGCTGATCGCCTGAATGAAAAATAGGCTGCATTTTCTCTTTGCCAGCTGCTTCCAATAGCCTTATTTTTGCATGTAAATGTGTTAAATAATCTTCGAGAGTTTTAAACATCCCACCCCTCTGGAAAATTTTTACAGCCAACAGTTAGAGAGAGATGAAAAGGGAAGAGAGAGACAGATAAAAGGGAAGATAAAGAGGAATGGAGAGCCAGAGTGAGAGAGCTGCCTAATAGTTAAGAGCTTTTCGGGCTCAAATGTCCTGCACACCAGTTAGTCATGACTGGGGGAATCAATCAGCACCGTGTGGTGTGGACTTGAGGGTGCGATAGAGGTGCAACAGATACACACTATCAGGGTTGGACAGGCGCAGCAGCATGAGAGAAAAGCCACTTGGGAGTGTCAGCTCAATGCCTCATCCACCCAGATCTTCTGGGATGGTGGCTGGCGGCTCCTGCTTTGATGGCAGGGCCAATGGCAGCTCAGACTCAGGCTGGGCCTCTGAGCTCCTCTGGCCATGGCAATTGCCAATGGAAGCCTGTTTGGGGTTGGGTAGCAAGCAATCAGTAGCCATGCACAGTACAATCATAGAAAACAGGGAAAAAGGTTATGGAGCTGATGCATCCTTTGTTGTCAGTGCTGGGTAGTTTTTGCATCATCCAGCTTTGCAGAGATAATTCTTAGATGGACTGGGGCTTGTAAAATTACAAATGGTAAATGGACTGCATTTCTATAGCACTTTTCTAATCTACAAACGAGTCAAAGTGCTTTACATTGTTTGCCTCACATTCACCTATTTATTCACATAAACACACTGATGGCAGAGGCTGCCATGAAAGGTGCCAACCTGCCCATCAAGAGCAGAGGTTAGGGGTTCAAAGGCTCGCTCAAGGACAGTTCGAGGCGCTCTCTGGATGAGCTGGGGATCAAACCGGGAACTTTCCGATTGCCAGACGGCCACTCTACATCCTGAGCCACGCCGCTACTTAGCTCTAGTGTGTACAGTGAAGTTTGTAATGCCTCAGTCAACTTGTTGAGAGTACAGTGGGACTGGAGTGCATGTGAGACTCTATAGAGCCTGACAATCCTGCCTCCAAACACAGCAGAGGTAGACTTGACTGCCAGTGGTGTTGGGGCTAGGGGATTGGTTTGTATTCCAGATCTCATCGCAGCGCCTGCTTCACACCGCTGTCATCACAGATGCCTGGATGCGCTGTGATGAGCTCTCCACTGCTCCGCATTTCCCCCATTGAGTTTTACATCCCATGCCCATTTTTGGTTCTTCCTTCCAATAACAGTAAGCAGCAGTGACAAGGAAAAGCCCTTCCCCACGCAAGTGCCTCTGGCCTCCAGTGGTTTGCAGAGGTCCGGTCACTGGCCCGAGGCAATAGGGTGATAATCCCTGTACACAAAATCATTTTACGTAACACACATTTTGAGTGTTTGCTGGCGAGGATGATTCACAGTTGGTCCAGAGGGGAGAAGGGAGACACCATTACATAATAACGACCTAACTCCAAAGATACAAAATGCACAGAGCATGGTGGAGGGAGAAGAGATCCTTGGAGCTCACCGCTATCTCCTTTAAAGTCTGCGTACTTTTTACTCTTCCTCTGCTGCCGCTCCTTTCAGCTTGCTCGGCTGCAAGGTAAAGCCAGGGGCACAAAAGAGGGCTAATCCCACTCTTTCAATTGGCTCCTGAATAAAGAGGAAATAGCAGACTGCTAAAGTAGGGTAAATCTTTGATATCCCTGAGAAGCATAGCCTGTCCTCAGTTGAAGCAAAAGAACAGCCTTCACCAAAATAACACCAACCTACAAGAGTGCACATCTTGCCAGACATATCTTCACTTTTCCAGACTACAGCCTACCCTATGTACTGAAAAAGACTTGGGAGAGACTTGGCAGCTAATTGTATTGTCAAATGCTTTTCAAATAGCAAAATAAATTACTGTATGGTTTAAATATAGGCTAATACAGTGCAGTATTGAAAATATACTTTTTTCTTTTTCTCTATGTATGTATTTCACTTTATTAAAGACATTATACCAGTGGTTGGAAACCTATGCCGTTTCAAAAACAGAATGAAATGAAATAGCAAAATTAAAAATTTCTACTGAACACTCTCTCTCTCTCTCTTTCTCTTTCTCTCTCTCTGTCTGGATTTTTTCCATTGAAGCAAACTCGGACATAGTAGAATAACATAAAAACATGAGGTTGACAGTAGTAGTAGAGAATAGTTGTAGTAGAGAGAGAGGGAGACAACATCGGAGGTGTTGAATAAAGAGAGGGGCTGGCATATGGCGACCCGGTAGTATGCGAGGGGAGGGTGAGATAGAGAGACAGAGCAGCAGTGGTCAAGCAAGCTGGACAGTGAATGAAGAGAGAGAGAGGGAGGAGAGAGAAAGAAGAAACATTTTTTCAAGTTTTTGAATCACAGCAACCACAAGATGTTCTTCATCTTTCTGTCATTACTGTGCACAAAACTCTAAGGTGAATAGGGCCAGTAGTTTATAAGATCGGCTGCAGACAGACATGCAAGCCCAACTAAACACATGGTCTGATAATGACAATACCGCCAATGTGAAAAACAAGAAGCTAACACTGAAACAGCTGGCAAACTCAAGGTTAACATTACAGGAGGGGCTAGCTCACTGAAACTGACATACTATAGAATAGAATAGAATTGCCTACAGAATGTTTCAAGTATGCTATATTTCACAACTTTATTTTTCCACGGCTTGTTTAAATTACATTCAGTATTAAAATGTAAATAACCTTGTCATTTTTTTTAAGTTAGTCCTAGTTTTAGTCATCAAAGACATGCCATACAGGGCAAATTTTTCCACATTCACTCGTCTGCAACCTTAAAATCAGCTTGTTAACATTCTTCTCTTTTCTCAGAGAACCTAGTTGACTGCTGCCTGCTTCGAGCTAACTACCGGATCACCCAAGCTTTGAACAAGGAATGCTAACAAGGGTCTTGGGTAATTGAAGGTGCCAGCGGAAAAACCCTCTGACCAAAATGTGTCGTGACTGGTGAAGAAGATGCCAGGCGTTCAGCAATGCATGGCATGTGATGTTTTTAGCCATGTGCAGTTCTTAGTGTGTACACCAACAGAAAATTTGATGTCAAATTTAGGTATTCTCATCCTTTGAGGACTGTTTTGAGACATGCTTGTGATGAAGGTCCATGTTAATAAATATATTTGACAAAAAACAAAATGTCAAAGTATCCTTTTATTATCGGTACACAACACTGTTGTGATTAGCCTTGCTATTACACAGTTAATAGAATGTGACAAGACATGAGCTGGTTCAGTGCAACTTAGCATTCAGGAAATCAAAACCCTGGCTGGCCTGCGATAAACAGCAACTCTGAAACTTGGAGTCTGAAAACTGAAAACACAAAACTGAAATCACCCGTTCCAACCCGATAACTCTAAACAAATCTACTTTAGCAGGAGGCACCTGTGTGTGTGTGTGTGTGTGTGTGTGTGTGTGTGTGCTTGTTTGTCCTTGAAGCAGAAGAGCTGTTCCGTGTAAGAGCAAATATCAAGTTTCCATGACACACTTACAACCCATTCATGATACGTGGCATTAACTTACTGCCTGGATTCTGTCTTATCTTGTTGTGGCTTTGGTGTTTTGCATGCCTGCTGCACCCTAGGCGGCCAACCCCAAGCTCTTTTCCTGACCTTCTATATTCCAGTTTCCACCCCCCCCCCCCAGAAAAGTTCTTGCCTGGTAACACCTGCTAACAAAAGAGGTCACGTGTGCCCAGTGGCATATAAGCATGATGACAGAATTGTGAAATGCTCCACTGGGCCCTAGATTAGTAATGCTAAAATATACTACAGGACTTGACTGTATAATCCTGTTTCTATATTTGATGCCATATTTATGCTTTCTACATTTTTTTTTACAATTTCCAGGCCAGGTGGATGGTCTCACACAGATAATTTCACCCAGATGGTCTGCGACGCCTACTGTACACTGGGAAATACAAAGAAAACCTTGAAATTAAAAGATGAAACAGGACATCCATCTGTCTTGTGTGCCAACAAATTGCCTACAAAATGAAAGTATTCACATTTTTTCTTTACTTGTATTATGCATAAAGGTTTTGGACAGGTTTCTGATTGGCCAACAATCAAATTCTGGTCATTTTCTCCAGTGGATTGTAAAACTGTGTCCTCAAACAATTGACCAACTTTTGATCATTTTTTTTTCTTAAATACTACAAGAGCAGGATCAAATGTATCAGCAACTGGAATTACAGAAAGAAGGTTTCCTAACTTTCTTGTGATTTCAGTATTGTCTTTTAATAGTTTGTGCCCTGTAACGTTATGTGTGCTCTTAAGGGCTACACTGCTAGGAAACAATTTCCAGGAAGTCAAATAACATAACACATGTCATTTGTTGGTTGCTTTTACCCAAAATGGCTTAGAGTGCCATGAACGCATACATTTTTAGCATAAGTCCCCCCAGGGGATATCAAACTCCTGACCCTGGCTGAGTGGATGCAATGGTGTGTCCATACACGGTTGCCACCAGTTGCCTCAGCATTGTTGATTTAGCCTAGTCACTCAGGAACAGCTTCTTGTTACAAAGCATCTGGAGATTTGACACTGCCACTCCTTTTATTACTTGTTGCTGGAATCACTGCCCATCTGCAGACTGGCGACAAATTAAAGGGAAAAACAACATGAAGTGTCTCAGTAAGGTGTTGGGCCAGGACAGCTTCATTGGTTCCTCGGTATAGATTCTATAAGTCTGTGGGACTTTACTGGAGGGATGGAGCAACATTTTTCCAAAAGATACTGTACACAGAGAGGGATGTTATAATAGGGTTGCAGTGCATGAAGCCCTCATTACAAAGACAAATGTGTATGTGAGAGATTAGTGCCTCTGGTATAAAGGGTTTTGGAAAAAAAAAAAAAAAAGTCATGAGTCATCCTTCACCATATTCTGGACAAGTGGGTGAGTGCATGTGTGGGAGTCCTACAAAAGATCGGGGCAGGCCTGAACGCTGGACCCCTGCAGCGAGGGGGTGCACTCTCTGTTATGCTGTGGGAGGCCGTTTCCACTTGTCCCCTTAGGGCGAAGGCTCACTGCAGATCAATACAAAGTTATTCTCAGTGATCACCGTAATCCTATGATGAAATATGATGGAAGTGGTCTCTTCCAGAACGACAACACATCCATCCACAAGGCTTGCTGAGTGGTTTGATGATGTAAATCATATGCAATGGTCTTTGCAGTCACCAGATCTCAACCTAACTGAAACACCAATGGGAGACTTTGGCTGAGGTGTACCACAGACAGCGCTATGGCACTCTGAAGTTCCTGCTGGTGGTTTGTGGTGGCACAACACTTTACCAAGACACTTTATAGGCCTGCTGCTTTTTGCTGTAGTTTGACACCCCTCTGTAACTTCCATGTACAAAAGCATCACTGCTAGTGACTTTAGCACTTAGTCTAAACATAAAAAAAACATGACAGGTCCTAGACAAGGTATGCTCCGTAGCCTTCCATTAATTCCCAAATAATGAGTAAAAAACTATCAAGAAACCAGTGAGAGACATAAACTACAGTGTTAACACAAATATTTAGCATGTAACTGGTATCATAAATAATTAAATTTATCATAAAATAATATTTTAGCCAGCATAGCTCTATAGAGGGAAGGCCCACTGTAAATCAATACAAAGTTATTCTGAGTAATCTCCACTATCCTATGATGAAACATTTATATCCTGATGGAAGTGATCGCTTCCAGGACGACAACACCTCCACCCACAGGGCTCACCGGATGGTTTGATGAGAATGAAAATGATGTAAATCATATGCAATGGCCTTTGCAGTCACCAGATCTCAGCCTAGCTGAACATCTCTGGCAGATTTTGGCCGATGTGTTTCAAAGTGCTGTCCTCCTCCATCATGAAAACACCACGTGAAGAAATATCTTTTGGAAGTATGGTGTTCTATTTCTCCAGTAGAAATCCAGACTTGTAGAATCTAAGCCACGGCACACTGAAGCTGTTCTGGCGGTTCATAATGGCCCAACACCTTATTAAGAACTTCATATTGGTTTTTACTTTTATTTGACATCTCTCTGAAACTTCCATGTGCAAGAGCATCACTGCCAACGACTTAAGCACTGAGCCTTCAAGTCAGAAAAACACTGCTCACAAATGTCCAACACTGTATATAACCACACAACAACCTCAACAAGGTATGTTCAATGGCCTACCATATATATGTGAAGTCAAGAAACCTGGGTGTTACCTTTGACTCTGAATTCTGTTTTGACAAATAAACCAGTTCTGCTGACAAAAATAGTTACTATCGGTTAAGAGCCATCTCCAAACTCAAGCCAATTCTGTCCTTCCACGATATAGAAAAAGTTATTCATGCGTTCATTAGGCCAACATCATGACTGGATTACTGCAATTCCTTTTACTTTGTCTTTCCTCAGTGTTTATTATCTCACCTGCAGATGGTCCAAAGTGCAGCTGCAAGGATGTTGACCGGTACCAAGAAGCGTGAGCACATCACCTAGTCATAGCCTCTCTTCATTAGCTCTGTGTCCACTTAAGGTTTCAGTTTAAGATCTTGTTGGTTGCATTCAAAGATCTTAATGGTCAGACCCCATGTTATATCACAGACCTTATTCACCGGCATTCAGCTCCTGCAGCAGGTCTCTTATCTCGAATCTCTCTTGTATATCCCATGATCACGACTGAAACTAACAGGTGACAGAGCCTTTGCCGTCACTGCACCAAGACTGTGGAACCAGCTGCTGACTAGACATGCTCCTTCCATCTCTGGCTTAAAATCTAGGCTAAAAACACATTTTTACTCACTGGCCTCCTTTGCCCAGTTCATAACTCTGTATCTGTCCCTTGTGCTTTATTACTGTTGATTGATTTATGTATATTTGACTGTTACCTCTGTATTTAATGTCCTTTGCACAGCACGTTTGCCAGCATGAGCTGTGTTAACATGCCTCTTAGAGCCTGGGAGGATTGCACAGACGATGCATATAACACTAGCTACCATTCAAAAGCAAGCTGAATGGACTGCCTTAGTCATTTCCCAATAGTGAACAGAAAGTACCAAGAAACTAGTAAAGAGTAAGTTAACTCGCACAATATGAGACATAAACAACAATGTAAGCACAAATACATTGTGTGAAACTGGTGTCACTGGTGATTTAATAAACATTAGCCTGGGAAAGGGGTAGACATTATAATAAAGCAATATTTTATTTTTTTTATTATTTTTTTTTTTTACATTTTATTCAGTATCTTATTCTTGAGTTATTTTATTATTGCTGTGTCTTTGTTGTTTTAAATCATTTCATATTGTTTTTTTATATTTTTATTCAGCATCTTATTTCTTGAGTTATTTTATTATTGCTGTGTTTTTACTGTTTTAAATCATTTCATATTGTTTTTTATATTTTCATTCGGTATCTTATTCTTGAGTTATTTTATTATTGCTGTGTCTTTATTGTTTTAAATCGTTCCATATTGTTTTTTTATATATATATATATATATTATTCAGTATTTTATTCTTCTCGTATTTATTTATTTATTTATTTTATTTATTTTAAATTAACCATATTTTATGAGTGTGCATCGGTCTCCTTGTCCTTTCACTTCTTATTTTATGCTTATTTGTCAATCAAGATGTAAAGCACCTTGAATATCATGCATTTGTTTGAAGGTATAAATAAAATTTGATTGATTGATTGATTGATATTTTAGGCAGCTTAGCGTTACAGAAGGAATAGAATAGAATAGGAATAGGAATAGAAGGTTAACACGGAACTAGAGGGTTTCAGCTGGCTCAGTCTTTTGAGGAAACTCGTTTTAAGACCCGCTGTCACCCAGAAAAGAGAGGAAAAATAATATAGGCTCGTAAGCTTACCTGGACTTTTGAGGTTATACTTGTTCTCCATCATGCAGTCTATTTAGGGATCCAAGTCCTGTTGAGTTTCTGGAGGCTAACGCAGGCTAGCTAACCGCCGTTAGCTACACTTAGCAACCTAGCAAGCTGGGTTTCGTTTCTCTGCTCGGACCGAGACAGTCCAAACTGTAAGTCCTTCACTCTCCTCGGTGATTCAGTGTGTTGGTAAAAAGGTGGTGTACTTCAATTCCGGCGTGGTAAAAAAAACAAAAGTAGGTTAAGAGTTGTTTCACAAGTTAGTTAGCTGCTGCTCTGTTTGAAACTGTTAAATGTCATCCGCGTGACGTCAGCTGCGGAAACGTAAACAGGAAGCAGGGTTGCCAGGTCTGTGAGACAAAAGCAGCCAAACAGCAACTCAAAACCAGCCCAGAACCCAAAGCCCAACCTGGTATAAAAAAAAAAGGGCCCAAAAATCAGCCCAATACCAGAACTCAAAATATGCCCATAAAAACCCATATATGTTGCTTTTAAAGTCCAACAGCATTGCTATAATTGCAAAATGCAATGCAATTTCCCGAAACAGTTCTTTCACCTATTTAATTTACAGTATATCAGAACTTAAAATATAATATGGGATACCTTACTTCAGCTGACAGGCACTGGGCACGAGTGGTGCTGATGATGTGATTGGTCATGTGCTGAGTGGCCTCACACAGCATTGGCATATTATTTGTCTGTGGAGCAGGTGACATATGTGGATAGTTTATATGCTGATCTGGCCCGGAGTCAGTTTGACAGGATTTGGGTATAAACATTGGTCATTCAAAATATGAATCTTTATTCATGTCTGCCCAAGCCCAACCCGCGGACAAAATTTGTTACCCGCGGCAACACTTAAAAAGTAGCCCAATTTGGCGGAAAAAACGCGGACTTGGCAACCCTGACAGGAAGTAGGCTGGCTGGTTTCTACTTCTTCTTCTGCTATTGGATGGGGATTTGAGACGGGACAGGCGCACTGCTGCCCCTTGAATCCCCCCCCTACAGTTTTATGGGATAAGATGGAAAATCGATGATCATGCTTGGTTGGGTGGTTTGGACCAGTGCAATGAGGTAATCATGTGCATATGGGGATTATGCAAACATGCTCAAGCCACTGTTGCAAACCAGCTAGAAATGGATGGATAAGAGAATGTGTTACAAAAATGTAATTACACAAATCAATGCCTTATCAAAAACTCCAGATGAATGCACTATATGTGCAGAAAAAGTGACTGTGTGCATGTTGATGTTTGTTTTCCATTATTGCTATCATGATTAGTGTTTGTGCTGCATACTCAGAAAATGGGTTCAGAAATACAGTCTGATTTTATTTGCAAAGGTGGTACCTAAAGTTGGCTGCAAAAAAAGCATACAGTTGGTTGCACATAGTAACAAACAAGAAGGAAAAGCTGCAGAGGTGATGCCGTTTGGCTGACACTTTTATCTAACTCACTTTTCAGCATCATGGTATACTCAGATCATGTCTAAATTTTATGCAAGGGGCTGGCCACTATTAGAAACCAGCTGATCTGGCAATGTTAGTGTTGTTTTTGAATCAAAATGTTTTGCACAGTATCTGGCATCCTGTTTTTCAACATTAATTGATGCAACTGATGCTGCTTCTGAGGGAGGCTGGTATCCCGGCACTCAATCCCTTTTTACTGGTGCTGTCAGGTGAAGTGGAATAAAAGGATCCGCGCGTGTCCCATCAGCTCTGTGCAGTCTTATGCATATGTTATTTTGACTGATTCAAAAATGCATTCAGTCACAACCACCGTACTTCATGAGAATATCACCGAGGCGACATCTCCAGGTTTGCTTTTCACTCTCTCTCTGCCGCCTTTTGAGGGAACAAGACAACACCGCTGACACTCTCCTCCAGCATTGTCAGCCCCACTGGATATGACACACTTATACACACTTTCTCTCCTTTGGTTTTCCTCTCTTTTGTGTGTTTAGACCGCCCATCTTCATCATTCGTGGCAACACTCTCAGGTCCTCTTGCATTCCTCTTCCTCGTCCTGCCACCAAGTGCTACCACTGTTAAGTTCTGAATATGGAAAAATAAAATCTCCCGATGTGAATGCAAAACAGTCAAGAAATGAAATGTTGGTTGAATGTAAATTTGAGGCTTGACGCTGTAAATGGAAATCTCCACTGCTCCTTTTGTGTTGCTTGGTTTTTATTGTTTTGTGAGACGTTAAAGACATTTCACAAAGTTTTCTTTTTTATTTTTTTTTAATCTATTATGATTTCATATTGCATGTAATGTAATGTGATGATGCAAATGTATCAAATGTTTAAAAGAGGGTCTGCTTGCTAATAATCCTGCCGTCTGGACTGAAACTCCGCGGGGGCCAAGCCGGCAGGGCTGACAGACAACTGAACGGGCTTAAATTAAATATCCCGCATCAACTTCTAGAACAAGAAAATTCCCAGAGACAATTTAATCCCAGTTTTGGATGTTAACTGTTTTCCCTCCCCTCGCCCCGTTTTGGGTGCTTATTGCCAAACAGCCAGAGGCGTGATCATATTTTTATAGCTCCTTTAGTAGATTTTTTTTCCCTGTGAAGCTGTAAAACACAAAAATAATATAAACGAGAGGGTGGCTAGTGTTCAAATATATGAGATGAATGGTTGCCTTTTAGCCTATAGCTATTGGAGGTAATTGTTCAGTCAAGGAATTAGGCAGATACAGTAAAGGGCAAAGACATTTTATCTCTGCAGGAGGATGATAAAGGAGAGAAAATTATTTCTTTGGAGTGTGTCCCGATTGGCACTTTTCTGTGTTCCCATGTTTCAGTATATAGAAACAGCGTAATAGCTTGTGCCATTATGGAATATTAACCATATACAGATGATTACGTTTGAGTGCAAAACAGCTTACATCATCATCTCGAATCCAGCAACTGTGGGATGTCAAATCCAATCAATTTCAAATCTCCAGATCACATCGCAAACCAAAACAAAGGGATAGTCAATGACTGACTCATGTCGCACCACATCAAGCGCAATCTCGTTATTCTGCATGCGTGACCATACATTTTCCCCCTTGCAGTTACTTGCTTTAGTCATACAAGCATCAAGGGCGATGTGGACTTGAGGACTGCTGCAATGTCAAAAAGCAGATCGTATAGGAGCAGGGGCATCCCATTTCCCCTTTTCCACCATAAGATCTGTAGAACACAGGAGCTCGTTGGAGCCCTGTTTCCAGCAGAGGATCCAGTCCCTCTTTTTGCCCTGGGAGCTCTTAAGCCCCAAAATGGTCCCTGCAATCGAGGTACATTGCATTTGGGAATCTGAGAGGCTGGACTGATGACAGCTTACATGGAAAGATGTGAAAAAACAAGAGTAAAATGTTTAGATTACTGTTGCTTGCTTACTGGTAGTGGTGGTCACTGTTTTGCACATTTGCACATATTGCAATAAAAAAGACAAGTTATATGGGGGTTATTTACAGAACCACTGACCTGGGATTTCGTTTTTAGTGTGTCCACATGTTGAAGTGATATGTCACAACACGTAAACTCAGGTAGCATGCAACTTACCCAGGTTTACCACACATATTTACAACTTGGTCAGCTGTTCCGCTGAAACTTTTTAGTGGTAAACTCTGAAATTTATGAGCTGTCAAAGTTTGCCCCGACGCACCAGTTGCCCTCTGCAAATTCCTGGAGGCCGTTGGGGTGGATAGTTAGCTCTGAACATCTCTGATTGGTTAAATGTATGATGCAAGCAGTGCAGAGACCAAAAACACAAATTATTAAATGATATATGTGTCAGCAGATTGTTTGATAAGTTATTGAAAAAAACAACAAAAAAAAAAACATACAGTTGTCTGTGTTTGCAACTGCTGTGTGCTGGGTGTTTACAACACCATGTCACAGTTGATCTCCATTTCTACACCTAAAAACAGTCCCTCTTTTCAGCTTTTGGTTATGTAATGTTCTCAAATTCATTTTTGACCCCTATGCATTTCTTCTCCAAAACTAAATGCAACATCACAGCAGCACTGTTCTAAATAACCATGACCGCAGCAACTTCACATTCCCGTTCTGCTGTTGTTAGTTGCATACAGAACAACTAGACTCCTCTTTATGTGCATCACATTTGTTGTTCACGGGAGTGCAGTGCAAACACAAACACACAAGAGCTGGTACTGTCTTCCAAGAGCCAGACCCAGGAATGTTTTAGCGGAAAAAGGGGCACATGCACACCAATGACCCATGACCCCGATCAGCATGTGTCCGTAGAGCCGTGGCTAAGAGATTGTATGAAAATCTGCCCCCTCTGTGTTGCTCTGCAGCCCACAAAGCATCATGCTTACTAGAGCAAGTGTAATACAACTGTATTCCATCCCCTGCTGCTGATGTGATACTTTATTAATCCCTAAGGGGGATTTCTTCTTTCTCTTGCCCCCACCCCCCTCCTCCCTGCGTTGAGGTCAGAGGTCGGCTACAGAGCAGTGCCCCTGAAGCCGGCAGGGACTCATTCTCTTGCTCGGGGGCACTTCAGCAGGGTGGATGAGATTTGAATCCAGCTCACCTGCACATTGGTACTAACACTCAGCACGGTCTTTATGCTTCTTTATTTTTCACATTTACCCTTTATGTAAGCAGAGAATACTCATTAAGCATAAATCTGTTTTCCAAGAGAGCCGTTGCCAAGACAGACACACAGCACACACACCGAAAACAATTAAAACAAATGAAAAGCACTGAGCACAAAAACATTCACAGCAATGAAAAATAAATAAATAAATAAAAAATGTGACAAAAGTCTGGAGTCCTGCCATTCAGAAGCCAGTTAATAACATGAGCATAGATAATGACATTAAATTTCAAAATTGAGATGAGCTGCTCGAGTTTAGCAGCTCATTCCAAGACAATAACAAAAGGCTGTCTTGCCCATTTCTGAGTTCATTCTAGGTGTAATTAGACAACGTTTTTCACTGCCAGGGTCTTTGCTGGAGCAGATCTTGTCGTCGGTGGTGGGAATCGAACCGGCAACCCACCAATTTTCAATTCACTTCCACCGCTCTGATGACCTGCAGCACCCCTGCACCAGAACCACGTGCCTCATCTCAGTGTCAATGCCAAGTGTGCCCGTTAAGTACGGTTAAAGTGATCACTCAATGCAAATCCATCTCACGCTCAACACTTGAATGGGTGCCTTTGATACATTCATGAGAAAATCTTTGCCGAGCTTAGTGCGCAACTTTCCCTCTTTTGATGCCGTGTTTTATAGTGTCTTCTTAGCTGCACATCATTTCCATAATTTCAAGGCAAATTAACATCACATTATTGCTGTCAAGTCCCAACATAAACAAGTAAACTGCAAAAATCCCTGGGGAATTTTCACCCATTCTGTTATCATGTATGTGTATGTGTATGTGTGTGTGTGTGTGTGTGTGCGTTTGTTTAAACTTTATCATTATAATGTGTCTGCTTTCGTAGAAGGGTGACAGGAAATGTGGGGGGGAACAGGGGATGGCACACTTCGAAGGTAACACTGGACCGGGACCAATCACACTGAGCTAATGAGAGTGAGAGCACGTGGTGTACACATCAGCCCGCTGAGCCCCGGGTCTCGCTGGTAGTTTTTAAACATTTCGTAATATGTGTGAAATGTGCAGACAAGCGTGCATGCATAAACACAACATAAGGCCCTCACACACTTCATCAGTGTTGTGCGAAAAATAATTAGATGCTTGAATCCAAGATGAATTAATGAAATGGACGGGATGGGAGAGCGTTAATCAAACGACTGGTGGCAGCCGGTGAGTGTGCAGATTTTCATGTTAGCACTATGGGGGGAAAAAAATCTGCAAAATAATTTTGAGGTTGATAGGGTAAAATATGTTTCTGTGACAACCTGTGCTGAGACAAATGCAGGACATATGTTTCCAGAAAATTACAGTTGGTGTGCAGATGGTGGCCCGGGTGGCCTGGCAGTCTGAGGCAGCGCTCTGTGCATGAGAAGAAACAAATGAAAGTCCCCCGAGAGAACAGCAGAGTATGACATTGCACACGACGCGGAGGCAACTCAGCCTCCCTGCTTAAATGCTGATGTTGTGTCACAGACTGTTACATGCCGTGTAGCGTTCTGCTGACATCTGCTGGTTTCTTTCAATCTACATACTGCTGTAAAACTCAGTAGGTTCTTAAAACCCATGTATATACACAGCATCTTCTTGTAAAACTCCTATATGATTCAGTTTTCATGATTTTGTTTTGAGTCCACTATGGCTTGGGAGTAGAATACTGTTCTTCATGATGATTTGCAAGTAAATCGTTTATTTAAAATGTAAATTGATAAAAGGTTATTGGAAATTATTAGCATTGTTGTTATTGTTTTGGGGGTTGATGGTAAGCTCTGAAGCTTTTTTTTTTTTTTTTCAATTGCAATTTTTTTCTTAACAGTTAAAGGAACACTGCAAAATTGCATGGACTGTGAGGACTGTTGAGTCTGAGCTGAAAAAAGAAGTAGAATGAGCATGAAATGTAATGGTCAAGTCTGCAGGGCTATCATCGTCGGCCTCACCTGCTCAATCTGAACAGTCCTTACAGCAGTCGACCTGTTCGTTCTGTTTTACAGAGTGCACCTTTAATGCCATCTCATTGGCATTCACTAGCTTTGATAACCAGCTGTGACGTTACATTGTGAAATACCAAAGCACTGTAAAATTTGTTTTCCTCATTGCTCAAAGCGGCAGACCTCTATATTTATGATGTTAGAGCTTCTGGCTTTGCCCTCAATGCATCAGAAGTGAGCTAAACCTCGGTAAAACTGACTCAGCATGACCGAGCCTTTACTCCTCCAGAGGCAGAGGAGTCACAAAACTGGACCCAGATTGAAAGAAAAGAAAAATACTAAGCTCTTCTGATTCAAATTTCAAGTTCAAATGTTGCAAACTGGCCTGACTGGAAGGATGTTGGCCATTAGTGGGAATGAGCCAATCAGAGCTTGGTTCAGGTGCACTGATTGTACTTGTCATGATCCAGCCACTGTGACCACCTGTATGCCCGCTGTGTTTATTGGTTATTTCAGCATTTTCAGTTTGAGTGATTAGTGCTTGTTGTCTGCCATTTCCAGCTTGTTATCCCCTCCCTGCTTGTCTCTCTCTCTCCTCTGCACTCTCACTCTCTCTCGCTCTACCTGTCTGCCTGCCACGTCGCACACCTGATCTGTATCCTGCAATAAACGCACCTGCCAGCCATCAGCTCATCACGCCCTGCACTACAAATAACTTGTTGCAGCGTCCAGACTCTGCTGGATCATAGAGCAACACATGATTTGTTGTAGTGTGGCGCTTCCAGACATTTTCACCTGAGTCATTCTGCCTGTTGCCTGTTTTTTTTTTTTTTTTGCCAGTCTGGCATCTACACTCTGTCACTGCGTTTCACCAGCCAGCCTGCCCGGCCCGTCGTTCACCGAGCCTGCCAGTCAGTTCTCGGGTCTGCACCTCCTCGTCTATTCTGAACCCTCTCAGCCACGGACCCAGCATCAGCCAGCCCTCGCCTCCTCCTGTCCTTTTATTCAAAATAAAACACTTTGTTACATCTTACCTCGCCTTCTGGGTCTGCTTTTGGGTTCTGCTTGCATTTGTGACAGTGCTGCCTGTTAAAAAGTTTGTATGTCCTATTGTGCAGACTCTAACCCTGACTTAAAATGTAACCATGCAAACAAAATCAGATTTTAGTAGTATACACATTGAAGGAGTACTCCAACATTTTGGGCAAAATACATTTTCAGATTTACCCAGGCTGAGAAAAGATGTTCAATTCCATTTTGTGTTAGCTTAGCATAAAGACTTGAAGTCTATAGGAGTCGTTAGCCTGCCGCCGTCAAAGTGAAAAAATAAACCTTACGCCAACTGTCTTATTTACATTGTATCATGTGAATTCGAAATACACATCTTGAGATTTAAAAAAAAAACAACAACACAAAAGTTGTTTTAGGAGAAGTTAGATGGTGGAACTGTAACATCTGAACACATTTATCCTTCTGTCTATCACAGTGACCCACAAACCGCTGAAGGTAGAGGAAGATCTGACACAAATTAGTTCTTAAAACAACTGTCCTTTGTTTTTTTTAAATCCCAAAAACATTTATTTCAAATCCACATGTGACGCTGTGTACAAAAAAAAAAAAAAAAAAAAAAAAAAAAAAACACAGCTTTTGAGTTGCTGTAAGGTTTATTTTTTTCATTATGATGCAGCCAGGCTAATGACTCCCATAGACTTCAAGTCTTTATGCTAAGCTAACACAAAATGCTACCCATGCAAACCAAACCACTGGACATACTGAGGTGCAAATGATATTGAACATCTTGTCTCAGTCTGGATAAAGAGTCGGAAAAAGGGTATTTTGCCCCAAAATGTTGGAGTATTCCTTTAAGCATATTTGATCATACCCATATATAAACAGTAGAAAAGGCTCCCTTTAACATGCATACTGTTTTGCCCAAACATCACTTCTCTGAGTAAAAGTTTCTTTAGCAAAAGTGGAGAGACATTCTTTGGAAAGTAAATCTACAGAGAAAAGAGCGAGGGTGAGACATTTTATTTTTGTGTAGGCCTAATACCACAGTTGACTGGAGGGAGATAGAGACACATTTGAGCAACATTATGCTGACAGCCTCTGTGCCCCAGCACACGTCTATCTGTCACACAGAAAGCATAATGGGGAAAATGCTGTCACTCGGCATCAAGCATCCAATCATTTACTGTGCAGGATACTGCAGCAGTGTCAGTGTTGCATGTGCCGAAAAACAACGGCGAGGGAAGCTGCAGTGGCGTGGTGCGGCGAAACTGGGCCAGACACTCAGTGACAGTGACAGAGCATTTATGGGCAGCAGCAGCAGCCCCATAGGTCCTGCAGAGTTATCCAGTACACACTATAGTTTTAAGTTTAGTTTAAGTTGTTGTTTTTGCACCTCCCAAAAAAAGTATCCAGAGAAAAGAAACAACATGATGTACAAGAACAAAATAAAAACAAAAAAAAAAAACAACCTCTAGAAACTTTTCCCATTTATCAGCATTATTATAACACAGACACTGTTTTATTATGTCCATTCAAAACATACGTGAGAAAGGAACAAATGAGGGGAAAACTCAGAAATTTAAAGAAAAAATGAATATAATAATAATGATAATGATGATGAAAGTTTCTTATAACAATAGTTGCTTCAATTGATTTTTAAAGGAAAAGTAGGGAAGAGCGCCCTATATGTTTTTGAATATATTTAATGTAGTTATGTTATGCTTTTGGCTATGCATTTTGGATGAAGAAGTTTTTGCAAACAATCCAGAGATGGTTATTAGACCTGTTGTTATTATTACAATTGGATATAATTATGATAATACTGATTGAGATTGGGAGCGTTTTGTTTAGAGATCCAAGAGCAAATTGTGCAAATTGAAAATGATTATCCTGATAAATAGTAAGAATATTCTGTTTAACAAACAGAGGTGAAGGGTGGATTCTGGGAGCCAGTACACTAATAACAGATAATTACATCATTTTTATGTTCCTTCATTAAAACTAATTTGCTTTAGCCACATTATATTGACCTTTATCTCAGATTTTATTCCCTAAAAGACACTGCAGGCAGCAGTAACCCAGTGTTTACACACGTCGTGAGTTTGTGGCTGCCAGTTTGAATCTCTGCACCTGTTGTATGAATCTGGACAAGGAAAGTAATTGAGTGACATTTTCCCCTCCGCACTCTTCTCACAGTTTCTGTCATAATGCATTTTGACAGGAATTTATCCCAAATGGACAAAGTGGGCTGCTCACTTAAAAGAATAAAATGTCAGGAGGGACAAACTTGGTGTGGTGATGTCTGTTTCATTTTGAGTCTAGAGGCACTCCGGGCTACACGACTGTGGGCCACAGTTACTGCACAATTCATCACAGCTACAGTACGGTGACTTTCACTGACGCTTCTTCATAATTAGAGTCTTTGAGGATAATTTGTTTGTCTACCACTCATTAACCAGTTAGGACAGAAAGATGCCGGAAAAGAAGCAAGAAAAATGTTAGGAAACACCTGAAATACCTGAAACAGTGGCTGAGGGAAAACACACCTTTTCTATTGTAGACCATCATTAGGTGCTATTAATAACAAGGTTTTTCTGTGGTTTCTTATTCTGGTTTATGGCACCTACTCTACCTTGAAATGTCATTTAATTTCTTTTTATAAATGCACTATCAGGCATTTTATAAATAAATGCAACTCTCTTTAAATGGTAAATATGTTTGTTTTTTTTTAACTAATGAGACGATCCAAAGTGCAGTCATGCTTCTCCTTTATATCTTTTTTTAAAACTTTCAATGGGTGGATATGGTGTGGTGGGTGAAAATATGTTCTTATTGTGTTATGGTATTACAATAGGTAAATTTCCAATTTTGAAATTAAAGTCCTCGGTTTCTTTCATTACAGGACAAATGATCTCTCCACTGATTGAGGCCAGACAATCAAGATTTTGCTGTATTAGAAAATATATTACTGGTGTCATTCAGTAATCTCACCACATGATGGCGTTACATGATAACCAAGCTCTTGTAAAGGCTGCTCACATTATAGAAAGTTTTCTCCAGATTTGTGCATTTTTTTTATGCTCTCATTGACTTCTCATAATCTTCAGAGACTTTGTTTTTATTCTCCACAGTTACACTTGCATGTTAAAAACCAACACTGAAAAGTGAAACATGCACAAAAACAGTTTTCCTTTTGTTTTCCCATCAGCCCTTCAATGTTGCAACCTTCTTTGTAGTTTGGTGTTATAAAAAAAGTATTTGTCATTCAGGTGTAGCTTTGTCAGATTCACTGGATCTTTGTATGCAGACTTAAATCAGGGGAAATGACACCCTTAAAAGGATGGATCATCTAAAACACATCCTGACACAATTAAAATTTCAACCTAATTGTGTTTTGTATGTCATGGATCTTGTTTTATGCGAGTGCAGAGGTATGTAGGCAGGTTACATCAGCCTTGTGTGTGGTGTCTTGCTGCTGTAAACCCCTGAATGTGCACCAGTGATGTGGCTACTCGGCCTCCTCAGGTTTCAAGCCGCATCTCAACTTGTGAAAGAGTGTTGACCAATAATATCACATTCCAAAAGGTTGAGGTTATTTTTACTCGGTGGCAATTTATAAAGATCACCGCAGACGTCTCCCCCTGGCCAAACTGGAGAGCAAAACCACGAAGAGGTTTATGCGGTAATGCAGAATCGGATTTCTGCTCTGGCATTTGAGACGAGAGCGGAGAAATGTACTTCAGGCGAATGGTTCTTCTACTTTTGTAAAGGGGCTTTCTCCTGAACATCAAAGGTCAAAACCACTGAAGTGGGCAAGTAAAGGATATTTACTTCAGCGAGGTTAGTATGACCCAACTGACATGAGCTGACAAATCACTTGAGGGTTAGTGTCTTGTTTCCAGGTCAGAAGAGTTTGGTTTGGGTTTTTTAAAGGCTCCCACAAAGACCGGCGGATCAGAGTTTGTTGGGCAGAGAGAGAGAGACAGAAAGAGAGAGAGAGAGAGATCAGATTTCAATGATGTTTGCTCCCAAATCTCCTGGACTAAATCACAAAGGCGCTCGGCTCCTTAAGCATGTGCTCCCCCTCTCAAATTACATCTGAGGAGTTTGTTTTTTTCACACCGCTTTTTGTGACCAAAGAAAAAAAAAGTGGGTTTATCCCTTTTTTTGCAAGTTTTCACAGTGACGGATCACGGTCTACAATAGGAGAGGTGTTTTCTCTCCATCACCGGTTCACCCATCATGTCCAGGTAATCCTCCAGTCCCTCCTCTCGCCTGTCACGACCGTGTCCAGTGCAGCTGTAATGAGAGACTTCATCTCTCACCTGACGCCCCCACCCCACCCCACCCAACAGGAATGCTGGGAAGTCCGGGAACATGGTGTTTGACTGTGTTCACCTCATTCTGATGGATTTATTGCAGCGAATGAGGCAAATCAGTGGCGTTGAGGACTTGGCGTGAAATACCTGACATTGCTGGGAGTCAGACTTTGCGAGGGCACTGGCATTTTATCGAACCAACACTCTGTAAAAGTTACACACTGTAAATTTAAATGAAGGAGCTGGAGATATAAATCTGACATTTGAATTTGCAGGGTGAGAGGAACATGAGGAATGTGGAGCGTCTCTCCTTTATGCAGCAGCTCGTAATTCATGTTAATTCTAGCATTTTTGTGCATATGCTGCTGTTATTGTGGTTTTAATTGGTTTTCATCTATCCTGGCTTGTGTTTCATTTACCTTGCCCATCTCTAAGATTATTTTATTAAAAGGAGAAGTAGGAGAAAATGCTTTCCCAATCTTGCCTATTCTCTTTTTTTTTTTTTACATCTTTCATTGCCGCGTCTGCGCAAGGTGAAACCCACACGGGTGAACACCTCATTTGTACTCAGCCGGAGGTCTTTGCATTGTGGGTTCGGAGCAGAACGAGCCCTGAGGTTAAAGCAGCACAATTTGGAGTGCCTCCCATTCCTCTGACTCATTGGATCAGTTTAAGAGAGCACGTCGCAGGCTGAATACCTCGGGCTTATTAATTGACAAGCGTGCAGCGTACAGAATGCGCCAATATCAGATTCTGCTCTTCAGGAAGCGGTTGTCTTAAGCTGACAGCAGATGAAGAAGAGCACAAAGAGAGAAGGAATGAGACAGCCAGGTTGTTGCAGACACACCCTTCTTCCCCGGGACGGGCCTCACTGTGGTCTGCATAGCTCGGGGGGGCTGCTAGACACCGAAACAGAGCGAGAACAAGAGCCAGACAACTTCCTCAGATGTCATCACTGCATGGTTAGGAAGACTATTTGCAATCAGCATCTTTAATAATGGCCAACATCATCTTGAAGAGTTTAATCCCAGAATGAGAAATTAATTACATTCTTAAGAAATGATTGACTGTGGCAAGTTAAAACCAATTATGGCATGTCTTGCTATGTATAGACTGATTGACAGACTGGCTTAGCTCTATATTAGATATGTCAAAGCATGAAGTTCAAGATATTGCTTTGGAAATCGATACCTTTCAAAGGATAATATGGATAATTTAAGTCCTTGATTGACAAAACAGCAGTTTTTTCCAAACTGGATCCCCCTGTTCACTAAGCATGATCTTTAATCCTGGGATTTTGAAAGAGAGATTTGCATTCCAGCTGTTTTCAAGCACTTTTCTCCAGTGAGATAATGGTTTTTGTTCATGGCCCCAGTTTACAGAGAACTGATTCTGTGCATAACAGATTATAATGTTTTTTTTTTTATCCATATAGCCTATTTATGATCTTTGAATATTGCTTTATTCTAATGTTGTGCTTTTCAGAAAATTTATGATAAGTAATAAAGGTAAGATACAACCAAAGAGTGCAACAAAATATATCATCATCCATTGAGAGATAGATATTTCTTTTTATTGAATACCTCGATATCGATATTGTGATAATATTGTATGGTTGACTATTGGTTCTTTCACAATTTTTGATAGATGATTATTAGTAATGTGGATTTGATGACTAAGCAGGTAGAAGCAAATAATAGAACAGCTGGAACAGTGGTTTTCAAAATGAGGTCTGGGGACCCCCAGGGGTCCTTCAGGGTCTTCCAGGGGGTCCTGTTAAAATGAATGGTTTTTCACTTCAGCCTGGTTTAAATGGTTATGAAACATCTCTGAACAGACATTTATTTATGTTTGTATTTATTTTGCTGTATGCCCGTTTTAGGTAGGTTTTTGTGCAAATTTGCTTATGTTAACTTATGTTATGGTATTTTTTTTTTTTTTTTTTTTTTTTTTTTTTTTTGCTAATTTGCAAATAGCCTTTTTTCCATCATGTCTTTGAATGAAATCCAATCACTTTGTGCAGGTGTCAAAGGGTTAAATTGACACCTGGGCCACTGCACAAATATATGTATGAGTGATTATTTGAACATCATGTTTCAATCTCAACACGTTGAATTTATTTGACAAGCATAAGTGTGTGACACCCAGACAGATCCACAAAGAACACAAACCAAAATATCTCTCAGAGTCCCGGGGGCGATATCACTTCAAGTGGGGGGTCCCGGGCGGCTTGATGAGACTCAAGTCAGGGGTCCCGAGCACGAATAAGCTTGAAAACCTCAGAGCTAGAGCAGGCCATCAAGTTCTGAAAATTTCATTGCTTTACTGTAATACAGCCTTTAAAATCATCGCCTTTAAAATCCCAGATAGTATACTAGTCCTATATTGGATTTTTTTTAATGGCATGAGATGACTGTAATCCACACACTAAACCCCATGCAGACCACCACAGAGCCTGATTGTCAGTTCATGACACTGAGCAGGAAGGGACAGAGTTGCAGAGTTGCAGCAGCAGCCAAGACCCATGAGGAAGAGGAGGAGGAGGAGGAGGGAGAGAGGGAGGGAGCGGACCTGGACCCAAATGCATTTCATTTTGAGAGGGGAAAAAAATAAAAAGAAAAGTTGGACCGTGCTGAGTGTGCTGCTGTCTTCTTTCCTCCCAGTTCTGTGTATTGACAGAGCCTGTCACCAGCCCCATTGACATGCAAATTACACAGAGAGGGAGGCGGCGGTAGGAGAGAGAGAGAGAGAGAGAGAGAGAGAGAGAGAGAGAGAGAGAGAGAGAGAGAGAGAGAGAGAGAGAGACCAGAGGAGCGACTGTCTCTCCCCTCTTCACTTTGTTGTTTCCTCTCTTGAACACTGCGGGGCTTCATGGGACCCAAACCGGACCAAACTCCGTCCTCCGCCTGAGTCTGTGCTTGTGGATGTTTTTCTTCGAGGTTTGTATTTTTTTCTTGCCTGCTTTGCTCACACACTTCTGGGTCACACGGCTGCTTTGGTTACTGCGCAGCGGAGGCGGCGAGCTCCGTAACACACAGCGCATGTTTGCGGACCAAAGCTGGGGCTTCTGCCGAGTTACAGCGCGTCTCTCTGCCCTCTCACATGGGAATAAATCGCTGTAATGCTCCTATAATATGACCACAGGCTCCTAACAGTGTCTCTGTGGTAATCAAGTGTGAGTTTGAAGTGATTTTTTTTTTATTATTATTATTTTTAAATCGCATCTTTGGTGTGTTTTAATCACCAAACCTGTGCTGAAAGTTAGTTCAGTAACCAGGCTGATGTGCTTATTAGTTAGTTTGTAGTTTATAGTTACTTTACAGTATTTTTAGTGTTAATTTTATCATTAAAACTTCCTCACTGATAGCTGAAGTTGTCTCTGGTCTTCCAAATTAAAAGCCACTGTGATATTCCTACTAATAGGCTGGCAGCCTATTCCCATAGGGACTTATACAGTGTGACTGGAGTATAGTTAATAAGTGACCCTATAGTACTTTGTGGTGTTTTACTATCTTTGATCTCTCTAATGGAAAATCCCATAGACTAATGTTCTTGTAATATTCATGTAGTGTGTCTGTGGTGCTAATAGTGGGTTTACAAGTGATTTATTTGTCTATATTGGTGGCTATCATCTCCCTGTTGGAGAATTTCTTGATTACTATAGATTGGCTGTACTGCTAGTGAGGTTATAGTATTGTACTGTACTGTAGTATGGTAAAGTCACTAGGATTTCCAGGGTGTGAAGCTCAATACTGACCTCATATTCAGCTTATCATGATAATATTTCAATAATATTCTCAGTATTGCAATCTGACTTAGAGTTTGCTGTGGTATTAATATAATCTTGTGAAATTTTATTATAGGCTCACTATGCAAACGTGTTGATCTCTAGTCTCAGAAGAGTTTAGTATAACCATGTAAGTGAGAGATTTTGTCACTTAAGTCTGGAAAAAAAAAAAAAAAAAAAACATGGCACAATTAGCGGAATTCTAAGGAAAAATGCTAATTAAAATCCAGTGCAAAAATGACCTTACATCTGATGCAAATTAGGCTGCAGCCAGTGAAAAAAAATCTTAAGGAAATGGGAAATGAAGCAGGCCTAAGTGAAAATCCTCTCAGCAGCATGCAGCTTAGCCTCAGGCTTAACCTAAATATTTAAGACGACAAGGGTTCAAATTGAGGCTATTTAGCTCTGGCAAATCTGGTGAGAAAGTGGGAACGTATTAATAGAAGTACAGTATAGGCTGGTCAGTAATGTGTGATAATGATAATACCTTTCCACAACAGCATGACAGCCACACAGTGGAACTTGTGTTGGGCATTAACTCCTAGCTTTGATAAATTGCATTCATTTGACTATTATTTGTTTGCAAGGCAGTGTAGGGTGCACACGGGGTTTTGATGGTTGAGTTTCCAAACTGAGGTCCAGAGGCCCTCATGGGGTCCACATGGCAAAATGAAGATTAAATTTCACAGTTTTTCTTCAGTCATTAGAGGATATCCCAGTGAGAAAGTGTACAAAAATGACCTTGTTGGTCAGAGGTTTCACTTTCTCCTCTGCCGTCTCTTCTCTCACAGTGCAGACAGACAACAAAACACTTCTCAGATTGAAGTTCCTGTTCAAACCAGGCCTTTTGGTCCAAAGTGGCTCTGACCTCTGACATGGAAAAGCTTGGGATCCCCAGGGCGTGTAATCCATTAATGGATCACTGATTACCTGCTTAAAACTGTAATCAGTAATGGTGCATTTTAGTACTTAGACTCTAGTGCTTGATTGGTTACTTTTTATTACTTTGCCTCCAAAAGCTAGAATTAGCAGCAGCCCCACAAAAAGATGTTAAAATGACATGTTACTCCATTTTAGTGGCAGTAATTTGAATATTGTTATCATTTAAATAGGCTAAGGATGCACCAGTGTCAGTGCTGTAATTGGTGTCAGTACTTGGCAAAATTGAGTATTCCTATACACAAGACTAAAATCCAAAACCGAAATTCATCAGTAACATGTCAGAGATAAAAGCAATCCATCTTGATTTTCTCCATTTTGACAAACAAGAAGCCTTTATTTCTCAAAAATAAGAAATAGTAGGGTTTTATATGAATTATTTTGTTTCAGTGGCCCCAAACTAATGTTGTAAGCTGCATTGTCTAGTTACAGTAATGGATCAGATCAATACTCTGTATTTGTGACTACTTGAAGCTTTGTACTTGCTATGAGCGCTGAAAAAGTGACATTGTTGATTCCCTATAATAGACAAATAGGTGTAAAATTTGTGGTGTTAATCTCACAGTTAGATACAATCAGCATCATTCAAATAAGTTCAATATCCAACAAGTAGAAGAAATCACTTATTTTTCCCTCTAAACAGCCTGTGATCTTAAAACTGTGTGTTTCCCATTAACTTTGATGGATTCATTGAGTGACTTTTCATAAAAACATGGTTGTTTTTCTGTCTTATTTTTCCCTGTTGCTTCAAAAATATGGTGAATCTGACAAATTTCAGCATTGATTCACTGTACCCTGATGCCTCTAATGTTGTTTATTGGTTGATTTAGCATCAGATTCCTCTCTGGGAAATGATTTTTTTCCCCCCTAATTTCTAATCTTAGCACATGTAATCTACTCCCCAAATGTGGAGTCTGTGCTCTGTGTGAGGCTGATCCCTGCAGTTGGAGTATAAACGCTAAGCTCGCCTCGTCTGTCCGTCTGCTCGGGTCCCCGGGGAGCTGATTAGCAGAGCGCTGTGCTGCCGAGGTCAGAGTTCACCAGGTGTATAATGGGCACATAATGAGCCATAATAGGCTCCGGGGCAGCAGGGGCCCATTTTAAAGGCTCCGGAAACAAGACACTGTACCAAAACTGGTTATTAGATTTGTCTGTCAGATGGTGAGATGGTGTGTGCTATTATGAGCGCTGGTAGTCAGGTGCAGGTCCAGATGCTGATGATAGCTAATTCCCAGGATGCTTTGTGAATGAAAACCAGCGCTGTTAAAGCTGTCACATTTGTCATTATGGCGCCGTGTGACACTGCAGTACGTGTTAAATCTGTGATATTAATGCTCTGATGAATTTTCAAGGGACGGTATCACTTTGGAATCAGATCTGCACATTTACATTTTAAAAGTAGCCTCAGGAGGCAATATAATTGGACAAATCCAAGGATTAGCGCACTATTTGTCATAGCATTGCTGCCTAGTGAGGCATTGGAAGCGCAAGTGAATAGCTCGGTGGCACAAGAAAAGGAGCTTACTTTAGTCTTTTGCCTTGCGGGGGCTCTAAAACTTCTTTATTGGTGGCTTGAAACAATGAACTCTTGTGGCTGTGCACGGCCCCTCGCTCTTTCACCGAGACTGCATCTGCTGTCATTAAGTTTTCTCAGCGCCAAGGATTAAAGAAGTGGGAAAAATATTGGTGTTTGGTCGTTTCTTTCAGGGCCGATGTGAAAGGAGACAAAGGGGTGGTGCAGTAGGGATGGAGTGTGGTGTGTATGTGTGTGTGTGTGTGTGTGTGTGAGGGTGGGGGAGCAGGATGCTCTGCCCCTCAGCTGACACTCTCGGGTTAGTCCTCTCCAGCTGGAGACTGTGAAGCAAAGACCCCTCCCTCTTGCTCTAATTTTAGTGTGTATGTGCTGTGTACTTTTGCACGTGTGTCTATGCTCATATGAGTGACTGTACTTGCATTGCGCTTGTGTGTGGGAGCCGAGCAGAGAAAGACACAACTAAGAATCTCTGTGTGTTTGTCCCACATGCATACTCTGGATGTGTCGAGGAGATGTGTGAGATTGTGCACTTTAATAACCACATGTGGTATTCTGCTGCTCCCAAAAGGTTGTGTATGTACGACTGGCTGACTGTGAATGTGTGCTTAACACAGCCCACGGGTGGTGAGACTCATTGTGAAGACACCATTAAAGGGGTAGGCCTTGCCTTGAGGAACACAAGGGGCTTTTTCCCGCTCAGTGGTCCGGCACAATGAAGCAGGACAGCGCAGATGATTATGATTGCGGGATTGGCAAGGGTCTTCAAACTCATTTAGCATTTAGGAGGGTCTCCGCTCTTGCTGCACACCTGGATCCTCTAAATTATGCTGCATTACACTGCAAAAAAATAGCCATCTGAGCAAGTCACTGTTTTGCAATGAGATTTAAACTATTAATGTAGGGGGGAAAATACTAATCTGGTGATAAACCTAACCATGTTCTCATAAGTTTAAAGAAATTTCTTCAGACAAGTGTCACACCCTTGAGATATCCGAATAGTATTCCTCTAGTATCAAGATGTAAGGCATCACTCCATCCATTTTCAACCTGGATCCTATTCTTCAGTATTTTCGATCATAGCTATCAAAATCTCATGAGTCAACTGACAAGAATTTAGTCAGAATTGTTCAATATGAAGGAAAATGTGATGTGAAATCTGGTGTGAAATCAAGGGTCCAAGTTTTGCCCGTTAATGTTAATGTATTTTTTGCAGCGTAAGGGGAGAAAGTAGGTTTTTTGGACCATTCCAGCACCTCAATTTTTCATAAGTTTCGTCTTTGTTCTGAAATTTCTGTATTCAGATTGTGTCCGATTGACTCAAAAATAGTCATCTGAAGAAAGAGAGTGCATAACACAGAGAGAGAGAGAGGGAGTGGAGATGAAATGGAAAATGGAAAGATTTAGGACACTCACACAGAAGTGCCTTAGCAGAGGGACCCAGAAAAAAAATAGCCTGATAATAAGTTGTCTCTTGCAGTTGTGTCTCGGTTCTCTCTCTATTTTTTTTTTTTTTTTTATCCTTGTATTGCAAGCGATAAGATGTTCTCATTGTGCACGAGGAATACCTAAACACTGTTGTCCTCCAGGCGCCTGATATCATCAAGCCACACCATGAGACTCTGAGCCACGATGTGCTCAGTCAACATGCGGCTATTTCCCCTGAATATGTAATCCCATACGCACAGAGAAGACTAAACAGGAGACGGCACGGGCAAAGTGACAAAAAATACTTTAGCCAACAGGATGATGTTGTAGACTAGAGTACGCTAACTTTGGAGAATTCGGCCTGTTGATTATCTTACCCAGACAGGTTGTTTTTTTTCTCTGATGTGCATGCTGTTGCTGAGTGCTTATGCTCTCAGGGCCCTATAATCTCTCTGTAATGTTATACCATTTCATATGTTACTTACTGAACACGTGCTGCCAGATTATGCATTTCTATTAATATGCCAGATGACAGTAGGGACATTCTTCTATTTTTAAATTGGCATAAAGTAGGATTGTGGCTGCCGCTGATGTTAAGTGTTTTATATATATGGGCCTAATGTTGCTCGTGCCAACAACAGTGCCAACTTTGTTAATGTTTTGTCATGTTTTTTTTATTTAAATGTAAAAACCTTATTTGAGTAAGAGAGAACATCTGCAGCAACTTGACCACAAACACCATCTTTTATTTCTCATTAGCCCATTTACTGAGCACATTCTGACACATTATGCATTATAATTTGGAAATTACCATTCTTTTTATGGTGTGGGAACACAGGATTGAGGGAACATGGGGTGGTGTTCAGTTACATGGAGGGAACACAGGGCCTGGGAACATAAGGTGAACCACATCATGCATTAGGCAACTCCCCCTAGAAGTAAAAAATGAGAGCTTGTAGCAACTCCAAAGGTTGGATATATTTTAATGAAAGATGAAATGAAAATACATCAATGGAGCTGCTTTCAATGGAATAAGATGTCTGTTCCCTCAAGCCCGGTGGTGTAGTGGTGGGGAAATACAGGCGTACAGAGTGTATACACCTCTTTATTTGGCAGTTTACAGTATAACCCGCCTGAAATAACTTGTCTTGGAAGTGAGCAAAGGTGGCCAGATAACTACAGTTTTTTTGTGCTGCTGATTCATAGTGGGCCTCAGAAATGATGAAGACGGACATTTTCTTAATCAATACCAACTTAAAAAATCAATTTCTATACTAGACTAAAGTTTTGTTTAATATTTCTTCAGCCCCATTGGAATCTTTCTGATTAGAGATTCCAGCCAAACTGTTTCCATGGACGCCAAATACAGTGATCTGAGAGGACGTGTGTTTGCATGCCCCGAAGCATTGAATCAGAACAGAACTTTTTTGACATGTGCAAATTGGTCCTGCCTGCTGGGAAGCGTCTAATTTGCTAGAAATGTAAATATAATGTAGACTGAGTTATGTTGGCCTGTAAAAATGAAGAACGGCTGTTGCCATTTTGACTTTTACCCTTGGAGCAAGCAGCCGTCAAGACTTTTTCCAGCGGGTTTTGATTTGATCGTTGAATCGATGGACTCCCGGAAACTCCTCACGTCACCTGATGTTCCCCCCATGTGGGGCAGCCATGTGCAGAAAGAGTTTATTTATTCCACCCAGAAAGAAACGATCAGATTAAGTGTTTTCATGGTTATTAGAGGCTAATATTTTCCAATTGAACAGGTTATCAATGGATTACACCAAAAATGAAAATTCCCACTGATCAGGCCAGATTGAAGTGGTTACATGAGGCGTTTTTTGTTATTCTGATTGGGCTGTTATTCTGATTATTAGTGGAATATTAGGGTCCATGTGAACGCAGCTGTTGCCGGGACGGACCTGCAGGCTGGTCTTTCACACAGCCTGCAGGAGATTTTCAAGTGAGCGTGTGCCACCTGTGAGAGGGATTGTACAGCATATTGGATCTCTTGGAGCGGCGGCTCGGCCTCGACGTGGAGGCGCTGCCAGTCAGACGGATGTGCTTTGTGAGGCATTCCTTCACCGATGAACAGCAGAGTCCTGATATCTTCATCTTGACAGGAGCACATTGGTGGTGCATTCAGGCAGTTTTTCTTTTATTGTCAATTTTATATTTAAATCGTCCTATTTCTTGTACATTCAAATATCTATTATGATTCATACGCACGGTTAGGCCATACTGAGAGGAATTATGCTGTTACTCACATCTTCAGCGTGACCCCTGTCCTGCCTTTTTAGACGGCTGTCACATCTGTTTCGTCCATCTTCTGGACCGCAGAAAATTTTCATTATCAGCATTCACCCTCCGGATTAGCCACCAGGATTTGTCAGCCTCCTGTACTTTTGCCCAAAATACACAAATGCTGGGTGGGCGTTTTTTTGAAAACAACCGATAAAACGACACAGAAAACATTTGCATCACATCTTTTCCGGTGCATTTCCTGGTACATTTATGCGGACAGTTTTTCCGACAGTAAATGGATCCCCTCTGCTTCAGCCTGATTGTCTCAGAGATTCTCCCCGTTGCAGCGATGCAGCCAGATAGCCAGCACTGAAACAGATCTTGGGATTAGTGAGTGGGTCAAAGTATTGTTTTAATCTGGTTTTGGCTCTCGGTCCCTGACGGAACTGGTATAGGGAAAGACAGATGGCTGAATTTGAGTGAAATCCAGGGTGGGAGGGAGGGAGGGACGCGGGGGGGAGGAGGAGGAGGAGGGGCGGGCAATCCCCCTCTGTTCTGACGGCCCGTGTCACACATCATCCAGTCACGTCACTGATCCAACGCCGGAGCAACAGGGGAAGAGCCCTCCTGCGGGGAATACTGCCACATTGTTAGGCGAGGTCGAGTCAAAGCTGCTGTTTATAGCTCCTCTCTGTTAGCGTGTCCCTCTGGGGTCAGATTCAGGAGCTCTGTTTTTTTTTTTTTTTTGTAAATTTGATTAGAGAAAACAACACTGCACGCACAGCAGCAACTCTTTTCAGCCAGAGCGATAACTCTGTGGTGCGGCTGGATTTTGTGCAAGAGGAGAAAAATCTGATTTTCAATTCTTTGTTATCGAGCTCCGATCCTGTCACTGCTCGGGTAATTGGTCTACAGTTTCTTCTGAACTACAGAAACATCATGATAAGAACTTCAAAGACTTCAAAAAATCTTCAGAAAAGTTCAAATCTGTCCCAGAAAAAAAAGTTAAAAATAAGATCTTTTGTCACTGTGTTAATAAAGCTACACATTTATCTGTGTGTAATAAGATGTATTGATTTCCACAGTCAGAAATCAGTTAAACATCTGTCTAATATTGGCAGCAATGTTAGATAGTCTGCTAATGAAAGTGTGACATTAAAATGCATCAAATCATAAAGAAGTACGGTAAAGTTGTGATAAATAATGATGAAGGCAATACTCAGCAGAATAATTATGACTGTCTTCGCAGCTTTGATTTTGTAATCCAGCGTACAACATCAGTATAATTAAGTTTTCAGAAAATGGGTCATTGTTAGTTGAAGCTATACACTGATCTTAAAGGAGAAATCCACCCATTAATACAATCTGTGATGCTCAGTGCCTTTCAGCTGGCTGATTAAAGCATCGTAAGTGATTTTATGGTTACGTGTACCCACTTCCTTTTACCTGTCTTGTCCTCCATATTCAAATTAGAGTATTTTTTGATATATTTTTGTTTTTATTTTAACTTGTATTTAACTTTGTCTTGCATCAAAGTGGAGAGAGTAATAGTGCAAGCATTATTTTATTTAAGGAGAAAGAGAGAGTTTTGTCCCTCAGTCAAATCACTGCATTGCCTTCTGCTCTGCTAAAGATGAAATCTCTCCCTGTTTGCTTGTTGAAAACTGGTGCAACATGGCCTGCCTATGAACCAGCTTGGTCTTTAATTCTGACGGACTGACATCAAAAGTTTACGTTTACCACTGACGTTTGATAATTGATCATTTTTTTGTCCTCTCAATGCGACGTCACATAGTTTAGGTTTAACCAGTCGTCTGTGGGGATAACGAAACCGCCCCACGATACAACAAAACTGACACAGAAATGCCACGTGTAGGCTGGATTTTTCCTTTTAACACGGCCGGGTTCTGATGTAATGCATTGCCCTGCATCTAAAGCTTCATATATAAGAGATGAGAGCTCCTGTAAAGTTGCAGCTGGACCAGAGGAAGTTGCAGCGCTGCGTGTTAAAAGCCCCACAGTGCCACGGTGCCGTATAGTGAGACGGTCTCCCTTTGTGGGGTTGTGGGAGCTCACACAAACAGAGGGGAAAGCATGACCCACATAACAGGGAAAGTACAGCAGGCAGCACTGTAGCTCAGGGCGCTCAAGTTAATTTTAGTGCATCCACGTCCTGCCTCATTGCACAGAGGTAATATTGTAGATTTGGGTTTTCAGAGTCTCCATACTGCGTGTTTGTCTCAGGTGGAGGCGAGGGTTGCAGCACAAGCTGTTAGACGAGGCTTGATGTGCAGACTGTGACCTCTTGCTGTTTTCGCTGGCTTCGCATGCACGCAATCTGCGCTGCCAGGTGTCTCAAAACATTTAATGACCTCCTTGGGGGGCAATTTTTCCATTTCTGTAAATAAGAACTATTTCAAAGCTGGCTTTTGAAGTGTGCGCGGCGCTTTATTTTTCATTAGTAAGGGGGAAACCTATGATGCAATTTAAGATGCACAGTCTTGTTTCTGAAAGGGAGAGACGTTACACATTTTAAAATGTAAATGAAGGCTTACCACTGAGCTCTGTGCATAGTATTTCTTATCGAGTGTTGAATTTTGAAATGTGTGTCATGCACCATGCATACATAGTGACCTCCCCATCAGATCAGGAAACTTTTTGTACCCAAAAGTCCCCCAGCTACTTCCATATTTTCTATTTTAACCGCTGAGTGGCTTTTTAAAAATAGGATAATCACTGGTTACATGTCAAAGTGGGAGATAGAAGAGACAAGCTTTGACAGAATTAATTTCCCAGCCTTCCCTCTGTTTTACAGCTAATCATTTTTGGGATTAGACTGGCAAACTAACCGTGACCAGCCAGAACTTTTTTTTTTTTTTTTTCTGGAGGGGAGTAACTAATGGAAATTGTATGAAAAAGGCAATCAAGTCGACACAGCGTTCCACTCCTGACATGCAGGACAAAAAGGCCCTCGCTCAACTTTCTTGCGCTACTTTTTGGGGGGTCGGCAAATGGGGTCCCGTCACTTCCCTCTTCTTCAGATGTGACATTCTCACGCCCGCAAAAAAAAAAAACTTTTCATTAATTCTTTGCCGGCTGAATTCCTTGAAAGGCCTCTGTGGCACACACTGACGGACGGGCACTAGCAGCTAAATTCCTGGCATGCCTCAGATATCAAATGTTGTGTTGTCTTAAACGATGTGCAGTTGTCCTCTCACTTTATCATTCATGTCGACAGGCTTGACAGCAACCAATTGGCTTTGACCTCGGCGCTTCATTGTGAAAGTGTAAACGGATCACAGCGGGTGTCATCGACTTTGCCCCTGCCTGGGATACGTCTGCATCTCACCCTAAAGAATCTTTTAAATGGAGTAATTCAGCGCTATCTTGGTGTTGTGGTGGTTTTGCTCAGCTGTCATGCGGGCTGTGTGAAAATCCCCTCTGCTGAACCTTCACGTCACCAGAGAAGAGTGTGTGCTCGTGTGTTTGTGTAAGACGTAATCATACATGTTAGCAAAGATTTAGTAAACTAAAAATAGGAATCATGCATCAGTAATAACAGCGTTCACCACTGCAGAAACTACCTCTGAGGTGCACGCCTTATCTAAAGACATAGATGCAACAGACAGGAGTTTTAATTACATAAACATTTCTTGGAAGCAGAAATTATCTCGTTTGTAGGGTTAAATGGGTGAAGCCGAACAAGCGCAAGTATAGCTGAAGCCCAGTGGAAAAGCTGATGTGTAAGAGAGAAGCTAACCAACATTATGAAGCCTGCTGACTGAAAAAAAAAAAAAAAAAGCACTCCAGCCATTGTATTTCCTCCCACGTTAACGGCTGATTTGCACACAAATATTTGGGCCTCCCAGGGCGAGCATGCAGTGGTAGGGGTCCAGTCTCTCTCATTGTGTGCATGTTTTCTTTAGACAAGAGCACAAATCAGGACAGATGTGGGCACAACTTGAGATCTTGAGATAACAAACTGGAAGAACCCAAAAACTAAATTGCGTGCACATTTTAGGGTTTCTTGATTTCTCGATTTGTGCTCAGTCAATCAATGACTGTATATAATAGGGGTGTGACGCTTCAACGGTTTGGTTTGTATTTTTTTCATTCAGAGATTTCATAAGAATGTATGACATCCACAAATATTCTTTTCAAAAGTGGCCGACGCTCTGCTGACCCAATAACTGCAGAGCTCCAAACCTCCTCTGGCATCAACATCAGCACAGAAACGGAGCGCCGGGAGCTTCACGCGAGCCTCACATCACCGAGCATAACAGCGAGCATCGGATGGAGCGGTTTAAAGCACGCAGCCGCTGGACTCTGGAGCCGTGGAAACGTGTTCTGTGGAGCAACCAATCAGGCTTCTCTATGTGGCGGTCTGATGGACGAGTCTGGGTTTGGGGAACGCCAGGAGAACGTTCCCTGCCTGACCGCATTGTGTCGACTGTGCAGTTTGCTGGAGGAGGGGTCACGCTGTGGGCTGGTGTTTCTGGGCTCGGCCTCGGCCCCTCAGCTCCACTGAAGGGAAATCAGAACGCTACAGCTCACCGAGACATTTTGGACAATTCTCTGCTTCCAGCTTTGTCAGACCAGTTTGGGGAAGGAAGGTCCTTTCCTGTCCCAGCATGACTGAGCCCCAGTGCACAGAGCAGCTCGATAAAGGCGTGGCCAGCTGAGTTTGGTGTGGATGAGCCCTGACCTCAACCCCATCCAGCACCTTTGGGATCAACCAGAACAGAGATTGTGAGTCCAACATCAGTGTCTGACCTCACAAATGCTCCTCTGGATGAACGGGCAGAAACTCCCACAGACACACTCCAAAATCCTGTAGAAAGCCTCCCAGAAGAGAAGAAGCTGTTCTAGCTGCAAAGGAGGGACCAATTCCATATTAATGCCTATGGATTTAGAATGGGATGATCATAGAAGCTCCTGTAGGTGTAACGTGGAGGCATCCCAATACTTTTGTCCATATAGTGTGTGTGTATGGGTTTCTGTGGCCGACCTTTCAACCTCTAACTAGGAATAATAGCCTGTAGCTATTTTGGTTAACCAGAATAGGTCTTGGAAAACCTGCACACTAAGTTTGCAAGTTAGCTAACTCTGGGTCTTTGGCTCCCACCGAGGGTTTATTCTGCCAGTGAGGTTTGTTAAGCCACCAGCAGAGCAGCTTTGCCCCAGAGAAATGTTTGCCTACAGTAATTAAAATGCCAGTCTGCTTGGATGTAAGCGGAGGAGGGTCAGGGCAGGTATTTCATCGGGGTTATGCAGTGGGCACCTCCCATCACAGATGTTTTTTTTTTTTTTTTCTGAATGAAGCCCATCACACTTGAGCAGACAAGATAAAACACGTCGCTCTCACAGCGATCGCTTTGACCCGAGTGTCAGGGAGCTTTGGTGTGTTTGTGCTCCGGTGTCACTGAACCTTTGACGCCATAAAGCAGTGACTGAACGAATGAATGAGATTCAGTGCATGAGCTTGTACGCAGACAGTATGTGTGACGTGACATTACGATGGAGGTGATATAATTGGCTTTTGTGTGCTTTAAAATATAGTTAGCGCCCGTGCAGAGAAGCTCAGCTGTTAGAGGGAAGGGTTTGTGGGCAATTATACCGTTCCAATTATCAAGTGGGCTTCTCCCGTTACAAATATTTCTTCGGGTTTTCGGCTGCACGACACCCCAGGCAGGCTCCACAGCGAGACGTAGCGCCGGGAACACTGAATAAATCATTTTATGTAGGTCTTCTCATCCAATACGCATGATGATAAAATATTCTCAACACTGCCATGGGAACCAAGCTTAGGCAGACAGCCAAAACAAACAGCAAAACAGATAACCGGCCTGTCTGTCTTTGCTAATATCACTATAATGCTGGTATTTTTTCAGGTTTAAATAAGAAATGATGTTTTTGAAATATCTGGAAAAACAGTTTCACATTGGGAAATAGTAATAGCACATGGTACAGGCTGTAATGCTCTTTTTTATGCATTGCCCTCACCCACAATCAAGATGGTGCAGCAGGTAATGTAATAAAAAGAGCTAATGTGATTTGAAAAAAACAAGGCAAAGGAATAAAGACCAGCAAGTGGTCAGATACATTCCTGTGAGGTCAGACCGGCCTGACCAGCGTGTCGACCCCGGGCTGACCCGCCTACAGGGGAGGTGAAGAAAAGACATGAGGACCTGGGCTTTGATGAGCCAACCCTTCATCCTGTTCCTTCCTTTTGTAAAAACTCTCCGCGACACCTGGGCCTCCTTGAGTTTTTATTTTTTTTGAGTGCAGTCCAGGTTTGGATTTGGCCGAATAAAGGACCTACACAGAGAAATAGTGAACTCCTGTTGTAAACGGGTGATGCATTCATTTATTGTTTACAGTGGAGAACGGTGCAACAGCAGGATATTGTTTCTCCTCACTTTTTCATATTTAGTATTTTTTAACAGTGTAATGACCTTTACAAATAACATTTTATTAGTACTTTCTAATCAAAATACACAATTATGCCCAAGTAAAATATCCTCTATCTTTTATTGGCACATCCTTGTAAATATGGCTGTACTTTTCTGATAAATGATAGAATCTGACAAATATCAAGACAGAATTTTGATAAAGTTAATCCCAACAGATGTAGTTTTAACACAGTTAAAAGTTTTGGAAAAATGCAAAAGATCTGTGACAAATTACATGATATCACCTTTTATTTTTAACAGTTGTTTTGACAGTGTAGCTCTAATCACGATGAGGCACGCTGTCTGTCTTTCCTGTCTCACCCCCCCCTGCTCAGAAAAGACAACACTGCCAGGTAGGAAATGACACGGCCATGAAACGGTGCGTCTGCAACGAGAGGCGAGTTGTTTTTCAGCGTTCAGCTTGTTAATAAGTAGTCCCCGAGGCCTCCTCCCCTAAGCCATGTGAAAAGTAAGGGCTTGGCATTTCTTGTTTTTGAACCGAGTCCTGAGTTCCTGAAGGGTTGCACAAAAGCCCCGTTGCCTAGCTGCGTGTGAGGAGCCTTAACTGCCAGGCTTTGTGTGTGCGGGGTCTGTGTGTGTGTGTGTGTGTCTCCCACTGAACGGGACTCTTCTGCAGATTCAACAGGAATGCAGCCGGGGGAGAGAATTCCCCCCCCCTCCTTGCTTAATCTTATTCAATTTTCAGCTGGCAGGAGGGAGTCATTCAAATGTTACCATAGTGCATTAGCAGCCTTTTCAGCTCAAGTGAAATGACCTCTCCAAAAAGTGCATGGACAAGAAGCCTGTGCTGTTTCTCTCTCTCTCTCTCTGGCATTCTTCACTTTGTGTGGTCTCATTTTTAATTGCTGGGAAATACAAGGGAGCTTGTCGATTGCAAATCTCTAGTTTTTCCTGTACTTTGACTTTTGTATTGGTCTTCTGCAGATTGCATGAATGCAAAAACCTGCTGTCCTTGTCCAGAGTGACCAGAGAAATGTTCTCATTTTGTCACCTTTTATCATTTTCAGTAGCTATGTTTAGCTTTGTTTAGCACAGTGCAAACTTAGAGTACTTTTCCAACCAAAATAATGTTATTAACAACATATTTTATGGCAATAGTGTGTTAATATGAAACTATTTTTGTGGTGGAGACTAACACAAATGGATGCATCCTTGGTGTAGACATGGCAGAGATAGAATAGATGCCAATATTTGGATTGAAAAGAGTGTTATGGCTGTTTTATCCTCACATCCAGTGATAATACAATAGTATCATGTACAATAGTACAATATGTCCATGGTTAATTTGTAACTTATTTCAAACTCAAGTTGAAAGGTTAATCCATTTCTCTGTCTGGGTATTCGTGATGCAGGCCTGTGGCACTGTAAATCTGTCCTATTGATATCATCTGTCCTATATTATCTCCTCCTCTCTCTTCCTCTCTCTTTGGTCTGTATTTTCAGAAATGATACACACAGTCATTAGAGTCTCTGTCAGTGCAGATTAGACTCCAGGGATGATACTGGACTTGGCTCTTCCTCTTCATGTTGGAGCTGAGCAGTGATTGTTCAGCTGAAAACGCTGCTTTCACATCCTGTCTTTGTCTCAGGTTGCCAGGTGCCAAATTTCGCGTTTGTAACGTCCCTGTGCAAGAGAACGAGCGCATTGACAGTGTGCTAATCCTTTTCACGGGTCACGCTGCTTATACAGTATTAGCGTCACTTGCCATGTAAATTTCCTCATTTGATAGTGCGGAGGGGAGTTGACAGTGAAGAGGTTAAGTTACGGCCTTCAGTAATGGTCGAGAAATGAGGTGATCCAGCCGCCCCGAGGCTCAGAGGCTGGATCAGATGGCCCCAGGATTAGAGGCACCTGCGGGGATCTCCTCAATAATCTGAGCCTGGCATTATACACCAACATTAATCCAGTTAATTGGGGCCAACTATTGGATGTGCAAGAGACTGTGAGAACCATGATTAAAGCTACACTGGCAGAGGGAGAGAGAGGGAGCTTGCTTCCCCCTGCTGTTAGCTGTGATACGAGGCCCCGTGGCCCCGTAAGCCTCTGCTGAGAGGAGAACGGAGCCTCGCCTCTAGCTGGCTTTCAACCACCAGCAGAACATCTGAAAATATCTTCGCAGTTGCCTATTTCTGCTGCCTCCCAGGATCCGGTGAACCCCCCCCCCCCCCCCCCCCCCTTTACGTCACCAAATTTATGCAGAAAGCACTAAGCTGCTCCCTGTGCGGCCACGTGGGGAATTATGCAGGTATGTGAAATAAATCTCCGATGAAACAGATGTTTTGAAGTCGTATCAACAGACCTTTGATCTGTAGCTGCTGGATAGGCCTGGTTGTCTCTGTCTGCGTTCAGCTCTTCAAAGAACCAAGACACTGTGTGTATGTTGATAGGGGAGTCAAAAAGCTTAACCCCAAACTCACCAATTTTGAAGAGAGACTGCCTTTGTTCTGCGCTGCACTGTTAATTTGCCGCTGTGGTGCCATGTTTTGCTTGTGTGGAGCTTAGTGTGCAGGATTATCCTCGACGTAGCTCAGATTTACACAGCCAATAAACACTTCATGGATCATAAAGTGTAATTTTGTAGTTGCCTACGCTACTGTACGTAGTTTACAAAAAAAAAAAAAAAGAGGAACTCCTATATAGGCCTACAGCACAAACAACATGTAATAGAGCCTCTTTAATCAGATAGTAACTCATGTCAAGACATGCTCAGAGCGTCTGTTTTCACTCATAAATCATAAACCGCCCACCTTATGGCTCTGATACTCACAAGAAAAAAAAATTATGAGAAAGAAGCCCACTAAGACTCAAAATATGTATGATATGCCACAGTTAAACCTCTCCACCTGCCTGGTTATTGTCATCTGTTGCACTCCATATTTGAAAGTTAAAGGGAAAGAGAGAGTTTTTAAGGTACTTCAGCTTTTTTTTTTTTTTTAAGATAGTTACCAGAGGAGAGTGAAATACAGGAGATAAAGGCATGAATTGAAAACCTTATGGAAAATAGAAAGTAATACATTAAGTCTACAAATTGCACTTAAACCTGACGGTCCTTAAGAGTGAAAATACTGACTTTTTCATGTAAGACAAGTGAACACTGCTCCAACCTGGTTCTCTACAGAGTTTAAGCAATACATACATTTACTGAAATTCACCCACTGGCCAACTTATCCATTAATTGGTTAATTGATGAGGACACAAACGCCTAAATCATGCAGTTGTCCCTGGTAGATCGCTGGCTTCATTGCTCCATGCAAAAACTACTGCGCAGCAATGGCTAAAATCACAGATGAGGTGTCCAACAGGCCGTTATTAAAGTGCTTTCTCCAAACTTGATCCATTATTGGAGCAACAGTGCCAGGCTGCCATGGCTGTTTTTTGTTTGGTTTCTCAAGTCTTAGTGTAAAAGGAAAAATGTCAGATAATGCATTTTCCAGATGACAAGTTTGATGAATGTCTAATTTACAGGTGCATTTTGGATTTTGTTGATTAGCAGCACCCTTTGGTGGCTTGTCAGGCTGGCTGTTTTGTAAAGTAATGTCAAGTTATATCAAACCACTCTATTATGACTGACTGAAGCAGATGGCACACCATTAAGATTCTGGGCATAATCTCTGACTCTGGTGATTGACGTTGCAGCTTGATAAAGCGCCTTGATTTTGTTGCATCAGATCCCAGGCCTGCAGTCCAACACAGAAACATCAAATGACACGCCACAAAAGTCTCGTCCGGTGGATTTGGGCCTTTACACTCCGTGCACTTGGCTGGTTGTAATATCGCTTATCTGGGAAATGAAGCTTGCACCGCTGTTGGACACATTCTGAGTCACTTTAAATGGGAGTGTCATGTCAGCTAAATGCCAAGAATGTGAAGCGAAACAGAGACCACACAGTCCAGCAGACACCCGATATCTGCATAAAGTCTTTTCATGCAGACATGGACGAGATGCAGTTGATCCTTGCATTGAACATGGCTGCTGGACGGTGAAAAGATGAGCAAAAGGATTATGTTGATTATAAATTGTGAGTTGTTTGGCTCAGGTGCAGGGTTATTTATTTATTTATTCATTTATTTATTTATTCATTATGAAGATTGCTTTGTAAAGAGAATGCCAGCAATGATTTATGATACAAAAAACAGTGTTAGATATTAGATACCTGTGGGAAACAGCGTGTGTAATTGGTGAGGAATGTGTTCCGCTGAACTCCTTGAGACTGGAGTGTGTGACACCTTGACGTCCGCTGATGGATTTTAACGCTGATAAGAAATCAGGTGAGACACTTGTGCTGTGGCAGCCTGTTTTCCTGTGAGTCACTCCACCTGCCCTGTGGTTAAAGCAGCTCTCACTCATCCAACCGCAGAAGTGTGTCTGCTGTACCTGGTGGTTATAACTAGGCCTGGGAGGTATTCGTGTTTGGCTGTCAGCAAAACGGCACACTCCCTTGTAGGGCACGGTGTCAATCTCCGACTAAAATTTTGGCCCCTGCTGGCTCTCGGTGCAGATTATTTCTAAGCGGCGTGATCCCGGTTGGACGGGACATGGATTTAGCGTGCTGGACAGTCGTGATGCTGATGCAATTGCTATTGAGATGTCAATCGACACTGCCCGTTCCCTCCTGCTTTCCTGTTTGCCAGGCTACTAAGGGCAGAGCACGTGCCGGCTTGTTATCATTCCATGTGTTTCCTGTTCTCTTTCCCAGCAGCTGAGAGGATGAAGGGGAGGAATCCTGGCAGCTAACAGGGTTTGCAGCACCAGAAGAAGCAGAAGCAGCAGCAGCAGCAGCAGCAGCAGCAGCAGCAGCAGCAGCAGTGGCAGCCCCTCTCGCTCCTGCCTGGCCCGTCTGTCCACATCATGAGTTAGTGGACCTCGGATCCCCCCCCCAAAGCCGCCGCCGCCTCCTCTTCATCTGGAGCCTCGTGTCTGGAGACGGCAGCATCACTCGCCCTGCTTCATGAGCCAGCAGGATGCGGCTGCGGTCCTCGCACTCTCCGAGCGCCTCCTCATAGCGTCGCACAAGGGCCAAGCCGACCATGTGGTCCAGCTCATCAACAAGGGCGCCAAAGTAGCCGTCACCAAGGTGAGTGAGGCCATCAGACTTTGTGTTTGCTCTGTATTTTTATTGTGTTATCTTCCTGCCGTGTACTTAAATGATTTTTATCACTGCCCATATCTTGATAATCATACCTCAAACTACATTCAACTAATTTTCCTCTGAAAGTCAGCATTCCCACTAGTCATGGAATTTCAAAAAGTCAAGGAATTTAATAAATTCTCACGTCATGTTAAAAAGATAAAGTCTAATGCCTTTATGTTGCTGTATGTTCACTTACCCTAAAGAATAAAACCAAATGATAAACTTTAGGAGGACTCATGGATCTGAAGTGTGTTTAAAATTTTGCTCAAGGTAAAAAAAAAAAAGTCATGTTACATTTTAGTAAATTGTAGAAATTCAACATTTTAGTCATGGAAAGTTACGAAAGAGTCAGCGAATTCTACATTTCAGCACAGGCGTATTTTGGCAATCTGTGCAGCGCTGTTTTGAAAATCTGGAAGCCGGAAATGTTGCTTGGCGATTCAGTCCACCCGAGTTCACACCGCGAGCAACAACGCTGATCATCTCGCTGTATCCTGATCGGTGGTGGTTAGTGCAGGAAAACCTCTGTTACATCTCTAAAGGCCTCTGCAGTCCATTCAAACGAGCAACTCCTTTTTACTGCCTTTCTACATGTTGCATCATTTTGATAACCAGCCTGCAAGCACTAATTAGGTGGCATTAATCAGACAGAGGCAGAAAAGTGTACCACAGTTAATAAATAACTTTGTGTTCACTTTGTGTTATGTTCTGAGCCATTCCTCCCAGCTTAATTTCTCAGAGTCCTGCAGCCAAATAAACGTTGTTAGAGAACTGGTAAGCTTTGAATGGCAGTAATCAAAATCTCATCTATTTTGCACTTGCCAGGCAGAACTATTGTTCAGAAACAAGTTCATGTTGGTGAGGGAACAAGGACGCATGGGAATCTAATTTGCTGTTGACAGCCGCTGACCATGAAAAGCTGAAATGCTTGCTGACAAGAGTGTTGATCATCCACACACACACACACACACACACAATGTAGTTTCCCTGTTTGCTGAGCTCTGTAGGAAATGAACAGGCGTCTGCAGACTTGTTGATGGTGTCGCTCACAGTGTGAATGCAGGGTCAGGACCAACAGGTTGGCCCAATTTGGCTCACAGGCTTTCTCTTTGCCTGCAGTTACTGTATGTTCTCTCTCTTTTTTTTTTTTTTTTTTTCTCGTCCCTGTTGGTGTCGTTTTACTCCCATTGTGTGAGTGAACTGCGTGACTCATGGATGTGGTCCGGGGAAAAAACAACAAGGACAGTTCGCTTTTACTTTGCGGTTTGTTTGGGATGGCAGTGGCAGTGACCACCCTCGTCACCGCAGCGTCACGGGGTCTGATCCCCACGACGGCCTCCATGTGCTGCTGAAATGCTGTCGAGTACGACGCCGAACCTGCTCGGAGACTGTAAATGAATCCAGACAGGAAAAGTCAGAGAGAAAACAGCATCAAAGCGTGCGCAGAGCCGGAGCCGCATACGAACACAACCCCTCAGCACGTTTCAAAACCCGGATCAAGAGAAACTGTCGGCTAATCACTGCCGCTGAATTCAGGCCTGTAATGTTCTTGAACGAGACGCTGAAACTCCGCCGCTTCGGGCGTTCTCCGTGCTCTGATCCTTTTGCTGAGATTTATGTACTATATATTTCTGTCTCGGGGAAATATGTGAAGAAATACCCTCCTAATTGCACCGTGCGTGATATGCAAAATGAAGAGATCTAACTTGGAAAAAAAGATAAGACTGAATAATTGCTCTTTTCAAGGTGCATCAAGTATTTTTTAATCATAGTTTGTCTTGTGGGGGTTAATTAATACAAAAGATTCTAAGAGCCATGCCAAGTCATTTAAAAAGAGATGGCTGTTGTTGTTTTTTTTCCAACATAACTTTGTAATGTATATAATGCCACAGTCAGTGTCAATCAGTCCTGACAAAAGTAGCTCCGGTCACATACATAAATAAAAAAAAAAATACTGCATGCCTCAAGGAGAAATTAAGCTCCAGATTCTGTAGCCACTTCGTTATTTAGATAAAATTATTATATGAAAACATCAGTTTCAAAGACCCAGATTCTTTATTTTGCCTCTCAACTGCCAGCAGAGGGAAGTAAAGCCGCCATACACAGGCAATATTTTTTTTTTTTGGACAAATTTAGGACAACACTGACAAATTAGAAATGGATGAACTGGGAGGTACTGCTGCCATTGCTGTCCTGATGGTTCCTCTTTTTCTACTGAAAAGGAAATAATTTAATACATTTTTTGTCTCAAAGACCAGCTGAAATCACCAGTATTCCAAGTTCTTTAATAGTTGTAGGTATTATTATAGTTCATACTGGATGAATAGATTAATTACCTAGTTGTTAACAGGTTATTAAAAATAAATTAATGTATATGTTTGTTTTACAGTAAAAAGCGTTAGAAAAAAGAACATGGTCAGTGGCTATTAAGAGGAAAAAGGCGCGGATGCTGTCACTGGCTGCTCAGTCTGCCGTTGTTGTTTGAAGTTTTTGAGGTAGACTGGCGTAGGTCACCTGACCAGGTTTCTTGTCTCTGATTGGCTGAAGTTGAACCGCTGTCAGCAAAACTCGCTGTCCGATTTAGTTCGGCTTGATTTCGGCGGGAAAATTTTACTGTGTATTATGCAACATGTAACAAAAAGAGAGAATGCATCATCATTATCTGTGTGCTGAAGATTGATTGATTGATTGATTGATTGATTGATTGGTTGATTGATTGATTGATTGATTGAAACCTTTATTTATTCTCGGAAGACAGTTGAGGTTTCCCTCTTTTACAATGCCGCCGAGATACACTTTAAAATACATCAACAACAAACAGGATATACCTCATACATTATAATGACAGGAAATACACATAATAAATAGAAGAAAGGGAAATACACATAATACACGTTAATAAATAAAGTTGTAAAACTGGCTTATGCAAAATTAGAAATGTGCCTGGACTTCAATTAAAACAGTTACAATTAGAAACACAGCGGCTAGTGATAATAGAGTTAAATTCTGCATAAGTGGGTAGACTTTCCAGTTTTAAAAAGCTTTGGAGAGCATTCCAGGATTTTGGCCCATCATAAGAAAAGGCAGTCTTCCCCAGTTCTGAGCTAGCCCGGGGGACTCTAAGAAACATTAAGTCATTGGAACGGGTCAGGTGAGGCCCTGTTTTCCATTCCAATAAGGATGTGATGTAGAGAGGTTGCTTACCAATTAAGGCTTTAAAAATAAACTGAAACCAATGTTTGTCGCGCCTTTCGTTAAGCGACGGCCAACCGACTGCATCATAAAGAATGCAGTGGTGGGTATCATATTTTGCACCAGTAATAAATCTAAGAGCAGAGTGGTAGACTGTATTTAAGGGTGTAGTAAACCTTTTCTTTCTCTAAGAGTGAGTGGATTGTTTAGGGGCGTAGGGTCACTTGAATATGGTTTGTCAGTGATATCAGTGATATCAGTGATAATGAATAGGAGGGTCGGCTCACTTGAACCCAAACTCTGTGTTTGTCAAGGCAGCAGTGTGTGTGTGTGTGTGTGTGTGTGTGGGAGCTGGTTTGGTAACCTGTGACTTTTGAGAGGTTGGGCAAACTCACAGAACAAGACAGTTGTCGCTTCTTGCTGTTGCAAATACATCGCTGGGTTTAGGCTCGTGTGCATGATTGGCGATATGGAGAAAATGAAATTCCACTGGTAATATCCTTTAAAGAACTTTACATTGGTAGCTTATGGGGCCCCTCTACAGACGCCTCATAGGTGCACATCACCCCTCTGAGCTGGGGGTCACTCAGGGTGACAGCCCCTGTCCTGCTCTCTCCCAGCCGGTTCTACATGAGCGCTCGGCCCAAACGGCACAAAGGGGAGTTACATCACATCCTGTGTGTTGGAGAATGACCTTTCAACCTCCGTGTGTTTATGGGAGATGTGAGAGCTTATGAAAAGAGCTAAACCATGGCCACAAGGGACTCTGCGGTTGACTCTGACTGCCAGTGTGTGTGTGTGTGTGTGTGTGTGTGTGTGTGTGTGTGGCTCTTGGACACAGAGCACTGTCACTGCAGTCCATTTGGCCGAGCCGCAGCTCAGCTGTTATACCGTTAAACATCTGCGTGCACATGCCAACTTCTGTTCGAGGTTACACGGCACTTATAAATATAAAGCGATATGTTTCATATTAGACACCGGGTCAGTTCACGCTTAATTGAATCAATTCAAAAGTTACATTCACCCTCAGCCAAATCACAAAAGGCTGGACACAACATTTTCATGCCGTAAAGCTTCACTTAGATTTTTATGGAAAACGTGCTACCTAATTTAATTATATTGCTACTACATGCAGTTTAGTGGTCTAAAATAAGAATTAGGGCATTTACAGTTAAGTGTGATCAGTTTAGTCACAGTTTTAATCACCGAAATTTTAAGAAACGGTGGTAAAAGTGGCTGATTTTATTACTTGTTATTGTTTGGTCTGTGGATATGATTCCTGTTTATTTGTGTTTTTGTTTCCATATCTTAAGGATTTTGTAGGAAAAGAAAAAAATAAGTACATTTTTATGAGAAAGTGTCAAGACAGCACTGTAATGGGGCAAATACCACACACACACACACACACACACATGTGATCCAACATATGATCACGACACTGTAGCTGTGTGTGTGTGTGTGTGTTCAGTCCTGTACTACAGTAGCTACAGTGGCTGCGTGTCAACAGCCTGTTTGTGCTCCTGTGTGAAAGGACTTGCTTGACTGCCAATGAACCCGAGGTAAACGAGGCAGAATGTAGGTCAAGTCCACAGATTTGCGCGGCGTTGACGGTGTTTTTACAGCCTGCAATCAAAGGCATCGGCGTTTTTTTGCTCGAACTGTGGTGAACTCACTTTCTCTGACGCAATAACAAGGGAACTTTTATGCCACGAGCTGTATGGAGCTGGGAACTTATTGGGAAGTTCCCAGCTCCATACAGCAACACAGTCAGGTATCTGAAATGCTTAAGAGGCCAAATGCTGACTGCTGTTAACGGGTGAACTGTTCATTTGTTACTCAGTGCTGCGTGTAATGTTTTCCATGCTTTCTGCGCCGGAATTACAACCTGATTTTCCTCCGGGACAATATCCATATGGTATCATCCTAAACAGCTATAACAACATTACATCTGCTGCCGCTCATTGTGATGATTTTGTCTCTGGCTGTGTTTAGATGGTTTTTTGGCTGCGTGCCTCCGCGAGAGCTTAATCCAGGATCAAGGGGACAGAGTTTCAGATGAAAAATTCCTCCTCTTCTTCTTCAGAGGAGGAATGAGCAGATAGTTTTTTTTTTTTTTTTTTTTTTTTCAGGCTAATATGAGCTGGAAGGTGTTGAGTGGAGTGAGGCTGATGGGAGGAAAAACAAAGTCAAGAGGATATAAGAAGGTTAGAGGTGGGTCGTAGGGGGAGATAACGCTGGCAATGAAGATGTGGAAGGAGGAAGAGGAGGAGGAGGAGGGAGGGAATTGAAAAGAGAGGCAGGAGGTGGTGGCTTAAAGGCAAAACAAGAGATGAAAGATCCATTTATACATTGGATAATGATTAAAGAAGCAATACGAGAGATGTTTTTCAACAATAAGTTAACCGATATGTTGAGATTTCAGGCTTTCGCACATTTTATTCTTATTTTCAGATGTACAGGTGATTGATTCAGAAATGTAGATGTAGTAGTAAGCCTTGTCCTCAAGTCAAAAAAACACAAGTGCACTATTATTCCAGTGTTATTAATTGTGATATATTCTCTTCATCAGACATTTCTTTTGGATCTCTGCTCTAATTTAACTCTTTCAGGGAGTTTTAAACAGCTGTTTCAGACAAATCATCTTAATCTTAATGCAGCCTGTTTGCAGAGTGATGCTCACTGATGGGAATCAAAGATCTCAAATAAACAACCAGGAATGATTATTTACTGTCTGACAGCTGAACAGATAGATAGATAGATAGATAGATAGATATACTTTATTGATCCCAACCAGGGAAATTCTGGTGTTCCAGCGGCAACAGTAGAAACATATAATAAAGTTAAATAAAATAGAATAAAGGCTTAATATTTACAATAAAGACTATAAAGACTAAAAACTAAAAATATACAATAAGGGCTAGCCTAAGAAAAAGACATATGAGATGTGAAATATACAGATGGCAATGAATATGAAAGGAAATACACAGATGGAATTGAAGTATATAACAGGAACAGGAAAATAGACAGATAATAGACAAAAAAAAGACAGGTATTAAACATGCGTATGGATGACCTTTTTTCTGCAATTTTCCATCCTAGAAATAAGCGCTTCAGAATGATATTTTTGTTGCTACCGGCCGTGATGCTCCTTAATTAATTATGGTGTCTTCTGGAGAAATCCTAAATCTCCACTCAAGTTTTTAATCCGTTAACTCCCTGGTCAAACACCCCCTTCACTCGCCTGCAAACTGTGAATACGGCCCTGCGATTGGACAAACATCTCTCCAGTCAACACGTGTCAACTTGGAGTAATTGCCACTGGAATAATTAATAATTCTAATTCACACTTGGAAAATGTGTTTTGTAAGTTTTCCCACTCTCAGCATGGAGGCCGCTGCTGCCCGCTGTTTACCTGAGCCGGCCTGGTGGCGCCCGTCCAAGCCTGGCCCTGTGTAACTCAATCCCAGGACCGCATGAATGCCGAGCAGAGCAGGGCCGCACCCAGGGAAGACCAAGCACCCCCCCCCCCTTCTTCACTAAGATAATACTTACGGTGTAATACGGCTTGTGCTGCTGTGTGGGAATACACACCCGATCTGTAATTAAACTGCATTTACACAGCATAATTACAGATTAACAGAGATTGTTTGGGTTACCGGGCGAGAACCTCTGCGTTTGAAGTCGTAATTACGGTATCGGCGCTGACATCCTGATTTGCCGTCCTCCTTTATTGAGCTCAGCGGAGTTCATTATCTTGAGAATAATGTTCAGGATGTCGGGATGTATTGACAGCGCTTTAACTTCATCCTCTGAAGGATTATTTTGAATTCTCGTTGCTCTCTGGAAGACAACGACAAAAAAAAAAAAAAAAAAAAAAAAAAAAAAAAGCACACTCCCAGAGGAAATATTCCACTGTTTACGTTGCTTATCTCATTTCCCAGTAAAACACAAGAGCATCCTCGCGTGCTTTCCGTCGCCGCAGGGCATAAGACCCTGGCGAAGTCAAGTGACCCGCGGCCTGAATCATGTGCCGCTTTGAGGCCAGGAGGATGCCGAGTTGATCCTCTGAAACATGAACAGCTGTGGAGGTTGCGCGCCATTCTGTTAAATCATAGATTAAGCGTTTGTTTGTTTACGGCGGACTCATTATTGAGATGGGGCTGCACGGCCGGGGCCAGATTGCACTCGGTCTCGCCACGAGCCATGACAACGGTGACCCGTGGAGCGGCGATATCCGACTCGTTTGAACGGTGTGATTGTGTGTGTGAAGCGGCGGAGGTGGGTTTCCCCTTGCCCTTTTTTGGGGGGGGGGGGGGGGGGGGGGGGTGTTTATGCTCATTCACAGACTCTGGGTCAGTTTCCCTGGTTCACATGGTTGGCTCGGTGTGTTTTGTGTCCACAGTATGGCAGAAGTCCCCTGCACTTGGCCGCCTACAAGGGCCACATCGAGGTTGTGCGAATCCTGCTCAAAGCCGGCTGCGACCTGGACATCCAAGACGATGTGAGTAGATCCGTTCATCCCTCTACCAGCTGTGGGTCTACTTTTCTTCCACTCCCAGCTTGCACTGCACTGGTGTCGACAGTGATCAATGCTTGTGGACCGTTGCTTTAGTTTCTATTTTATTGGAATCATTCTTCAAGCATTTTAGACTTTTTAAAAGACAATTTCCTCCCCACACACGCAGCAGCGGGATATTTGCTTGAGGAGCGGTGTATTTTCCCTGTCACACACACAGAGTTTCTGCCCACACAAGTAGTGCAATGACCTCCAGCGGCCTTGAGTGGGACTCTTTTGACTGCCCGCTAGTGGGCTTACCCCGGGGATGCAAGTTCCCCTTCCTGGCAGATAGCGGAACAAATCTCTGGTGCTCCCAAATTAACTCGCTGTGGTCAGTGAGCTCCGTGACAGGCTGCAGTGCGTCCTCCAGGACTCGGGGGAGGCAGGAGCAGCAGCAGCAGCAGCAGGAGGAGGAGAAGGAGAAGGAGAAGGAGAAGGAGAAGGAGGAGGAGGAGGGGAGAAGACAGTGGAGGAGGGCTGGGAAAGAGCCTGGAGGATCAGGGAGAGTGAAGGAGGTTAGAGAAACCCTGCTCCTACCGAGCCGGTGGAAATCCCTTCCCCCCCTCCTGTCCTTCTTTCCTTCCCATCTTCCTTCCCCTGCCCAAGCTCCAGTCCTCCACCGCCTCTGCTGCTGCTTCTTGTGCTTGGCAAAACTCTTATCTAGCTTGGAATGGCTCAACTTCTCCTCCTCCTCCTCCTCCTCCTCCTCCTCTTCCTCCTCTTCCTCGCCCCTCCCTCTCAAGGAAATCACAGCTCCTTGCTCTTTCTTCAAGCGTCCTCATGTCAAACCCGGCCTGCCGAGCGTCCGTCGCTCACCGCTAATCTGCCCTGTCCGCAGGAATTCCATTTATGGCCGTGCATAAATGTGAGCTGAGCTGAGTGACTCTTTTTTTCTTTTTTCTCTTTTTTCCCCTCTCTCTCTCTCTCTTTGCTTTTTTGCCTGGGACTGTGCCGTGTGCTTGCCGCTTTGTGTGGTTTCTACAAGCCACAGCAGGGCTCTGACAGTGGAGAGAGCCATTTGGGGTTGAACTGCTGTGGTTCGTTTAACTGCTACATTGAGTTACCACAATAACATTAGCGCCACTAGAGGCTGTTGTAGCTGTGAGCTTTGGGATATGTGCTACACTCACCCCAAAAAAAAAAAAAAAAAAAAAAAAAAGCTTACTAAAACCTCCTCTGCCATTGTTGACATTTTTGATGAATGAAAATCTTGTATCTCCATATCAGCTTGTCAGATTTGCATAAATTAATATAAAAAATGATCCTGCAAGGGCAAGAAAAGTTACAGTTTCAGCACAGAGTCAATGTAAACTAGCGAAATTGGGGTTCCAAGATTTTCCCATAATGCTGATTGTGTTATGATTTGAATTTTGGTGCCGTCCTGTTGGTGGTGGTGGTCACGTTTGGGTTATGAGTTTTCTCTGTGTGTGTGTGTGTGTGTGTGTGTGTTGCTGTTGGCAGGGGGAGCAGACGGCGCTACACCGGGCCGCTGTGGTGGGAAACAGTGATGTTATCGCCGCGCTCATCCAGGAAGGGTGTGCTCTGGACAGACAGGACAAGGTACACATCAGAGGACCGACACACACACACACACACACACACACACATGCACAGTGCACCTGTAATCACACACACTCAGGCGAGCAGTGACACACAGACACACAAACAAGCGCACATTTACAAAGAGCCTATCAGCAACAGTCCCATTACATTTACACACATGCTCTTCTGCATTCACACACACACATTCACACACTCACACACACACTCAGAGGCTAATGGAAGCTCTATTACAGTCAATCACGGGAACAGAGTGAGTTTCAAAGCCATCATAATGTCGGCTTGCATTAAAGCCATTTGACGATCAGCAGAGAAAACAGTGTGCCTGTAATCTGCTTAGCCTCATTCCTGGAGGAAAATGGAGTAGTGTGTTTAAAATCACAAAGGAGTGGGAAATTATACTCTCTCCTCGTTGAGCTACTACTCCATGCTATAATACATACACTTTTAATAATGCACCAAAAAGTAGTGTATACTTACTTTTACTCAAAAACCAGCAGATTCACAGTGCTTCAAAGTGAAACCAGTAGGTGCACATACAAATAACACCCGACCAAATTTTTAGGTAATCCCGCTCCTTCCATCAAATGAAGCTGCCTTTCTCACCCTAACCACGTTCCCATAGGCTTACAGTGTCATTGTGAGTGTTTCCTCCATGTTGTGCCTCTGTCCAACATCCTGTTTCCACTGGAAAGATTGGTAACACTTTACAATACAGTACAACAATTGACATTAGTTAACGTTAGTTAATGCCATAATGGTTAATTAACTGTTAGGTAATGATTATTATGGCATTTACTAATGTTAATAATATCTACAATAACCCTTAAATAACATATAAATTAATACCTTAGCATGAACAGCATTAGTACATGATTCTTAGACACATTAGTTAATGGTTACTTAATGTTTATTACCTGTTACTTAATGTTTATTACCTGTTACTTAATGTTTATTATGGCATTAAGTTACGTTAATTGTTGTACTCTTATTGTAAAGTGTTACCGAAAGATTTTGCAATTCTAAAGGCAAAATGTTCTTAAAATGCTCTAAAAGGTCAATTCACAGATTTGGAAAAGCCTGGAAAGTCAGTGTAGTAATCCTTAGAGGTCTGGGATTGCACACAAAGTTTGGAAAATTTTTGAAAAACTAATTGCGTCTAATTGGGAAAATTTGTGCATGGCATTTATTTTATTTAGTTATTTATTTTTTACCCTTTGCACTATAGCATGTGCTGTTCATGCACTGTTATACTGCAGTATGCCCCAGCTGTCAGCCATTTACAGCCTCTCGCATATTAAACAATGACTGAAGTTGTCTAATCTCTGAGTGAGGAATTTTGAAATCGTGTTAGTGCAAATTGGATTTAGATTCATTTGCTGTCTTAAATCATCATAGAATTAAATCCGCATTACAAATTAAAACCAAAAAAAAAATCAATAAACTATCATGTAAACAAAGCCGTTGGTGACAGATGCTTTCTCAACAGGGGGCGCCTTGTTGGAACTATAGATTTATTATTCTCAAGAGGGGGTTATGGACGGTTAAATTCATGTAAACTTCTGATGTTTGCCCAAAATCTCCATTGTTTTCTGTGATTTTCTGGACTGGAGGGAGGATTGTGGCCGGTGGCAGGGGGGTAACATAAAGTTCACATAAGTTTTTGTCTCTGATAATGCTGGTTTTGTGTCTTCGCAGGACGGCAACACTGCTCTCCACGAGGTGTCCTGGCACGGCTTCAGCCAGTCCGTCAAGCTGCTGGTGAAAGCCGGCGCCAACGTTCATGCCAAAAACAAGGTAACCGCAGCTCGGTGCGTTTCTCTGTGCTGCAGCGGTGATTAAATGTGAGTGTTTTGCTGTAGAAGGTCACTGTCTTCTGGGTAGCAGAAGACAGGGCCGCTTCTAAGTATTTCTCGTCCCAGTAGGAATGAGAAAATCAGACAGCACAGCAAAAACGATTGATTTTGACCGGCCACTTTAGTCTTCCACTGAGTGTTAAAATCCTGTTTTCTTCACAGTCTCCCCATTTGTATCGAGATAAAGTCTCTTGGTTGAAGAAAAATAATACAAAAAACGCTAATTTGCATTGGAAACACGTGAAATTATTTCACCGCCATGGAAGACTTTTTTCACTCATATAAATTTCAATTATAGATCAAATAACATGTTATGACGGATGCTTTTTGCAGTGTTCTTTCTAGTCATCTTTCTACTACGGTAATAAAAGGATTAAATAGTGCAGATAATAGCTTTTGGAATCTGTAAAAGCCTGATTTGGGATAAGCTGTTTTCATGCATCCTCACATCCGACTCATGAATATCTCTGCAGACATAAATGAAAAGAATATTCTGAATATTGCCACGCAGTGCCGAAGCTGTGTCGGTTTGAAAACCGAGGCTAAATTGGATAAGGTGGATGCATGACTCGGTACACAAGGAATACAAGCAGCTCTTACCCAGAATATATTTTGTATTTTACATTTGTCAGCTGTCTGCCAAGGAAAAAAAGACATGTCCACTCTTTTTTGGTACATTTTCCACATACTGATTTTCTAGAGTTTGGCTTGTGTTGTATTAGTACCTCCTCGAAAATGAGATGGCTCATTTCAAAAGGTTTATCCTAATGAATAAACGTTTATCATCATCTAGAAATGATAGCAATATCTTCAGATTGGGCAAAAACGATACAATAATTAAGATGTTACTCATTTCTAAAACTGAATCTGAAACTGAAACAAGCTGAATTGTATTGAATTGACACCTCACCTTGTTTGTGTGTTTTATTTTTCTCAGCTGACAATATAAGATTTACCGGATTCAACATGAGATTAAACAACATGAATTTTTTTTAATGTTATTTATAGCAACCTGTGTAAAAGGCTAGAATGAGCGCTCTAAAGTGTTGAGCACATTAAAGAGGAGACGCTCGGGGAAACATTATGAACAGAGCTCGCGCAGCTTGAAGCCTGCTCAGTTAGAAAAATCAAACCGCCTGTCTCTGCCGAGTGGGTTTACAGTGTGTGTGAGCAGCAGCATTATGATTCAGTGAACGCAGCCGCCGCTCTCTCGCCGCCTCCTCCTCCTGGCTCCCGCTCCTCACTCTCATTTTGTCTTTTGTCATCATCGTCTCGCTTCTCTCACTCTTCTCGTCTCTCGCCTCGTGCCTTTTTTGTCTTCACACTCCCTCTCCTTTCTCTCTCTCTCGTCTCTCGCCTCTCTCTTTGGTTTTTGTTTCCTCTCCAAAGATGAAAGTAAGCTGATTGCCGTCTGCCCCCTGTTTTTACTCCATACATTAAAAATAAAAAGTCCTAGGAAACTAAACTAAATGATGAAATGGACTCCTTATTTTCTGTCGGTGTCTCCCAGGCAGGAAACACGGCTCTCCACCTGGCGTGTCAGAACGGTCATGCCCAGAGCTCCAAGGTTTTGCTCCTGGGAGGCTCCAGGCCCGACAGCAAGAACCATGTAAGTCCTGCAGGGCCGCCGCCATTGATGCTGATGACAGAACAACCTGCCAGAATTAATCAGATGCAGGCACACTGGAGTGCTTTTGACCAGTGAAGTGCTTTTTTCTGCTGGTCTGGAAGGTCATGTAGCATTTTTAATCAGAATTATCCTCATTGTCAGGTGTAATACTTATGTGTAATTACGGTAAACAAATATCACCATATTCGAGACTGTTGTTCATCTGTTTTGTTGGTGCTCGTCCACATTTCCCATATAAACCCTGTGCAAAGGAGCTGCAGCTTCTACTGTGGACAAAATCTTTGTCTTTCACTCGAGTTGTGTGCTCTCTGTTTTCCAAAGTGAGTGACTTGGGTTAAAGAGATCATTAAATGGACTCTTACTTTCTTGATTTGATGTATTTCCTGTTCAAACAGGATGTACGGGCAGGACAAAGTGCAGGGAAGGATCACTCACAAGTGCAAACCAACACAATATCAGTTTGGGAGAGAAACACAGTTTTATTTGAAGGGATGGGTGGATGAGGGAGGATGTTTTAACATTTGTGAAATTTTTATTAGTTGAAATTTTAATGTACACCCACTAGTGCAGGATGATGATGTCGCCAGATACTCGGGGCATGATACTCTGTTTTACACGAAGTAGAAGTCATGCGAGGTTGCTCCACGGGGACTTTAAGTGACTTTTCCTGTCAGAAACTTTAGCTTTAGCTGCGTGTTCCTCTGGGAGGACAGCGCCCTCTTCCTGTTTTGTGCCGTAAAGCAGTCCAGCTTTACAGCACAGCAGCCCAGCCAAATGCAAATTCAGATGGAAATTCATCCTAATAACACACAACGTCAACTTGAGAACAGTGGCTGTCAGCAACACTCTTACCTTCATCTTAATTATCAAAACTGATGTGGTAATGACTTGCTGACTTGCCTGCCTTCTAGAAAAAAAAATAAAAAATACTGAAACATGTCAAACTGCACTGACACATTTTTCACTGTTTAACAAAAATTGATTTTATTGCTGCATGATACTAAATGACTTGATAAATAGGATCACTTTTTGCAGCAGTGATACTCCTCTTGAACATATTTAATACTTGATGTCGCTGTCAAGCATGTTTTTGTTTATTAGGAAGCATTTTTTAACTAAATCTGCAATATTTTTCGTTTTAGGCCTAGGCGGATTATTTCATAATTCAGTGTTCCATCTGCAGCATAATTTCCATTGCCTAATTTACCTTGTGTACCCTCTGAAGTTGGCAAGAACTTCATGTAAAATGCAAACTTTGAAAACAAACTTGCCTCCGCGCTCATCCACACACATTCACCTGGCTGCCGTTATCCAGCGGCTTTAAAATCCAGGATGACGGTGTAATGCTGCTACAGTGCTGTTTACACGGCAAAGAAGTCACTTAATTATGAAACCCTGCACGGTTCAATCTGCACTTCAAAAGTAATTTCTGCTCTCCTGGGGAAGCTGTTGTTACTCAGCACAACTCACATGTGGGAGGTTGTTGCTGCTGAGTCTCGGCGACGGCTCTTACTTTCACTGTTAAGAGCTTCATCCATGTGCTGTGATGCCGTTTGTGAGACCAAAAGTCTTAACAGGTCTTAATGGGACAGGTTGACCACCAGCAGCCATGTTTCTTGTCAAAATGTGACTCTGAAATTTTCATTGTAATGCTCATTTTTTTTCCTCATGAATGCCAAAAAGTCACCATCTAAAGTTCCTCTATATCTCCCAGCCAGTAATTTATCTCACCTCCTATTTTTTAATGCTAATTTGGAACAAATAATGCCTCATTTTGACATGAAAGTCTGTAGGTGAAATGGTGAATATGTTGTTGTCTCCAGGCAGGGGACACCTGTCTGCACGTGGCGGCCCGCTACAACCACGTGGCCATGATCCGAACGCTGCTGGGAGCCTTTTGCTCCGTGTCAGAGAAGAACCTGGTGAGTTTTGGCAGATTGATAAATTATCACTCGACACTCACTGGAGATAGCTGGAGTCTTGGGAGTTTTGTTGGCTTGCTTTTTTTTTTTTTTTTTTTTTTGGCTTTTTTGTGTGTATATATGTGTGTTGTCTATTGCTGATGGTATTTTAAAATGCATGCATGGTTGTATGTAAGTATACAGTCATATACAGGATGTGAATGTACGAGCATGACTGTGTGGATGTATGTGTGCATGTAGATAAATAGTTTAGTGTAGATATTTTTCAATTTTTTATTAATCTATTTTATTTTATTATTTTATTTATTTATTAATTATTAATTATTATTACTATTTTATTACTTTATTAATCTAAATTCTGCATCTATTCAGTTGTTAGTTGTGAGCATGAATGCAACAGTAACAGTGACTCTGATACGTGACCAGCCATTGTCTGGAAGTTATCAAAATATCAATTCTAGCTGCTAAAATAGTGCAAGTGGCTTGTGAATTTTGTCAACCATCAACCAAAGTGGCTGAAGGACAAAAAAACTTCACTGTCCTAGAGAAAGTTTAATATTCTCAAAAAAAAAAAAAAAAAAAAAAATCTGTTGTCAGTTTGACAAATCATATGCAAATGCTCTAGTTTGGTGTCTGCTTGTGTTGCATAGGGTTTTCATAATATATGTTTTTTCCAATATAACTATATATAATTCATTTGTGTGTGTTTTGGAATTGCTTTTGCACTGAGTCACTCTGCATAAAGAGCCTCCGCTAAACATACAGAATGTAAACGTTCATTCAAGCATAAAATGTCTTGGACTTTCCGAAGGCATTAAGTCTTTTGTCTTTTTCTCTCTCTTTCTCTCTCTCTCTCTCTTTCTCTCTTTGTCTTTTTCTCTCTCTCTCTCTTTCACCACCCTCTTGTTCTCGCCGTCTTGCACCAGGCCGGGGACACACCGCTACATGTGGCAGCTGCTCTGAATCACAAGAAGACAGTACGCCTGCTGCTGGAGGCGGGGGCAGACAGCCGCATCTGCAACAATGTGAGCGCCCGGGGGGCTTCTTTCTACATCATTAATGCTCGGGAGCGGCCCCGCCCGCATGCACGCACACACGCACGCATGCCGCTCCTCTTCCTCATCTTTAAGTCGGAGCACATTTCTCTTCTGTGACCAATCTCCTCTCGAGGGATTTTCACAGCATCCCTCCTTTATTCCCTCTATTTAAAGCCGTGCTAGGCAGCTTTACATGTTGGCAGCTCCAAATGTCAACATCCGTTTCCAGAGGTCATGTAAGGTGATGTCAGTAAACTGCACACAACATGCTCATGCTTACCAGCCTGACGAGTGTCTGATGCCTTATAGCAATACATAGTGAGGGGACAAGAGAGGCAAACGCCAACTTTGGTGAGTCTGGCGTTTCTCTGGTGCTGCTCACTGCTGTGGAGGAGATTATTTGCATTTCGTATCAGATCTTTGTATAGGATCTAGGGCGACTAAAGGAACATTTTACACCAGCACTGCTTTTAAAATTCATTTAAAACTCATTTATAAGGCCCTAAATGCTCTAGCGCCTTCATACCTCTGCGATTGATTATCTGACTATGATCCAAACCGTTTCCTGGGGTCGTCTATCTCTGGCGTGCTCAGTGTCCCAAAAGTGAACAAAATAACAAAAAGTATGGAGAAGCAGCTTTTTGTTATTATGCACCAAAGGCTTGGAACAAACTCAATCATTACAAATAAGACAAGCAACATCTGTTCATAGGTTTTCAGCTCTTTCTTGAAACTGTTTTTGCGATCTTGCCTTCAATTATTTTTTTTTTCTAACTGCATAGTTATTTCCTATTTCTTTTATATTTCCTATACTTCTTTCATGCTCTTATATCTCAGGACTGATTTTTGGCATTATCAACTTATTTTATTGCTACAATTATCCTATTTTTTTTCCTTCTTAATCTTTTCAGGGTTTTATCGTCTCATTGTTACTATTATCCTGTGTACATTGTGCTCCTTGCAAAGCACTTTGAGTTGTATTTCATGACATGAAAAGGACTTTTTTTTTTTATTGCTACTATCATATTATTATTAAATATGGAGGATGGAAGGCTCTTGCTATCAGTCAGTCCTATTTTGTGATTTAGGCTGATTCTATCTGTCTATATTTATTTAAAAATCTTGTTTAGTGCATTTTTAATCTCTAACTGTCTGTCTGAGTAACTTTTTAACCGTCTGTCTGACTGCCTGTCTGTCTGTCTGTCTTTCTGTCTGCAGGCAGGTCAGACAGCGCTGGACCAGGCCAGAGACCACAACAACCCGGACGTGGCTCTTCTCCTGACCAAAGCCCCTCAGGTGACACCACCATGGCAGCCAGCTCATTCACCCATTTCACTTTATGTTTCTATATTCATATACTGGCTCTTCATAGCAATGCATTGGTTTATTAGGCTCATAGTGATATTCAAAGAGTGTTGGTTTACTGCTTAGTAACATTTATTTTACATAACTGGTTATAACTAGCTAGAAGTTTTCGTAATTTCATTTAATAGTCAGAAGTGGGGAGTTTTTGCTTTCAAGGTCTGTAGGTTATTCCGGTGTGTGTAATAAAATAGTAACAATTTTACAGACTCTATTATCTATATTTTAAAGATTGTGTATGATGTGTATTTTTTTTTCTCCTCCTAAACTGCTTTAGAGTAGATCTCTTAAACATGCACCTGCGAAATGCCTAAAATCGAAATGATAAATCACACATTCTGTAAAGACTTTGACCACCTCATTCACCCGGTCACGTCACTCTACAGGTATTTTAGAAAAAACATTCGCCCTGCTGTTGGGGCTTGTTTAATGACACTACAGAGATGGACTGTCATTTCTAACTTTTATAAAGATCAAGCGATCGCCATAATGCTAATCTGACATCATTCCTCTTGGCTGGCAGTAAAAGTGTTTCTGCTGCTCTCGCCGTACATTAAAACAAGTACAGGCACAACGTGCTCGCAGAGAGTACATGGACATTTGATAAGGGAAAATAAAAATTGCTCTTCAAAATCAAATTAAATGTACCAACAACTAATTTCCAAATGAAATGTTGCAATACAGTAATCATTTTAGAGATGGCACTGTATATAATTCAGAGCAAGCGAGTAATGGGAATGCTAACAACAATCATAGGACAGTGGCAGGGCATGTGATGGACTTCCAAAAATAAATACCTGGGTGGGGGCGTGGGGTGGAGATCGGTCCCAGGCAGGCTTTTAATGTATCTTCAGATCAAATTCACAAACATAGGGTGGAAAGTCATATTTATATCTAAGCAAAGTCACATGCTTCAACATTAAGACCAAGAAACCTTTGGTAGTTTAGTGAGATTATGTTGGCTGTGTCACGATTTGATGCAGAAATAATGTCAAAGAGATTTATTTCATCAAGGTGAAATAATTAATTAACTCTAACATTAATGAGCTCATTAGTTTTATGGCAGTAAGTATGTAGATGGTATAAAATCATGGGCAGCATCAGGACGTCCCAGTATTTGATACAAGTTCTAGGGGTTAGCTCTTACGAAACAAAAATATATTGCAGTATATTGGAAAATATCATGTGATCTATTAGATAATACATTTCCATATATGGGAACTAGTCTTTTAAATATTTTCCCATATATTGAAATATATGCATAGACCATACATGTCTATATATTGATACATATAAAGAAATATGTAATACATGTTAAAAAAATATATATAGTTTGTCTTTATATGTTCAAATATACTACAACATATGCATATACCATATATGTATATATATCGCAACATATCTAAAAAATATATTGGGATGTTTTTTTAACATTGCATATTTTCCAATAAACAACCATGACATATGCATGGACCATGCATGGCGTATATCTGTACATATATTTCCAATACATGTCCATATATAATTGGAAAGTCATAGACATGTACCCAGTATTCATCAAATATAAATCTAAATACATTATGGAGGATATTTATAAATATAAAATGGCAAATATTATGGGATATAAACACATATATATTCATTTCCAATATATTGCAATATATGAAATGCGCAATTACTTATGTATAATTCCATATATTGAAATACATTACAATTATTGATGCAATATATATATATATATATATATATATATATATATATATATATATATATATATTGCATATGGTTCACCAATATATTATTCCATGTATTGCTAAGACATTTTCAGATATAAAATATATTTCAATATATTGTAATTCCATATATTAAATGTAATATATTCTAATATATTACCATATATTAGTAAATATATTTTCTTTCCGAAAAGGAGGGTTGATTTAAAGTTGCCGATTGAGTTTTACTTGACCCTCGGAGTGAAAATGGACACCAGTGTTGTGAGTTTTTGAAATCTCCAGGTCTGCTTGGGCTGTCGCTCTGCACGTCAGCTCTGTGGGTGCAAGTCAGCGCTGTTTTATATCTAAGTTAAGGGAGCCTAGTAGACAGTGCAGTGTGCAGCAGGAAGTCAGTTCCTTATATATGTGTGTGCACGCGAATATATGCCTGTGTTGTGCATGTGTGTGTGTGTGTGTGTGTGTAGTCAACGTACATTTACATTTGCATCGACTGCGACCTGCTGTGCTGCATATGTAAGCTGAATTTACCTCCGGGGATCGGTAATCTACAGTCTCATTTAACTGAATTATGTATCGCGATTGCAGTTTTCCTGTTGGACCCGTTTCGTATCTGAATGTTTCCTCTGTGTGTTCAGGTGCAGAGCTTCACCCGCGGCAGGAGTGTGAGGAAGAGGAGAGACAAGCTGAAGGCGGAGGGCAGGGCCCAGTCGGTACCCAGAGACGAGATGCTGCCCAGTAAGGTACAGCACCGGATCACTACACCTGTTACAGACAGCCACTTTCTTAATATTATAAAAATCACAGTGAATAGAGTAACGGCAGTAATGTAAGGACAGTATCTAGTGACCATGTCAATTTCTACTGCATGTTCGGCAGGAAATATTAATGACTCAGGTTTCTGGCGCCTTTCCAGCTTTGAGCGAAACACAGAAGGAGAAGCAGTTTTCAGATGCTTGTCATTTTTTGGATCATATCTCTGCTTTGGTTTTTGATTGAGCCGAAGGAATTTTCCCCGATCCTTTGATCCTTAATCCCTAAATGCCTCTTTTGTTTCATTTTGAACTTTGATAAAATGAAAACACACTGCATCGGTTTTAAGATCCCTAATTCCCCATTTTCACCTGTTCCTGCGATGTTTGGCCTCCTGCCACTGAGACCAAAAAGCAATCATTAAGCCACGAGTAAATCTGAAGGTGTAAAAGAAAAGAGGCATATTGGACATGTCTCTTTGAAGTCATGAAGTCTTCAAGTAAAGCATCCACCACTCTGACTCTCCTCTCTCTTGCCTAATTCCTGCAGGACAGTGCCTCCGCTGCCGACGACACGCACAGCAGTGACCGAGTCGCCTGCAAACACATGGAGGTGACCGAGTCAAACACCAGGAGGGGAAAGAACAGGAAGCAGAAAGAAAAGGTTCCTATTTTCCCCTAAAGTCGCCTAACTTAAAAAGAGTAGGGCCGGGTGCTGACTCAAAGGTGCCATGTTTTTTTTTTTTTTTTTTTTTTCTCTTTTTTGATCAATTCAGCACACTTTCCCTGTGGTCTTGTTAGGTGTATGGCAAAACAAAAACACTGAGCTCAGCATTTGAAGTGTGAGCTCCGGTGTGTCAGTGCCTCCGCTGCAAAGAACAGGCTTTTCTCCTCTGGGTGCTGATTTTATGCTAATGAGGCGCCGCTCGCATCAGGGGGTTTGGCTCGCGGCTCCGAGGAGAAAAGCCAGAAAAGTAAGAGTCAGTGAGTGGGAGTGGTAATTCACCCCGGGGGCAGTCAAACACAGATTGTCAGCTCTGAGTGATGTCACGAGGCTCCACATCAAAACAGCAATTTTCCCCTCATGTAAACTCACATGAAGGAGATGGTGTCAAACTGGGTGTCTATTGAATTCAATGGCAAATAGTGTGTATAACAATATGGGACCTTAGAAGGACAGGGATGATGTGAAGGGAGGTTGCCAGTCAAGGAAGGTCTGGGCCATGCAAAATAATGACTTACACTCCCCTCTCCCTTTAGTAGCATTACTCAGGAGCCCTTGAGCAAGGCACTTACTCATCAAGCTGCTCAAATGCAGCAGGTCAGCAATCAACCGGAAGGAAGAAATTGTCATAAGTCAAAAGTAGAGTCTAAAAAGAGTCACAATAACGTGTGGTGTTGCTTTTGCAGCCGTCTTTGTCCGACCCGCTGCGCCGCAGAGAGCCCAAACACAGTGACGCGTCTCACAAGAGGAAAGGCAAACTGCGCGGCTCCTCCCCTCACGCGCCCGTCCCGCCACACAACTATAAGGCCTATCAGCTGTACACGCTGTACCGCGGCAAGGACGGGAAGATCATGCAGGTAGGTGGCCTCCCCGGCGTAACGGTCCACTGTTTTGCCAGGTTTTTCCTCCATGTCAGACAGTTAGGAAGCCTGCCTGAGAAAGTATTGTTTCAGACCGCCTGAAGGAAAACAGGACTCTGCGTCATCCACCGTCGATATGATGGAGGTTTCCCCCTGCATGCAGCAATATACAAATCTGTAAACCCTGCAGTGGAAATTTATTTTCCTCTGCCGTTTTATGTATTCACATTTCATTGTAATTTTTTTAAATTAACTAATTGATTTGAGAGGTTGTAATGTCTCTTTCAGTCCATTTCACTGACAACTGAAAAGGTGCAATGTGCAATGAGTTTTAGTATAAATGTCTGAGGTAGTCCCACCCAGCTAAGAATATCATTATGGGGAAAGAGAGCAAGAAAATGTTTAAATTTAAAGGTATTGATTGTTGGCACAAAATTTTCACACAATCAGCAACTCTAGTCCAAGCATAGCATTAGCTTTCAAACCTACATTGATTGAATATTAATATCTGTGGCCCGTTTGCACACATTCTCAGTATTCAAGTCAAAACCCAAGGGATACTGCACCGTATCTGCAGTATGCTCCATACGGATGCAGAAAAGTATTAAACTGATTTTATAAATTCCAGTTTCATTTGAGGTTAAGGTGGTTTTTGCTGCTGGTGTTGTTGTAGGCTCCTCTGAACGGCTGCCGCTGCGAGCCGCTCATCAACAAACTGGAGAACCAGCTGGAGGCCACCAAGGAGGAGATGAAGACAGAGATCCACACCGTCCAAGACCTGATGAACAACAAGATGGGCCAGCTGGACCGCAAGAACAAACATCAGGTAACACACGCACACACACACACACACACACACACACACACACACACACACATAGATACCTAGTAAAGTTTAGGATTAGCATCTCAGGATGTGATCTACCAAGTAGGGATGCTCCCAAATCCGAATACATATTCGGCAAGTAATGAATAATGGCTTTCTGATGGAAAAAATTACTCTTGTGAATGCCAATTGTCAATTTCTATAATATCTTTACAACCTGGGTTTACCTGTGAAGAATGACACCACTTTAGATGTCCTCAACATCGATTTTTTTTTTTTACTTTGAAGGAGCATTAACCCCAATATCATGAAACAAATTGCATAGCAGATGGAGCTACACCAAAAGAATAACAGCCCAGAAATAATGTAAAACCATCCTCAAACTCAATAACACAACACAAAGGCCACATGATAAACAGCACACACACAAAGTAAAGAACTAAATAGGGAACATGAGCCAAACAACAGTGAACTGGCCTCATTAAATGTCCGTTGCCAAAAAAAATCTATATAGTTTTAATAAGCATGAATTTCAGTCGTTTTATATTTCTTTGTGGTTAAAATCCAATTGAAAAAAAAAAAAAACAAAACACTTCCAGTTTGAGCCTTGCCCACTTTTTCCTGAATCTGAATCCAAATTATTTTGCACAAATACAAATACAAATAGCATGGTGGAAGTTCCCTCTGTTGCATTTGTTCAGATGCTCAATTACAAGCGAACCAGGGCTTGTAAACAAAAGTCACATGCACTTCTAAAGTAGCTTGGAGGGAGTTCTGGTAACATATCATCATGACAGGTCAGATATGGCGTGGTCTGCACGCTTTGCTGCTATTTACATTTCCTGGTGTTTATACCAGTTAGGGACAAATTGTTTCCTGTCAGTTTGGATTACATGGTTCTTCCTGACAAACTGGCCCACTGTTCTCTTGGAGGAGGACTGAGCGCTCGTTGTTTTCATGTGGCCAGTAGGTGCCACCCCAGTTCAGGCAGTATTGTTAAGGCCTTTACACAGCAGGCTGACAGTAGGGCCTGGGCTCTCTTCTGGAGGATCACTGGGAGTCGGTGCGGGGTGTCCTGCACCCTCATCACCTTCATCGGCCCTCCTCAGCAGCCTCCCAGCTGATTCAGCCTGCTGGATCAGCTGTGGAGGCTGTCGGTGCCAGAGAGCTTTGTGATTGGCTGTTCAGCCGAAGCAAATCAGGGCATGAGAAGAGAAGCAGAAATTGAGTTATGTTGTTATTGTGCTAAATAACAGCAAAGCAAAAGACCTTCAGGCTGACAAGACCAGATTCAGATGCAATCAGACATTGTCCTCATTTTAATAATGAAACTGTTAACCCTAACCCTAACCAGATTCAGAGTAGTGTCAAAATGGACTAACACTAGTATCTTTCTACCATCTTGAGGCTTTTGGTTTGCTTTTTTGAGACTACTGCCCCCTCCTACCATGGCCGACTACTTCCTCTCATGCAGGTGCAGAACATGCGGCATGTCAGCTGTAGTCTGTGTTAATGTACAACTTTAAGCGGGAGTCGTGACGGGTGGGAAAGTGATCTGCCCATCTGTCTTGGTCGGCGCTTGTTCTTTGAAGCTGGAGTGTCCCAGGTGTTAATCTCACCTTTCGCACTTTTAATCTGAGGGCCGTGTGTTTGAGCCTCACACTGAGTGCAGATGGTATCCACAAAAGCCTTCTCATTGTGCTGCTGTGTAGTTGAATGGGCACAACAAGGCTATAACACTGCAGAGGTTAGGGGTTCTATTCCCTGTGTAGCTCCTTGAGTGGAGCGTTACTACAATAACAGAGCCTAGGTTTTGGGTTCCACTCCCACTGGAGCCACCCATATGAATAAAACATGCACTCATGGTGCCGTGAGGGGCTTTGGGTAAAATCCTCTATCAGATTGCGTACACTCATTCCAGCACACACTTCAAATGCATCACTGCTGTCTAAGAAGACGCGATGCTTGATGTCGGCATGAATGCATAATCAGCGAGATCAAAACAACACAAACTGAATCTGTGCCGACAGCACCTGCCGGACATAAAGAAACGAGTACGCAGACCCAAAAGAATCCAACATCAACAAAATCCTGAAGGAACTTCTGCTCACTCCTGGAAGGGGAAAAAACTCCTCAAACTGAGTTGGTGGAGTACAAAGTCCACATTTATTTTACGTATGACAGCAAAATGTGGTGTGACAGAGTGAAAGCTGTTTAAAATGTTTTTGGGTTCCCCTGTTTTCACTGTAAAAGGTCTATTAAAGAGACTTACACCAAAGTGCACAGAGACATCACATGGGCTGCAACAGCTGGAGGCATTCAGCAGAAGGAATGAAGTCATGAATAATGAAATGACCATGCATGAATGAGTGCATGGAAATATGTTTACACATACATCCCGTACATACTGTACATGCACCCATAGTATCATAAGCCTGGATGTAACATCAACACAAACAGCTATCACACCGTTTCACCTGCGCCACAGCAGAACACAAGTGTAAGCCTCTTTGGCTGCTGAACTAAATGAGGTTTTTCTGTCGTCAGATCCGAGCTCTTGACAAGATCACGGTGGAGAGGGTTTCAGCAGAGAGGACAGAGTGCCTCCACAGGATTGACCAGCGTGCCATGCAGGAGCGACAGGAAGGGGAGAGGAGACAGGTAATACTAACAACACTCTCAGCTGGGTCTGCACACTCGCTGAGGCTCACTCCACCTGGATTAAAAAAGGCTCATGTGGCTATGTTGTGGTGTATTTTTTTTTTTTTTTTCCTAAATTTAGCCCACAGTAGGTTTGCTCCGAAACAAAATCTCTTCCAAAAGCCAGAAAGAGTCAGTAATCTCCACACCAGCAACAAAAACAAAAAACAAAAAACAAAAAAAAAACAATGACTTGTCACGGGAATCGATCAATAAACCGATCAGACCCCTGCAAATATATGATGGTCAATTTGTGCTATAGGGCATTAAAGCTGTTACTTATTGTACCTTTTTAAGATGCCCTGACATATATTTAAGTTGAATGGTTTCATTTTTAACACTCATACTTTTTGACATTATGAGGTTAGCTTGCAGAGTTTTTCATTTTTTAAAACTACGAATAAGCCATAGGCAAAATGTCATGAAAAATACAAAAATATTTACCCCATTGTGGCAATCACTTAACATGCACAGACTAATAACTGGCCTAATTGTGCATTCATGCAATAAATGTGACGTAAACTTTAATAATGGGCACTAACTGACAAAGAACAGATAATGCACATTTCTATAAATCCGTTAAAACCTCTTGTGATTTTCTCTGCCCTTTAAGCAGGCGTCAATGGTCAATGAGCTGAAAAGCTGGTGCCTGTCCAAGCTGCAGAACATCGAGGTTCGTTTCGCGGGGGATCCACGTGGCCCCATGCTGCAGCGCTCAACCTCTGTGACGGAGGGCCTGAACGAGGTCAATGCGGCCGGGCTCAGCGTGCTGCCTCCTGGCCAGGGTGGCAGCTCCCAGTGCCTGGAGGTCCACAGCAGCGAGGCTCAGCTGGACTCTGCCCAGGGAGAGCCCAGCGTGGCAGAGGGCGGCTCTGCCAACCACTACTTTGTGGTTCATGTTGAAAGCTCTCCAGGTATGATAGACAGCTCAGTGAACCAGTGCTCTAAATTTGCAGGGCTTGTCACGCGCAGCCAGACACATGTTCACAACGAGAATGGACTCGTTTTGGGAATATACAGGCTTACGTAACCAAAACATTGCATAATCTAAGTACATTATTCTTCTGTCATGACCTTTTTGGAAGAAAATAACAGATTGCTGCCAGAGCCAAACATTGTCAGTGAAATGTTGACTCAACTTGCCTGCAGTGTGCTTTCTATTATTCATGGTGCACAAGTTTATATTGCATATCAATTAACAGGCTGGCTTGAATAATCATGAATATTTGCATGAGCTGTGCTTTTTGGTGATTACTGTGTAATTGTACGTACTCAACAACTCCCTCTTGCACATTCAACAGATGGTGATAAGGCTCATAATGCAGACATTGCGTCTTCAGCTGGAGCCAGGAGCCCGCTGTCATCTACTCAAGTGGTGCGGCCTAAGGAGCGCTCGATAATCTCTACTGACACCCGAAGGAAGAACCATGAACTGCTGCCAGACATGGACATCCTAGAGTTTGGGGCGAGCAGTGGTAGAAACCACAGGACCAGCAGCCTCTCCCCTGCGACAGAGCGCCGCTGCAGCAGCAGGACTGATCACAAAGAGAGGGAGCACGGCCGGGACAGGGGGAGGCACCACAAGAGGCATTCCCAGGGCAGGACTAAGTCCAGAGGGGCCGCAGGGGCCACGGGACAGGCAGGGGGTAGGACTCCGACTCAGGAGGTGTGTGGGAACCAGCCCAGCGACCTCTCCTTTGCACAGGAGAGGGAGAACATGCACGCGCTGGAGGTCACCCAGTATTTCTTCGAGGCGGTGTCGACGCAGATGGAGCGCTGGTACGAGAGGAAGATCCAGGAGGCTCGCTGGCAGGCCGACCAGAGGGCCCAGGCGGACCGGGCCGCCCTGATGGAGAGGATCGCCTACCTGGAGGACGAGCTGCGCATGCTGAGGACTAGCAGACATGATGACTGCTAACACTCAGCCATACGGGGGAGCGAGAGGTTTCAGAAACTGGACAGCAAAAACAGCTACAAACCACACAGAACTTGATTTTACCCTCTCCAAACAGCCATGAGAAAATCTGCATCTGCGCCACAAAAATTTTAATGTCAGATTTTCTGTTCTTCGACACAAGCAGCCATATGCATGGGTTACTCAATTCATTATTTGCATTCCTAAAGGCCATGGATCTACTTAATTATACACATAACTACAGGTGTTTCATATTTATAACTGCTTAAAACCCTACTTTTCTGAATCACACTAATTAACAAAATACACAAAACACCCATTTCAGTTCTACATCAGAAATCTATCTATCTATCTTTGATATGAGTAATAAATCACTGACCTGGTAGTTGTCATGTTACGTCTAGATTTGTAAATATAGTGATAAGGGCAGCTCTTGTGCACTGTGCGTTGTAAATAAAATAGATGTAAAGCTAGATGTTTAAAATGGATGTACTGTGCCATTTATAGTAGGATAGGCGCAGTATATCACATGAAAGGGCATTAACACTGGTGTGCAGCGTGTACAGATGCACAAATACAATTTTACCCTATTGCATACACACACACACACACACATATACAAATTCATCCAACCATAATCTAAATATGGATATGCGTTATGTAATCTCTCAATGTGCATTATATGTGCTGCCAAGAACAAACACAGTAACTTCATGTGGAGCATTTCCATGTAACCATTAACCTCGGGCACAAGAACTGCAAGAAAAAAACGACAACACTTTGAAGTCAGCCATGATGGAGAAATAGCAGCATAATAAGCTTATTAATGTTATCTGCAAGCTGGAATTCAGCTTTGTGATTTAAAAGGGCAACCTTGTGTGAATGTGGCCAAACTGACACTATTTAAGCCCCTGTTGATGAGCTTTTTGCGCATCAATCTTTAATTTTTTTTTGGAGGGAATTAACTGCACAAACAGGCAAATCTTCACACCACGTCACATTTTAAACTTTAATTTCACCATCACATCTTGTCAATCCTTATAAATAGCTGAGTCGAGCAGTGGTGTGTCTGATGTCACCCATTCATCCTTCCACTGAGAGGTTTCTGCAGCGGTGCTAATTTAATAGCACAGTGTCTATAGTTACACCAGCTTTAATTTACTGGTAAAAGTGTGAGTGAAACACGTTTACAATCATTTAAATGAATAGCAAGTGGTGCTAGGGAGGACTAAGCGTTTATAAATAGGCCTTTTGACAAATAACATAATCTTTTGTACTGTTAGGCATCTGTCTACTTTCCCTTGGGATTTTTCCTGAAAAAAAAAAAAAAAAAAAAGACCTTAATGACTTAACAGGATTTGATGCTGTGGGTCAGTATTCAGTATAACCTAGGCAACCACTGAAATCATACAGCACAACATTACTTTCAACGCCAAACAACATAAATAGGCTCTGGGGTCTGTAGCCATGTAAAATGTGTACATATACTGGGAATAAAAACATTTCAGAACTCTTCAAGACCTGGAAAAGATCAAATTTATGTTCTATACTTCCAAACTAAGACAAGAAAATGAATTCCTCAAACTGGAATCTTGGCCCACGAGCAAGTCTCGGAGCGATATCAAGTGATGATCTTTCACTACAGCCGACTCTAAACAAACTATTTCACCACCATTAAGATTTATTTGACTACCTGAATTATACAGTTTCCCCGAAGACCTCTCCAAAATCTTCTTGAGCTGTGAGAAGACAATCTTGTCGTGTTGCCAAGTCAGAGAGATGAATTATATGTCGAGACAATTTGCATGAAGAAAACAGCGTTGTGTGTCGCAGTATTACTGTCCAGTGTAGATTTTATGTAGCGACTGCCTGTTCTGTTCATGTTGGAGGCTTGTTGTATATGGATGACTCTGTTGATATGAACAGCACTCTGTGTAATGATGACAATGTATTTTGTATAAAAAATAAACATTGTAAATGTGTCTATTTTGTAATCGTTGCCCATTTAATAGATAATACACAAACCAAAGTCAGTGGCAAACGTGCACATTCACCCTCACGGTTCACACTGTAGGCCTAATTCATTCATTTGATACTTTTTTATCGTCATAGGATCAACAAGTGTTGTGAAAGTCTCACCGCTGCAGGAAAAGCAGCAGAACAGGCTTTGCTGAATGATGCCTGCAAAACTATTACATGTCATGCACATTTGGACAGCCGACAACAGGGAATGTTGGCCTTAGAAAGTGGGTCAAAACTTCAGTCACTGGACCTAACAGCTTGTTAGACTACACCATCACTTTGTTCACTGTAAGTTAGCAATCCCTCTTGATCTGAGGCTGCCATTTCTCCATTGTTATGTCAACACTTAGAGCACAAGAGCAGCAAAAAACATAGCAAATCTGAGTTCATAATACGTGATATTTATCAAATAAAGGTGTGCTGTCAACACAAACTGGTTTGGGATCCACATACTAAAAATATCATGTTCACATCACATCACATTTTCCATGAATATGAACTCCCAACATGAGAAAAAGCATCAACTTCAGCCTGTTAGTGGTAAATGTAAGTTGAATGTGGTATTTTTTCATGCGAGCACCAGTTGTGCAAGTGAATCCACAGATGTCAACAGTGCAAGTTAACAGTAAGGTAAAGATTCAGTTATCAGTTTAATTGACAGTAATAAAACCAACCCCTGTGCGAACAGCAAACGTTATTCATTATTCAGTTTTATTGCTTATGACATGAATTTATAAATAAAATAAGTGATTTTGAACGTGGACATTACAGTGATTTTGATACTACGGGAACATACACACTGATGAATAAGCTGCTAGCTTTGACAGTGTCCTTACACAAAAGAGTAAAATGCCTACACATTCATTCATTTAATGGTGGAATTGGGCATTTTACTCTTTTCATTCCATGAGTTCATGAGTTCAAGATATGAATATTTCCAGTTACAGCAACAAGGTGTCATCCCATTCTGCTTCATCCAGATCAATGTGAACGCAGCATCAGAGCTGCCTCAGCAGTGCTGTGTTAATCACACAGGGACATCCCATGGCCAGCTGATGGTACTGCTGCCCGGCGCAGCATCACCTACAGAGGCATCTCTAAAGCTCAAGCACCATCCAGCAGCCATGTGAGGTCTTCACTGAGACAGAGTCCAAAGCAGTCTGTAGGCCGTGACAGTGTGAAGTCAATGTAAGATCTTACTGACTCCCAGCAGCTGTGAGGCTTCAGCTCCTGGCCAGTGCCAGAGACTTCTGGAGCGTCTCCAGGTGGTTGTTTGCTTGTGTGATCATCATGCGGATGGCATCCTGAGGGATATTTGAGAGGAAATATCAGTAGTGAAGAGGGGGGATACGGGGAAAATACATAACTGCGTCATTTGCGAGCAGGGTCTCCACATTTTGCATGACAATATTCAAGTTGATTCACAAGAACAGCCATCTCCAACTGTATTCCTTTATACAACTTACTGGTATGTTTTTGTCAGATAATCAATAATTATAATCAATCAAAATACTTGTAGACTATGCTTGTAGACTATGCTGATTGTGGATGGACAAAAATGACATTAAATTAGGGCAAAGGTATGTATTGAGACTGAAAATTGTTTGTGTGTTTGTCTAAAATAATTTTGCGCTTAAAGGTTCAAGGTGAGCTGGGTCACCCACTGGCTACTATTCAATGTGAAGAGAAGCACACTATATACATAATGATGTGCATTTACCTGGTTTGTGGCAGTTTTGTTCCTCTTGAACTCCTCCCTCGCCCAGTCCCTCAGGTATTTCCTGTCTCCCTCGTCTGGCACCTGTCTTATGGTCCTCAGCATGTTTCTGTAAATTGACAAAACCCTCTGCCTCTGCAGAAACTGACCAAGAAAAGCAGCCGGTCAGAATGAAAGCATGGATGTAAGTACAGGCATGTATCAGCAAAGTGAGTATTAATTTTAAAACCTAAAAATGAACAATTATTTACCGTGCAATTCAACATACTGGTGGCACATATGTAACTACCAGATTACATTACACCTCAGCAGATGGTTCACACACTAATCATACTAAACTAACATTGTGTCAAACTATACTTTTGCTACTGAATGTATAGTTACAAGTTTCAAAACTAGATTTCATTACTCTCCATCACACTATTGTCTAGCTTTATGACTCAAAAGCAGCAACATGATACTGACTTTTGGTTTTCAGGGCATCCCACCTTGTCATGATGTGGTAAACAATGATGAATACCACTCGGGTTTCAAAAGAATACAACTTCAAGATGCCTCAGGAGTTCAGGACAATCTTTGACCCCATCCTGACCCAATTTACACCAGCGCCGTGCTTCATGTTATGTTTTTGTTTACATTTGACATCAAACCACCAGATTAAAGACAGACATTCGAACGTGTTGCATTAATTCAGCAGGTTATTAGTTTACATCATTATTTACATTATTTTATTCTATTAAAATTATAATTGTATTATTACTTTATTTTATTTTTATTTTATTATTTTATTTTAATATTTTAATATATTTTATTTATGCTATCCTATTTTGTTTTATTATTATTATTATTATTATTATTATTATTTACTTTATCTGATTTTATTTTAATTGATCTTATCTTATTTTATCGTGTTATCCTACTGTTTTTTGTTTTTTTTTTACCTTTTTATTCTGCTTTTGTTGTGTTATTTTGTGGTGTTTTATCTTGCTGTGCAGCACTTTGGAAAACCTTGTGTTTGTTCAGTTGTGCTATATAAATAAAGTGGATTGGATTGGATTGGATAGGGACGAATCCGAGGAGTTTTATCCTCAGCCTCGTCTTTAACACTAATGGCCCTTTTCCATTAGTATCTACTCGGCTCGACTCAGCTCGCCTCGGCTCGACTCTACTCGCCTCGACACGGTTAGGTGGTTTTCCATTACAGTTGAGTCGCACCTCGCCGTGGTTGGAGTCGCGGCGCACCGTCCAGCTCCCTCTGGATTCTTTGGGGCCGCCAACAAGCTCAGGAAAGTCTCCACGTCTTTATTTGACCGCGGTCGCGGTTTGCTTGCCATTTCCGACTTTGACAACTTCACTGACGGTCAATGCGCACGGCCGCTGTTGCCGTTTTTGTTTTTTTTTTTTTTTAAATGTCGGGTTTTGTTTTCGTGCGGGAGTCGCTCTCGTCACTCCCTGTCCAATCAGTTGCCTGCACGGCGTTAACGTCACATTTTCAGCTCGACTCAGCTCGACTCAGCTCGCTTGGAACCCCGATGAGTAGGTGCTAAAATGGGACCTGCTAGCAGGTACTACGACCTAATGGAAAAGCTCTTAAACCGAGTAGAGTCGAGCCGAGTCGAGCTGAGTCGAGCTGAGTAGGTACTAGTGGAAAAGGGGCATAATACACAAAATGCTGTTCCCCTCCCATTTGAAACTACATGGTGTGCCTTTCAATCATATGAGCTAATGTTATTTTTAGCATCACATTCTGGGTAAACGACCAGTAACGTGACAAGCCTGTGTCCACTTCCATCCTGAATATGAACAAGTAAACATGAAAACCGTCTGTAAAGCTGTAATTTGTACATAGAATAAAAGTTACTTGTTTAGTTGGTAAACTACCTTAGCTAACGGTGACACCACACATGCTAGTTGTTAAATTAATGGTCAACACCAGTTTCTCGTAAATAATACTAACTTTACACGTAATTTCCGACTTGCACTGATAAAGTAAAGACATACTGGACATTAGCCTTGTGTAGTTTCTATTATTATTTGTTTTATGAGTTTTATAAAACTAATAATCGCCTGTCGCTAAAATTAGCATGCATGGCTAGCTGCGGCTGAAGAAAAGTTAGCAACTGTAATTTCACCGAGTTGGATAAATGATCAATTCTTCGGTAGTTTTTAAGAAAGCTATCAATTTCCAGCATACTGTTCGTTATTATATTTACCTGTTTTAAAGAAAAAGCAGTAGGAGGTAACCTTGAAACGGACATGATGCAGGGCTGTGACACAACCTCCGCAGCGGATGTTGTCAAGGAAACCAGGCCGGCTCCATGGCAGCGCACAGCACTGAGCGCAGCGTTTGTCGCCCCCTAGAGGTTTGGAGAATAAAACCTGCAACAAACAGTGTCACTTAGTCCAGTAATTTTAGGCCAAAATTGGGGTCAACCTAGGACAAATTGCAAGAGAAGCAAACTCGACTGATTTTGTGTCCTCAGTTTGTCCTGAGTGAGGGGAAAAAAAGTCCCAAGAAATCCCATTGGTGGAAAGTTTTGAAAATCACCTATTTATGACCACATGTTACCAAAAACACGTTTTTAACATACAGGGAAAGGGGTTCAAAATTTTACTTCAGATATCACTATAAAAATTCACAAGTTGATTGCACACACAAAGACAAGAAAAAACGTCAATTACAAGTTCTTTGAATTATTCTGTTTACACATGCATATCAGACATTATCTGATTTGATATGCGCTAATAGGAATATAAGGAATAAATGCAGAAGAGACATTTAAACAGTGAATTAAAAGTTACTATATATATAGTAACCTTGAATTAAAAGGTTACTACATAACAGTGAATTAAAAGGTACTGTATATATAGTAACCTTTTAATCCACTGTTTAAATATCTGTTCTGGCATTTATTCCTGATATTCCTTATTAGCGCATATCAAATCAGATAATGTGTGATATGCATGTGTAAACAGAATAATTCAAAGAACTTGTAATTGACTTTTTTTCTTGTCTTTGTGTGTGCAATCAACTTGTGAATTTTTATAGTGATATCTGAAAGTAAAAATTTGAACCCCTTTCCCCTGTGTGTTAAAAACAGTGTTTTTTTGGTAATATGTGGTCATAAATAGGTGATTTTCAAAACTTTCCGCCAATGGGATTTCTTGGGACTTTTTTTCCCCTCACTCAGGACAAACTGAGGATACAAAATCAGTTGAGTTTGCTTCTCTTGCAATTTGTCCTAGGTTGACCCCAATTTTGGCCTAAAATTACTGGACTACTTCTGCACCACAGCAAAACAAACAAAACAAGACCTTTGAAACTGTTTATTATCAGGATCATTCGTGTCATGGTATGGTTTTAATAGATGGGTGTCATGAAGAAACAACCTCTTAAATATAACCAATGCCTGCTTACATTTATGTCCACGTTACAAAACACATTGGTGGTTAACATTTCAATGCACAATCATAAACACCTCGAGTCTACTCCTAACGGACACAGTGATGAGCTCCTCGCTCTCTTTCTGCAGATGTGTAAGTCACACACAGTATGGTTGTAAAATGAACACAGCAGATATGTGTCTTGAAACCACAAAAATTGGTTATTGGAGCATATATCAAAATTGGAATCTGCAGTCCCTGTGCTTCAAAGTGCATAAGAACTGAATTTCTTAAAAATCCTGACCTTTACAGAGCTGTGACCGCGCCTCTAAGACCGTTCATCGCAGGTGTGAAGTGAGATGCAACACCGTTTTCCTCTCCAAGGCACATTTTTTTTTTTTTTTTTGAGTTCCTCTAAATGTCAGTCGAGACCACACCAACATGCTACTGTTATGCCGTGACATTATGAGGGGGGTTCTTTTACGCAAAAACAGCTGTTCAAAAACACAATACCACAACTCTGTACCGTCAGCTCTGTACATCGGTTGTTGTGTTCACATTGAAGATGAGTGATTTCATGACGCTCGTAACACTGACTAAAACATCCACACAAACGTGAAAGGGGGGTTATTGTACAGGGGGGGACAAAAGAGGTATTTACTGACGCTTCACTGAGGTGTTTCACACGCAAGGGAATCACATTTTTGTTTCTACCGTTTCTCAGAGACGTGCAAGTTAAAGCAATCCTTGTTACATTACAAAAGAAACTTCGAGAATTCCCCTGATGACAAAGACAAAACAGCAAAGGTTGCTATCAAACTCTACAGAGTCTACTAAAATTAGAGTAAAAATAAGAAAATAAAGGCACATGTACAGCGGCAAATCCGTCTTTTTTGTGTCCATGTTTTTCTCTTTTTTTTTTTCTTTTTTTTTTGTAAGTTCTGTTGAGAGGCTAGCAGCAGAGTGGCATTGTGCAGTTGTTTGCCGGCCCTCCCTCCTCCCTTTCTAAAAAAAATGGCTTCTCATTGGTCTACTGGTCGGCTGCCGTGACGAGCTCGAACCACTGCCTCAGCGCGTCGCTCAGGGTCTCCGGCAAGGCGTTGACGTCCCGCAGGATGACGTAGAACGGGAAGGGGAACTCCTCCATGTAGGAGCGGATCTCCGGCAGCTCGCCCGGCCCTTTGAATATGGGCACCTTGATGTCCAGGATGGAGTCCTGCACAGATCAACAGAGGTTTTAGTCAGACTTTAATCAGCCACACTGAAGATTAAACTGGAGAAACGGGAAAAAAAATAGTTCCCATCTTGTTTCTTCCTGAAACAAGTTGCTGGGGCGGGACTTTAACATGGAGAGGCATCTTTCAAAAGTGGAAAAAAGTGTTTTTTATATGGTGGGACCGGCACAATTATCAATCAAACATTTTCTGTTTTTATTGGCTGAAATTTTTGTTCATGGCTACTGGTTCACCCCTGCAGATGCATTGATTTCCAGCTGGTAGAAGAAATAGGAAAAATACCAAAATAGTAAATAAAATAAAATAAAATAAAATAATCAATAAAAAAAAAAAATCATTAATTGTTTGGCATTGTTAAATAACTGAATATTATGGCATGGAAAAAGAGCTAACAAGCTGAAAAAACAAACATTTTTCATTTCACTGTGACTTTAAAACAGGGAAATTTGGCTTACCACTGAAAGAATACTTCACTTAAAAACTATGTTGTTAATATCATGTGTACAACTTGAAGAGTCTTGGCTGCCTGCTGTAAAAGTTTTGAATCACAAAAACTTCCCAAAACAGCTGTCATCTCTGCTAGAATGGAGTTGATTAGCACCAAACAGCAGCCAAAACAAGCTCACAAACTGTGTGTGTTCAGTTCATCTCATACCAATGTAATTATGTTTAAAATAAAAAAATAAATAAATACAAATAATCTACCTCTGGAAAATTTCAACTCCAAGCTAAAAGAAGTGGCTACAGTTTTTGAAACATTCGTTCTTGTTGGGGCATGGGATCAAAATCTTTTTTCTTTTTTTTTTTTGTTGGATATTTAAGACCACTCAGGGTGAGGACATGATACAACCAGAGTGCTTTTGAGTGAACTGCTCCTTTAAGCACTGCCTTACCCTCGAGTTGGGGTTGTCCAGGACGACGAAGATGACGAAGACGTTGGCGCTGCGAGCCGCCTGCACGGCTGCCGTCACCCTCTCCTTCCCCTCCAGGAAAAGCCCCCTGCCGTCCGACACGATGAGCAGCAGCTGGGCGATCTCTGTGGAGGGAGGGTCACAGGTCAGGGGTCAGAGGTCAGAGGTCAGAGGGGTGGGTGTGGTGGTTAGTTACAACACACCTGGAAATCCAGCCAGAACTCAGGACAGGTAAGTACAAGGATTTCCTTAAATTTCTTTCTCCAGGACAGTATGACAGGTTTTATATTTTCCCAGTTGGTTTAAGTGTAGCAGCTCAGAATGAAGGAGCAGTGCAATCGGTTCAGGGGTTGAGCAATAAATAGATATTACATCGATATAATTACATATAACAATATATCATCTGGGGTACTGTGGTATGGCATAACTGTCTGTTTTTTACAGTAAAGGAATGCAGTTTTCTGAACTTCTGTTCTAGATGTTCTGTTTTTTGTCTCTACCTGCTTGGTTATCATATTCACATCACTAATGACTGTTTATTAAAAATCTCAAAGCACCACTAGTCATTCCTACAATGTGCTCACAATGTCAATATTGAGGTGTTTGGTCATAAATGATATTTGATTTTGTCCACAATGCCCAGCCTTATAATAGGTTCAGTATGCTGAGAGTTTTATAACATCAGAAACGTTGACTGATGCAGAAGACTTTTACTAAGTGTTCATTAATCACCTCATATTTTCAAATTTCACACTATTAATGACTTTTAAGGTGTAAAAAAAGGAAATTAGGACATTTTAAGTGTCTTTAAAGACCTGCAGACACTGTGCTAGGAAGTGTCTCCACTTTGAGAGAGCTGTCTTGTCTTTTCTCCTTTGAGTCCGCCTCCGCTGGCCTGCTGCTCTGCTGCTGGGTCAGTGACTGAGCTGCCTCAGAGGGACGTTGCTACCCTGCTTTATTAGGCAGCCTGAATCCCAGCCTCATGAAGGGGAAACGTTAGCTCCACCAGGGGCTTTACGGCCGTGACAATGACTCGCTTCAGACTCAGAAGGCTTGGCTCTGGTCCTGGGACTGCCTGGCCTCCTGGTGCCACACTAAACGCTTGTTTGTTGGACACTGGATACAAACTGGGAATGGATTCCCTTTCCTCAGCGGCACAGGGGCGAATCCAATCAGCAGGCCTTCGTGAATGCATCTGTTGGCAACGCGGGAACTGACTTTTCAAGCAGCCATGGTGGCTGGCAAGACCGAGTCTCAGCAGCTGCTCTCAACATTTTAACCTGCCCACTTGTTTGAAAACAGGCTCTCCAAATGCTGGGTGGATATCTGCCAAAGTGTTTGGTACCAGCTACAGCCCAAATTACCAGCCCTCTAAATGTCCCACCCTCCCACGGTGTATTGTTGTTGTTCAAACTAAGTGCATCCCCTGTTTAGATTTAAACTGCAGGGGACTGCAGAGCCCTGAATTGCAAGGGTGAGTGTATTTTAGCCTTATGAGAGTCACTGATGTCTGTTATGCAGCAGAAATTATGATGCAATCTATTAACGTATAGTATGTAGAGCTGCTACCTGGAGGGTGCAGGAAAATGTGCTATTCTTACAGCAGAAACCATGATTTAAACCCTGTTTTTTCTAGCGCTTACTTAATGTTGAGATACAGCAGAGTTCGTATGCAGTGTCAAAATAAGTAAAAAAAAATAAAAATAAATAAAATCATCACAGCAAAGATGTATTTTATTTGATGGACTGTCTCCAAATCTCTTCTTAAGATGCTGATTATGTGGTTATGCTCCGATAATTTCCCACAGGGACTTGAGGTGCCAGCGGTGTGTCAGCAAAGCACATTACCGCAGCGCGACACGTTACCTGAGTTTGTGGATCCTGGCATCTGCTGTCGCGCTGCTCCAAACATTTTGGCTGAAGTCTCCAAAAACTGCAGGAGAGAGGCGAGACACGACTGTCAGGCAGTGACAAGAACGGGCGCAATTTAATGCGGCCACGTTGCACATCCAGAACTAAACTTTATGGAGACGAAAGAGCAAGCAAACCACAAACTCCAGTCCTGCGAGTAAAACTTCCCATTCATTTTCCCCATAGACAATATATATATATATATTTTTTTAAACAAGGAAATTAACTACTTTCACACGGCATTGTAAATGATGCTGAAAATGTGTTTCCCTTTATTTTCAGTGGTGTTATAGTATTCTGTTTTGAAATGTTTTCCGCTATAAATACTCTTCCAAAACCCTCCTAAAAGCCATTATGTCAACAGGACAGGAAATCCAAGGTGGAGCGACATCAACCTCTAATACAGGTTATGTACTTGTTTCATCATCTGAACAGTGAAACATTATGGCTAGTAATCAAATGTCCTATGTTGAAAAGGTATGGGAAATTACTCTAAATAAGCTTGACTATATAAATAAGCTCGACTGTGGAGGGACAGCGGACGTGGTGAAAAGCCGTTGAGCAGGACGAGGACTCCCACCTGTGCTATTCTGGTCTTCTTCTGCTGGAACTGGCAGAGTCTCAGTATGCGAGCGCCCGACTCGTCGTTGAACTGCTGCTGGAAAGGGTGGAGCAGCTGCACCGTCTCGCCAAAGCTGAAGGCATGACCGAAGATGTTAAAAGTGTTAGCCTTTTTAAATCGAGGGCATGTGCACAACAGCAGCTGTGCATGCAAGTTTGCAAAGATAAACACACTCACGCTCATGTCCAGGATGATTTTATTTTATGCATTTTCATTTTGCATGCCATGCTTGTTTAGGTTATTTTCTGCTGTTTAAATTGTTCATATTTCTATTTTTTCTATATTCCTTGTTTATAGTGTTTATATTGCTTGCTGCTATTTATTATCTGTTTATAATGTAAATTTGCTTCATATTTTGCTATCCACTTTGCTACTGTAATGCTGGAAATTTCCCCACTGTGGGACTAATAAAGGAATATCTTATCTTATCTTATCTTATCTTTATGTATCAGCAATCTCCATCTTGTCTGACCGCTCTCATCCCTTACACCAACAGTTCCAGTTTTTACCATCAGGTTCACTGCTCAGACTCCCACTTGCAAAAACAAACAGATACAAGCACTCCTTTGTACCCTATGCTGTTTCTCTTTTAAAAAAAAAAAGGAGAAAAAGGTAGATGGGTGGAATAGTCTTCCTAACTTGAAATGGTCTCTCTAATTCAAGTGATCATTTATTTATTCATTTATTTTATTTTATTTTATTTTATTTATTTTTTCTATAATGTGTACTTGGAATTGTAATTTACTATGTCATGTGTATTTGTTTACTTTGTTGTGTGTGCTTCCTCTGTTGTGAAACTAATTGCCCCATTGGGGACAAATAAAGATATTGATTGAGTGATTGATTGATTGATTGATTGTTGCACTTTTTAGCCATTTAATTTCTGTTTATCAAATTTCTTTGCCCACTTAGTTTCTTCTTGTTTCTTCTTTTGTGGGTTTTTTTTTTTAACACTGTGCAAAAAAAGCACAGTGTTTCTCCAAGTGAATGATCTTACCTGCACACAGACACCTGGCCGACCTCCAGCAGAGTGAGAGCATTGACGATCACCGACAGGGATTCAAACGCCAGCTGCATCACACAGGAGAACAGATAACTTAACGGTAAGAGTCATTCAACTGTAAATTGCTTTTTTTTTTTTTTTTAAAGTATATATAATCATTTGACCCAAGAGTTCTTCTCCCTGAGGAGAATCAAAATCTCCCCGTTTCTTTCAATTAAACAAAACTCAAAATCTGACTAAAGCCTCCAAATGTGTCCACCTAGAAAGCCTCTTCGGATAGCTTATAGAAAGAACCATCATTTGGATGTTTTAATCCATTCATAAATCCAGTCGGCAGTCAAATATTGAGAGAGGTTGGCAAGTTCGGGGATTTATCGTCCATCGTGGCCTGCAGACTGACAGTTTTCAGCTCTGATCCTCATTATGCGAGCAAGAATGTGGAAACACAAAGCCTCCTCTGCCAATCATACTTAAATAGTTCCTAGAAGAAATGATTAACTAAAGTGACAGCAACAATATCTAATTCTCATGTGGGAAAACTACAGTCCGTTGTGTTTTTTTTTTTTTTTTTTTTGGACAGTAGTCAAGTCACAGTAAGAGCAAGGCTACTAATCTATTTGTTCAGTTGCCAGCTTAGAAAAGCAGCTGGATTTCTGTCCTCCTCTGAAATGGACCTAAAGACATTACACTAAAGTAAAGACAACGTGAACAAAGGACTTTAATCTTGATCTATTTCATTACCAGGGTCATGTGAATTTTATAACCTCACCATGGGGCGGGGCCTGTGCACAGAGGCCTGGGAAGCTCTGGCCTGTGGCACATCACCTTCCAGAAACAACTGAGGCTTTGGGACTACATTAATGAACCTTCTTCCATAAATAAATAAATAAAATACAATAAAATAAATAAATAAAATCATTTTCTGAACTTTGCTGTGGGGAAAAATAGGAAAAAATCTCTTATCAAAACCAATTCTCAAAAACAATAATTAACCTTCTTGATAAATAAATGGTTTTCTTGAAATGATCGTTTTTAATTTTTTTTCTTAACATTAAGGCAGCTCTTTCCTGGTCTTGAAATCCCTACCGTTAAACTGTAAGGCCTCTGATTTCACACATTTAAACACTTTTTAGACAGTAAGGTTACAGTTCAAAGTTTAATGAAAGATACACTTAAGGTTTAACTTGCGTCTACCGTGAACATGAACGGTAAAGCTTCATTTAGGTAGGCCTGTGTGCCTCGTGTCGACTGAAAACAAGCGAGCACATTTTAGAGTCTCGGTTGAAACGCGCTCGCAGTCGGACCGACCTGTTTGGAGTGGTTGTCCACCATGCTGGAGGAATCGTCCACCGCCAGGCAGATCTGGTAGTCCCTCTTGCTGGGTTTGGTTCTCCGCAGCCAGATCTTGTCTTTGCGGAACTGACTGGCGATGTAGGGGATGACCTTCCTCATGTTGAGACGCTTCCCCGTGCGGTAGTCACCTCTGTGGAGCAGCGAGGGTTACAGATCACAAACCGGATTAATAATGAAATCATCCAACTTGCTGAACTGTGTTGAAGTTGCTGACAGCAGTAGTTTCCTGAATACTGATACAAAGTAATTTTGAGTGTTTCTCTATTACAGTAGTTACTAACAAATGTGTACTGTGCAAAAAAAACAAAAAAACAAAATACCCTAAGTAGTGCACATGCATAAGAACAGCAACATGGAAACCCCTGCTAAAAATCCAATCCCACTTTGGGTCAAGAAGTAACAAAAATATCATCTTGTTTTGCGCTGGAATAACTGCACCACCTTTTGGCAGATCAGTGTCATTTTGAAAATGTCAGAACTGATGTGTGTGAGTCACCATTTTCATCAAAATCTGATCAGGAGTGTCAGAGAAATCATGAGAAAAAAAATGGACAAACAAATTAGTCATCCGAATTTGGTCAAAACCTGATCTAACAGTAAGCAAATGAATGAATGAAACAGCCAACCACAAAATGACCCACAGTCCCTTTCCTGCATTTTATCTTGGAAAACAAAATCCGGAAAAAGCAAGAAGCATCTCGAATGTGATCAGAAGCCCGGCGCCGGTACTGACTTGAGTTTGGCGGCTTGCGTCGGCTCCAGGATGAGTCGGAGCTGCTCGCACAGCTGCTGGGAGAGGGCCGAGGTCAGCGTCTGGTACTGCTGCCACATGGCGGCTGCCGCGCTCTCCTGGACCGCGGGGAAGACGGTGAACACAAGTGAGACAGCCAAGAAATACATTTAAACAAAAAAAACTGAGGACTCCAGTCAAATAAAAATTGATTAAGATTCAGCCTAGAAGTCAGACGTGACCAGGATGAGGCGGCGTGGTCTTAAGGCAGAGGGCCTGACTTCATTTTTCCTTCTTTGTCGCACAGGACAGACAAAAAGACACATTTCTCCTTGGAGGACCAGTGCAGCAACTCAAACCTGGTGCTCATAATCTCTCAAAGCAGCTAAATCCCTCCAACAGAGCATGATCAAATTAGTATTTTGTGGTGAAAATGTGCACTTTTCTAAATAATTATAATACTTATTTACTGAAGATTTAGGCCAGGATTTACAAATCACGAAACATGATGTGCATTAGTCCAAACAGATGAAGAGAAAAGGAGGATAATCTAAAATTCATCAATCAGTATTTTAACAATATAGTTCATTCCCTTCTCAAAATGTTAGCCTTTTGCAGGTGAAGGTCTTGAAAAAGCTGGTAAAAATGTTTCTTCATGTGAGTCAGCCATCACTCTGTCAGGGCAGGTCATCTGTTTTCCAAACGGTGGAGGGAAGATCATTTGGGAACAAAACTCAGCCTATCCATACAAGCACTGGCTAAAGTGTTTTTTTTTTTTTTTTTAAGATGCATTAAATGTGATGATTAGCTGACTGATGGCAGAGCAGACTCACCTCCTCCTGGGCCCCTGGAGCCTGTCGCTGCCAGGCCTCCAGCTGCAGCTCCATCTCTCTCCTCATCTCCTCCGGGTCCTGCACTGGTTTCTGCAGACACAGGGCAGTGGCGGCTTTAAGGCTCGACTTCAGTTACACAGTGACTTTCTGAAGCAGAGGTGAAAGGTAATACATCTGTCTTTGTGTTTTTTAGTGGCTGTGTACCTGCTTGGTGTCCAGCAGCAGCTCGGGGACCGTGTGAACCGTGGACTCGGAGCTTCTCTCCGGTCGCTCTTCATCTTTGGGACGTTGGCGCTCCTTCCACTTCTCCTCTTCCTCGCCCTCTGCCTGCTTCTGGGCCTCCATCTCTCCGCTGTCCAGACCTGCGGGACGACAGCATGTCAGAGTATCTGCAGAGTGTCTTCTGAAAGCTAAACATCTGACCTTTAAAGACCTTTTTTAAATGCAACCTGGAAACTGAACTGAAAAAAAAAAAAAAAAAAAAAAAAAAAATGGCTGTGCTGTATTAATCTAAAACTGGACATGCAACAAAGATGCCTGTCATTGCATGGTGCAACATTAGATCTCTAATAACTGTCCTTGAGACTTTTTACTACCTTTCAAAGCGTTGAATTTGGATGTTTTACCGTATTTCACCAATTAATCGCCCGGCCGCAAATAGCCGCCAGGTTCTTTTAAACGCCTGGGGTCTGCACCCATTTTGCGTATTAAACGCCCACCTGAATAACCGCCGGGGCGATTATTTGCATTATATTGAGGTAACGCAAAATAAGGCTACTCACCTTATTTTTGCAGAAGTAAACAGTTAGCCGCACAATAACTGTGCGGCACTTCCGTTTTCTGTCAAAATAAGAGAGCTAGCTAACGTTAGAAAAAAGGGTGTACTGTAATCTTAAATCGACCGACTATAAATATGTTGGACGGTAACTGTCATCACGATGATGGCCTGGTGCAGGTCTGTGCAAAAATAAATAAAGGCCTGCAGCAAATAGTCGCCTGGTTCTTTTAAACGCCTGGGGTCCAAGTTGATTTTGAGTATTAAACGCCCGGGCGATTAATTGGGGAAATACGGTATATAAAATTTCTATTTACAAAAAAAGAAGAAGGGCACGCAGTAATCCTTGAAAAGGTCAGGGATGCAATCGTACCACACAAAATATTGTTCTCATTCCCACAGGCACAGAACGGTGAAATATGATATATGAGAGATAAAAAAAAAACAATATTATGGATGGAACGATTGGAGTTAGGTGGCCTAAAGGTTAGAAAGGTGGATGAAGGGTAGGACAGGGTAGAGATATCGATGGTTTGCATTAAAATAACTGAATTCAGCTGTTCAGGTTGAATGTGTGTTTGAATATAACTTATTGTAGGGCACTACTGAAAAAAAAAATATGACAACCGTTCCTGGATAAATTAAAATATAAAATAAAAAACGATCCTGAATCCGGACCTTTCTGTGTGGCTTTAGTTGAGTCTAGCTTCTCGGGCTTCAGCTCCTGGCCTTCAACAGCCTGGAGCTCTTCTTCTTGTTCCTCCGTCTCCATGGCGACATCCTCATCGTCTTGGTCCTGGTCCTGCTGAGGCCCTGCTGGTTTCTGCTGGTCTGAGGTGGCAACATCTGCAAACAGCAACACCAGTAAATATCACATCCATCTAAGTGCTTTGAAAATAATGAAAATGTCTGATGACAACTAGCGATGAAGTTGGAGTTTAAAAAAAAAAAAAAAAGAGTTTAGGTGATGATTTTCAGAAAAATAAATGACTCGTTTGTCTCCTGGTGTCGAGTAGATTTCTCCCAGTAGAATCCTCTCTTTACTGACCGTATGTCTGGGCGTCGTAGGCCGTCTCTCCCTCTTTTATGTGCTCGTACAGGTCCGACTCCTGCTTGGCGTCGCTCTGCCTGTTGTCCTGAGTCCGCTCCTTGCTGCTTTCCGTGGTGCGCAGACGCTTGTTGATGCGTTCATTGTAGTCGCCCATCGATCGCTCGTTGTCCGCTTGACCGGGTTTCCTCTTGAAGCTCTGCAACGGGCATGGAACAATCGTGAAAATGTCGACCAAAATTGAAGAAAAACAGCGGGGGCGGCAAGACCAGAAAATAATCGTGAAGTTGGGTTTTCAATGTTTCAAAACACACCTGAGTCTTGCTCTGAGTCTGTTTCTGTGAAGCCATTCTCGCCGTCAGCTTGGACTGGTGGCCCTCCGACTCGCTTGCATCAGCTGCTCCGCTGCCGTGCTCCTGCAAGACAGAGTGACCGATGAACTGATAACGGGCTAAAATGGATTAATTGGAGATTTTACGCCACGAACACCACGAGCTCAGAGTAACATGTCAGAAATAAAGCAAACTTTCTTGATTTTCTGCATTTTTTTTTCACATAGAAGCCTGTATTTCACAAAGAACGGGGAAAAAAGGATTTTATATCAATTGTTTTATCCAGTGATGGCAAATTAATGGTCCAAGACTACACTGTTTGGTGAAAGTAATAGATTAGTTGGAAGTATCAAAGTTTTGTATTTAGTGTCAGTGACGCTGAAGCATCCCTAATAAAATGGTAAGACAATGTTTTTTTCTGAGTGTTTGGGGGGTAATTTGAGGGTGGCTTGCCCCCAAATGGAAATGAAAATGGTATTTCCATCATCCATGTAGAATTTGACAAGAAAATGTGATGTGTGATGTCCGTTGACGTTCAAAAGGATGTGGCTTTTTGCTTGAACTCATCAATTTATTTGTAAAGCTAACGGCCAGAGAAAATGTTAGAAATCTGAAGCCGCGATGAGAGCTGCACCTCTTTCGCTTGGTCTTTCTCCGACGCCTCGCCTGCCAGCTCGACGGCCGTGTCGCTCTGGACGTTCTGCTCTCCCGTCTGACCGTCGCTGCTGTGCTCCTTCCTCTCGGCTGACTCTGGCTGCTCCTCATCCTCGCCCGCTCCCTCCTCCTCCTCCTCCTCCTCCTGGAAGAATGGGACAGCAAAATGACATCAGTGCGCTGACTTTAAACAAACTTTTCTGGGATTTTAACAATTATGAGTAACTATGAATAAAAAACACAAACAGAACTATACATTTAAATATGTTAACTGCTCTTGAAAAAGGAAAAACAATCAAATATTCATCTCTAAAGTGCCTAAAACCATCTTTTTCTGCATTATGCTCTGTAAGAAAAAAAAAAAGCATATTGGACATACACACCAACACCAATTTATATCATTATAGTTTTAGTGCATAAGTATTGTAAGGCGATGGAGCATCAGAGAACATGTGCACCTTGGGTTTCTGGCCTTTATCATTTGGAATAGCCTGATCCTCCTCCTTTCCTGCCTCTTGTCCTCTATCCTTATCCTCCTCTTCCTCCCCCTCTCCCTCTTCTTTCTCCGCAGACTCTTTGTCTTCCTCTGCTCTCTCTCCTCCCTCTTCCTCCTCCTCCTCAGTCTTCGGCTCCTGGCCGTTCTCCTCTCCCGGTTGGTCCGGTTGGTCCTCCTCCATCCCCTCTGCTCCCTCCTCCTCCTCCTCTCCGTCTTTCTGTCCGTCCTCCTTCTCGTCCAGGGTCATCGGCTTCTCGTCGATGTCAAACGGATTCTCTTCTGGTGAGCGGAAACAAGGCCACAAAAGATTTTAAAACACATTAGTGCTAAAGCGCATATGTGCTGTATTATTAAACATCGGTATAACATTGCCAAATTAACTGTGACTTAAACCATGTCGCTTCCTGTTGCAAAGACAATGCGGAAATTTCTTTGCTTGTTTGGTAAAAGTTTTCTGTTTTGCTTTACGGAGCAGGATAAAAAAAAAAATTCTTTGTGTCACCAAGAAGTCTCATTTTCCCACCAAACTCCCACTCCTCCTTTTCCTGTTTTGTGCCATAAACCAATAAAGCAGATTTCCTAAAAATGCAGCGTAGAGGCTGGTAGGAGCTGTTGATCTTCTCAGTGGTGGTCCTGCTTATTTATGTTAATTATACAGTGCTAATGTTTTAAATTAATGTATTAAGGTAAAAATGAACACTGCCCAGCACTTCTGACAACCGCCTATTCCCTTCAAATTACAGTTAACCAGTAATACTGACTAATGCAAATGCAAGAGACTGATAAGTTTTCGAAAGAGTTTTTGTTTTGTAATGAGCAAATGTGACTTTTGAGCAATTTCTAAGGAACAATAAACAACCTATGCAGAAGAAAACCTAAAAATTTTGGCTCGAGTTGTGCAGCTCTTGCGAGGGATGAGTGTCGGAGTCGGGCCCTACCGTCTCCCTCGCTCTCGCCTCCAGCCTGGTCATCATCCTGGTCCAGGTTGAGATCCTCCGGCAGCTCCATGGCCTCGGGGTCGGGCCTCTGGTCCTGCTTCCCGTGGTACGGGTCCACTTCATTCTCATCAAACTCCCTCTGTGAAACAGGAACCAAACAGGTCAGACAAGGCAAAGTCAGAGAAGAAGAAGGGATCGGTCCGCTCCCTGATATTTAGCCTGAATGACAGAAGACTGAAGAATATTTGCAGGGATTACATCTAAGGATTTCTGATTTACCCAAAATAAAAAAATAAAATACCTGATCTCCTTGTTCATGGATCTTCTCTTTCTCCTCATCGTCCAGTTGCTCATCTTTGTCCTGATTTTTCTTGTCTTTATCGGGCTCTGCAGCGTCCAAGTTGTCATCTTTGGCAACCAATTCGGATTCACCCTAAAATAATCCACAGTGTTAGCAGGACATTAATGCCCATTTAAACTAGCGGCTTCCAAAATGGCAAAATTAAAGATGATCAATCAACAGTTATGTTTTTTGATTTATAAAAGTAAGAAATTCCTCATTTCAAACTTTTCAAAGCCACTTTTTCAAGTCTTTCTTCAATGAATGTAAAGACTTTAGTCAGTTTCAGTATGAATTATATTAAGGATGGCTAGGGAATTTCACTATTTATGAGGCTATTAAGATAAAGATCATAAATAGAGAATTATTTTCATAATTAGTTTGGCTTTAAATATAAGTCTTTAGCTATATAGCTGTAAAAAAAAATGAGGATTTTCAACTACTAAGATCATATAAATTTAAATATTGGAAACAATCTTTTTCCAGGGTTTTCCAGATTTGTGTGCTGATCTGCTGTTTTTTGTTTGTTTTTTTCTTGGAAATAATCAAAACCTTTTCCAGACTTTTCCAGACTTCCTTGACCCACTCAGGACCCCTGTATGTACCTGGTCCATGCCATGGCCAGACTCTTCCTCCTTGTCACTTCCTTCCTGGTCATCATCCTCGTCATCGTCCCCCCACATTCTCTCATCCAGAGTGTCTGTCTGGCCTTCGCCGAGGTCGCCCATCTTTTTATCCAGCTCCTCTTCATCCTCTCTATCAGAATCATCATCTTCACCTGTGAATGACCCAGGAAAGACAAAAAATACAGCAGTTTGACAAACTTCTCACCCGGCATCTTCACCATCCAGACACCAGGCTGCTTCCCTCACTGCAAAAACGCAAAATCTTACCAAGATTATTTGTCTTATTTCAAGTCAAAAATGTCTTATTACTAGTCAAAATATCTTATTACACTTAAAATAAGACATGATCACCTCAGAAGTGAATTGTTTTTAGACAATTGTCTCTTGTTTCAAGTGAAAATTTGCTTGAAACAAGTGAAAATTTGCTTGTTTCATTGGCAAAATTTGTTTCTTGTTTCTAGCTAATTTTCACTTATTTCAAGTGAATTTTCACTTTTTCCACTGGCAAATTTTGCCAATGAAACAAGCAAATTTTCACTCGTTTCAAGTGAATTTTCACTTGAAAATTTTCACTTGAAACAAGTGAAATTGTCTAAAAACAATTCACTTCTGAGGTGATCATGTCTTATTTTAAGTGTAATGAGATATTTTGACTAGTAATAAGACATTTTTGACTTGAAATAAGACAAATAATCTTGGTAAGATTTTGCGTTTTTGCAGTGCTGATCCGTATTACACCACCACACAGCACTTCAGCTCACCTGGCTCCTGCTCATCCCCATCATGCATTTGGCCATCAAAGTCCTCTGACATCTCGATGGCGTCGTCTTCCGCCTTGATCTTCCCCTTGTCCTGCTGTTCCTCCTTCTCCTGCCCCTCCTGGAAGGTGTCCTCCACCTGCAGGAACACCACACCGGCCATGAGAAACGCCGCTCAAGTCATCGATCTAATCTTGGACTCGGATGCTATATCGCTTTTCCAATGCTTATTCTTCTTTGAACATTCACACACCCTCATATCCTGCTACGGCATGATGACGTCAAACAGACATGAGCAGTTAAATCAGAGTTTATTCATCACCTGCTCTTCGTTCTCGATCTTGTCGCTGACGTCTTTGGTGCCTTCGCCCTCTCCGATGCCGCCGCCCTCGTAGTCGTGAAACTCCGTGGCTCCTTCGCCGTCACCGCCAGCCATCAGCTCCTGGGGCAGACAGAAGCCCTGCAGGGGGTGGAGGACAGATTCATTATTCTTACTGAGGAGAAAGACAAACTAAAAATTATGTAGGCGTTTGGAATTTAATTGATAGTGATAGTGATAGTGAATGTTTTATTTCGGTCATTTTCAAGTTGCAAAAATCAAATACACATGAATAGACAATATCTTATGCACATATTTTTAAACAGTAAATAATATTTCATTTCCTTTCAGTGGAACATATAAGAAAGTAGCAGAGTAGATGAAAGACGGAGTGACAGGATATGAAGTGCCAGTGGGGGACAGCCAGGTTCAAATCCCTTCAGCCACCAAATTGTCTTGCTTTTTTTTTTTTGTTTGGTTTGTTTCTTTTTAGAATACAAGAAATTAACATAAGCTACAAGGTGAATTACGGTAAACTGCAACCATAGATGCAAGGATTTGTTTTTTTTCTCCATCTAAAATGTGAACTCACACCTCACAAATAATCATAAAAATCAACCGGATAAAAGCACTGCAGCCAAGGATTTATATTATTTTTTTATTCTCTACTTATTCTACTTATTTGGACATCCTGGCTTAGGCGTCTACTAATTATGGAATGCGCTTGCCACTTGGGGCTGCGATGGCCGGTTTTAACGTCACAGTACCTTCTGGGCGAGCTCGGTGAAGATGCTGGCGAGCACGGAGAGCAGCTTCCCGGTGCTCCTGTGGGCTCCCAGCGACACGGCCAGGTAGTAGCGGACCAGGTCGGAGTAAACGCCCAGCATGGGCTCCAGACGCACCAGCAGCCTGCAAGCCTCGTTCAGCTCCTGAGCAGCCAGAGAGAAGAAAAACACAAAGTCAGAGCCACAAGGAAATATGAAGAGATTATACAGCCAGGCTTTAGGACGAGATCAGGAAGGAAAAGCTCACTTGTCGCAGGTATGGAAGATGCTGAAGTGCTCATGTGCATCATAACGATGGTGAAAACGTAGCTTCATTACATGTTAGTCATTAGTACATTTTATATGTGGATATTATTAATGCACAGGGATCCCATTCTATGTCAAATGTAAAATTCCCAGACTTTTCCAAACTTTTCCATGTCTAAAATGAATTTCCATGACCTACATTAACATAACCATAACATTAACTTATTTTTTTTTCTTTGACCAAAATTTTAAACACACTTCATACTTTCTGTGTTGAAACAGCCCTTGAGTTTCACCACATTTGCACGTAATATCAGTAAAAAAAAATCTTGCTTGCTTACTGACCTTTAACATGAATAAATAAACTGAACCTGTAAGCGAGGTTTTTCAGTACCTGGAGTTGCTGCGGCTGGCAGGCGTCCCTGTGAGTCCTGAGGCGGCTCAGCAGCGTCTCCAGCTCAGCGCTCACCTCGCCCAGGGACAGAGACTCCACCTCGGCTGCCAGCTCCTCCTCCAGCAGCCGGCTCAGGTGTCCCGGCTTCAGCAGGTCCTCCACAGGCTCCTCCTCCTCCTCCTCGTCCTCCTCTTCATCACTCTCTGAGGTGTCAAGTGACATGGAAAGCCAAACCATGAATGCTCAATTTTGGTAGAGTCAGTCCAAAAAAAATATTCTACGGTCCAAATGTCAGCTTATGAGAATATTCTAAAAAACTTTGTTTATTTGGATGTGGATGTCCTGTGTGTTTTGACTGGGGTCCAGGGTTGTGAGATATGTTCTCTATGTTGGAGCTTTCAGTTGATACAGCATTATCCTCATTGTTACAGATGCAAGTTTATGACGGGATGAATTTTCTGGCTGTAAAAGTTTGCATTAAATATCCTCGATTTTTTTTGCATATAAATTTAATGGTTGTCCCACTGCTAAAATAAAATAATAAGTGCATAAAAATAAGGCAAGCAATTCCAAACTGGGTAAGAAGGTTAAGTAAAAGGTAAAGTGAAAATAAAACAAATAAAATATACCTATCACACAATAAAATCTTTAACCCCTTGTTTTCTGTCTGATGCTCACCATGTTGCCCAGTTTCCCAAGCATATTAATATAACCGTATAACCTAACAGCCATGATAGTTGAGGACAATTGCATTAAGATCTGCCGAGACTTTCATCAACATTTTTCTAAGAATCTGAATGTGTCTAAAAGTGGTTAATTATTATAGAGTTAGATAAATAATGGCTAAAATATGAAGTGTGAAAGTTTACTGCATAAGAACTGCCATAAAAATAGTTTGTACTGCAGTCTAGTCTAGTCTCTCCACTTTTAAAGCCCAACTGAAGACGCACTTGTTCACTTTAGCTTTTGGCGGAGTATAATTACTTTTATTGGGTCTATATTAGTTTTGTTTTTTATGTTGTTGCCTTTATGTCTTTTATATGTTACATGTTTTTTGTTTTATTGCTTGCTATTGCTTTTATTGCTTCTGCTTCTTTACTGTAAAGCACTTTGGTAGGCCAGTGGCTGTTTTAAATGTGCTATACAAATAAAGCTGACATTGACATAGTCCAAGACGGTCACTGTCATTTTCTCCATGGGAATGGAAAGTGAACTTTGAATTTTTAAAGGACAAAACAGCCTACAAAGCTCGTTAGATCTAGGCTTGTTTATGCTCCCTGTTCTTGTCGCCGGCGGTGCTGCTGCTCTCACCTCTCGTGTTTTCTCCATGCTGCTCCCGTCGATGCTCCCGCTGCCTTCTCTTCACCAGCGTCTGGACGGCACACAGCACCGAGTTGATGGTTTTCTCCAGCTCGGCAGAAAAGTCGGAGCAGAAGGCCTGCTGACGGTCTGCTCGGAAGACAAGGAGACGACACAATGCACAACCACGTACGCCTGTTATGTTTTGATCTTGATGAGCAGACGAACTGCTGCTTCTTACCTCCAACAAGGAGATTATGCTTTCATTAGTTTGTTTGACTGTCAGAGGGATATTGTGAAAACCTAGAAAAACAGATTTCCAGGAAATCTGGCAGACAGATGGTCCTTGAGCCGAACATTAACACGCAATTTTGGTGATCAGACGGATCTAGGATTTGTTGGGTGAAACAATTATTTCACGTCTTGCAATAACAAGTTGAAATATAAATGTATAAATACAGTGTCTCCTGTGTGCATCTGCTCTTCTCCTGCATCTCCTCCAGCTGCCAGATCTTTGTTTGTTAATTTATCCAATTCTTTATTTTATTTAATTCATGTATTTTACTACTTTGACTGGGTTGTACACTTTTCTGTAAAGTACAAAAGTGCCATACACACTAAGGCTTTATTTATCTATTACTAACAGAGGAACTGTACACTCAGTCCACTTTTTTAAGACACATAAAAGTTATTGAAAAAGTTATTAGTAGATTTAGTATCATTAACCATTAACAGTATGAGGAGCAGCAGAGTTAGCGGAACTAGTTTCACCTGTGTGTTGGAGTCCCAGCGAGAGCAGCTGGGTCTTCCAGGTCGTGAATTCGGTGACGCTGGCCTCCACCTCGGCTCTGACGTACTGCAGGCTCTGGCTGATGGCCGGCTGGCTGTCGGCGCCGCCAACGCACACGGCCGGGCTGAAGAGCTGCTTGACGCCGGGCATCTGAGCCGACACGGCAGCCAGCTGGTCGAAGCCGGAGCAGCACAGGGTGAAATGGCTCCTGTGGAAGATAAAACACACAGAGGAGTTGGTGGTGTTTTTTGGCCGCTTCGACCAATTTCACACAAACTCCAGAATGTGGTTTCTGGTTTTCAGTGAGTTCATGACTGAAAGGTAGCCAGTGTAACCAATGTCAACTTTATATTTTTTCTCCCTGCTTGTCAACATCTTTTGCTTCCATTTTATTTTGTTTTCTGTATTCTTTCTGATTTGTATGTTATTTTATTCCTATTATGCATTTTGTAACATGATGGCAAATATGCTCCATTCATAGCTACTATTATTAGTAGCAGTAATCATACTAGTAAAAGTGAGAAAACAAAAGCCTCAGGAAGCTCAATCCCAATAGAGTTGAATTGAGAAATTATAGGTAAAAGTTACATTAAATAGTAGTAGTCACATGCAATGTCAAACAACTGCATTCAATGTGACAATGTTCAGTTGTGTCATGTGTCTTTTTTGATTCAAGAGTTCAATATATGTATGGTAAACTGAGATTTATGTAATTAAAATGCAGTCTGCTGACACTAACCTCTTTCCTTAAAAATCCCATTTAGTTTTACATCCTGCTATAACAGGATATACATACAATCAAGAAAGTAAAAAAACTGTTTCATGGGGTCTTTGAGCACAATTTTGCTTATTGATTACATATTTGGAGTGTTACCAGGTGTGGAGCGCCCCCTGTGAGTCCTGCTGTGCTGCGGCGTCCAGCTCTGCCTTCAGGCTCTCGCTCTGCCTCAGCATGTTGGCCACACGCTGCTTCAGCTGGCACCAGGCGGCGTCTCCCCTCCGCATCAGGCAGGCAGGCGGCTGCCGCTGTGCCACCAGGGGGGACGGGCACCTCAGGGTGTGCTGCCCGTGGCTGCCCGGCTCCTCTTTCTGCTGCAGGTCCTCGGGGCAGCACTGCAGCAGCCAGGCCAGCTGCTGGAGGAGGGTGGCGCACTGGGCGGCCAGCGCCTGGCCTCGGCTCACCCACACCTGCAGGGAGGCCTGGGGCGGCAGGGTGCTGCCTGGGTCCCCGCTGTGGCTCTGAAGGTGGGCCTTGACACCCTGAACGCTGGCTGTTAACCTCCTGTGGAGAGGAAATGAGAGGAAAAAACTTTCAAAAAAAAAAAAAAAAAAACATACAAGCATCTGCACTGCTGAAGTTTCCTTGAGGCACTGAATCCCTTCCAGCTCCTGTCAGCTAGGAACATAATCATTCATTCTTTGCTTAAATGCATGAATTAGAAAGTTTGCTGATTAAACTGTATTGATTGGTTGAAATTAAAAAAATACAGTAAATTGCTCTGACTTCAGCCTGAATCAATATTAAATGCATTCATAATTCTTAAAAAAGTGTGATCTAACAGAATACTATGAATTGCACCTTTTTGTCATTTCTTTTTTTTCTAGAAGAAATAAAACCATTCTTGAAAAAATCTGTGGTGACATTTCAGAAGAAAGAGCCGGCGAAGTCTTACATTCTTCTCATGTGTTTAGTAATGAAAGTAAAATTTTGGCTGAAAAGTAAAAAAAAAAAAAAAATCAAATCCTGACTCAAATTGTGGTTTACAAACTCAAAACAAACTGAATAATTCCCCCTCAAAACACTGTTCTTTTGTTGTATTAGTATTAATACTGTTAATTACCATTAGCTATTAATTGTATTACTAATTAATAAACCACCATGAATCAATCTGAATCTCTGTTAAGCTTAAACACCGCTCATCTGTAATGGAGACACCAGACTGACCTGAGTCGAACCCACTGCTCGGTGAGCTTGGCCAGTCGTCGCCTCTGTCTGAGCAGCAGCTTGAAGAGGTGAGAGGAGAAACCTCTGCAGCGCTCAATGTTCCCCACACCGAGCTCCTGCAGCCAAAATCACACCAACCTCAGACTACATGGTCACAATGTTGTTGCTACAGGCGCTTTGAGTTTGTCACCTTCTTATTATTCAGCAGACAAAGTGTCTGTGTCTCACCTTGGCAGCGCTCTGCAGAGCGGTTTGCAAAGCCGTTCTCCTGGCCCACGAACGGTAAAAATACTTCTGACATCCATCCCATGCTGTCGTCAGCTCGGTAAACAACCTAGAAAATAAAGAAGACAGAAAAAAATTACCTGTTTGCTGCAAAAATAGAGAATATCCACCCTGTGACTCTCCTTTACAACAAAAATACCAGGTAGGATCTGACTTTTGATGTAAAAACTGTTGAAACGACAATAAAATTCAATAATGTGGTACAGCCTCAAATGACTCTTATTTGTGATTATATTTACGTGTTCTCAGCCTTGTCCTGGGTCCTGACAGCAGACAGGGCGGTGGTCATCTGCAGCGGCTGCATGCAGAGGATCTCCTCTGGGTCAGCCGTCCTGTTCCAGGTCAGGCCTTTACGGTACGACAGACCTAACAGGACAGAATAAAAAAACAAATGGTTAAATAGCCACATCAACAATAATCTTTTTGTTTCATGTCACTTTAAGTATCCCACTGATGCTCCAAAGACTCCAAAGTGATATCTGTGAGTGTGTGTGGGAAAAGTCACCGATCTCTGTGAGCATCTTGAACAGGTCGGCCAGAGCTCTCTGCTTCTGCTGCAGGATGTGTTTGACCTCGGCCTTCTGCTTCTCCTTCTCTGCTGACGTGTCGATGGTGAGGCTCTGCAGGTCTCGCAGGTTGCTGATGATCTCACCTGAAGCCACACAGACACACAAAGATAAAACAGGGCTGCATTAGTAGCAGTATCTAGATGCTGAGAAATAAAAAAGGTAACACTCTTCCCTCCCTCAATAACTACTGTTAAGGCGCCTCTGTATTATGGCATTATTTGCAAATGAAAACTTTATTTTTTTGCAACTCTCTGTTAAAAAATAAAGATGGGAGTAATCTAATGTGCTAATGCTAAGATGTGTTCTCAGTTTGAATAAAAGGGAACCTGATATGAAGCCCAAGGCCTTTCTGCACAGAGCCTGGAGAATGTGAATGTAACAATTCAGGAATTGCAGTCATGAGTGTTTCCCCAAAACTCATTCCAAAGTTAAATTAAACTGCATGTTTTTAGCTCCATTTGAATGTTTTTTTTGTTTGTTTTTTTTTAGCTGATGTGGTGAAAAGTGTTTTTTTACCGGTGAAGATGTCCAGGTCTTCAGCCAGCTCAGGCACTGGGTTTTTCTTTACCAGCTGGACACACATTTTCTTCATCTTCCTGGTCAGAACAGGCAGACGGCCCTGAAGAGACGAAGCCTCGATGCTTTCCTCTGAGACCTCATTCTGAAATACACAATTCAGTTGAGATACAATGAGACAACAGAAAAGAGGTGTAAAAATTATTTGGTGATAAAAACACAAAGTGAGATAATAACACCCCAAGATGCTTAAAAAACACTTCACAAATGCAAAAACACAAAAAAAAAAAAACCAACACAATTTTTATGTGATTTTTAAGCGATTTTTTATGCTTCGTAAGACTTGCACCTGTACATCTCTGCCCTTTCCTGGCAGGGTGATCTTCAGTGTCTGGTGAACCCGGTGGATGGGTGTTTCTTCTGGGTTGGCGTCCACGCTGTCCAGGTTGGCGCTGCTTCCCTGCTCCACCAGAGCGGGCGCAGTGGGGCCATTCAGAGCCTCCTCGAACTTCTTCACAAACTTGAAGAGATTCCTACAAGCAAGAATATGGGCAGAAAACATACTTATTAGTTGATTCTAACACATGCATCCCAAAGTATATGAGGCAACAGGGTGAAGGAGATGGTAACAAAGGGTGAAATATAAAATCTTACCGATGTGTCTTCTCCACCGACTGTTTGATGGCCCAGAAACTGACATCGTTCCACCTGGAGATCTTCACAAAGTCCTGTGGAGGAGCAGTAGCATTGTACCAGTTCACATTACAGCAGAGTTTAGGACTATGCATGTACTGCTGTATGCAACTACAAATAACATGTATTTAAAAAGGATCAAAAGTATAGAAGGAGGAGGATTAAAAAAAAATCGTATTCACCTTGAGCTCCTTCTCAATGGGCTGTCTGAGCTGAGTGATTTTGGCCTGGATGCTTTCAGAGAACTGGGTGTAGTATGTGTGCAGGTTCCACAGAAGACTGGATAAAGGCTCTGCAAAGAAAAAAAAAAAAAAAAAGACAAGAGTAAACAAGTTGTCCCTCCACAAATCCAGTCCCCTCACAGCCAATCTGCCAACAGACACATCATCTTGTTTGACCCATCAGTGTAATTTTGAAAATGCTGGAATGCAGTGGGGAGATGCATCATTTTCCGGAGGTTTGTCAAAAATGCGATCGGTATGTAGAATGTACAACGTATCATCTCCCTTGGACCAATCAGTGTAATTCTGACAATGCCGGATCGCAGTAGTAGGACGCATCATTTCCCCAAGTATCTTTGATGCTGCAGATAAGACAGTAATCAGTGCAAATTAGAAAAATGGCAGACCTTGCCCCGGCTGGCTGGGAGCCAGGAGGAGGTGGCAGTGGAAGCTGAGCAGCATGGCCAGCCGGGTGTGGAACTCGCCCAGGGTGGAGCCCTCCATGAAGGCCTGCAGGGTGGAGGACACCGAGGACAGGGAGAGGCGCTCCCCCTCCTCCTCATCTGGATACGCCATGCAAAACAGAAAACAGAGAGCCTTATGTAACTGTACGGATGACGTTTCAAATCAGCATGTCGAAGGTGGGTCTTTTGCTTTCCAGAAGGACAAGCAACATGCGGCTCGTTTTCAGTGCATCTGCATCGGAAGATCGCCTTTTCCATTTCACATTTCTCCACAATTCTTTGTTGAGGGTGCAAATTTACCCAAGTTATCCTTGCTAACTGCATGTAACCACTGCTAAATACTAACATTGATGGTAACATTAACATTATTGTGAGTGATTCTGGATACCCTTGACCAAATTTGACATAAACTCTCACTATGAAATTTAACTCAGAGATGTACTTGTTAGATTCGATATGATCGGTGACCTGATTTTATATTTCATTTCTATGTTTATCATTTGCTACGACACTCACACATTAAGTAATAATAAACAAGTTTTCACTTAGACTTTGTTTTAACGTGTTTTAGGTGATCCAAACACAAGTGGACAGCCAAGACCATTGTGCAGAAAAGAAAACAGAATATAAATCAAACTGTAAAGGTTATCATATTAAACGGCCTCATCATTACTTGGCATTTAAACGATATCAGCACAACCTACAGTGATAGTTTAAATACCTGTATTGGTGCCCATCCTCTGCTCCTCCAGGTATCTCTCAATCAGCTGGTGGACAGAGAACCAGTGGCTGGTTGATTTCTCTGTGTGGCGCTTCATGACGTTATCCAGGCTGCTCGACCAGCAACTGCCACACAAAAAGGAGAGGGAACGCGACAGAAAACAACACGTTTACATTTCCACACACAGGAGCTTGTGTTCTGGTAAAGGTCATATTCACCATCAGCAATTTTCTATGTATTTTTACATCAGACCAATATCTCTGTACAAATAAATAAGTAAAAACAATGTTGTGAATATTATCCTGGAATATTATCATTGTACAAGTCATGAAAAACCAACAGTGAACTCTTAGATGTACACATTTACATGCATCAGAGTCTCGGCTAATACCACACTGTTACTGTTAGGGTTTCTTGTTATTGCGATAACTCAACTCAACTCAACTCAACTAAAGCCCTTTAAAACAACCACAGTTGCAACAAAGTGCTGTACAAAAATAGGCAATAACAGGAAAATAAATAAATATTAAAATAATTGTTTATTGTTTTTAATGTTTCTAAAACAACTTAAAAACAATAAAACAATTTAAACACAATAAAACAATAAATAAAACAAACCATAAAACACTAAAACAGAAGCAGAGTCTCATGTGGGGTTGAAAGCCAAGGAATAAAAATGCGTTTTAAGACGAGTAACAGCTTATAATTTTTCACATGAATACTAGCAGAATTTTAATTTCGTGGCGGTCAGTTCTTCCCATCTCCATATATCTAGTGAAGGTCTGAAAATAAATACTAGCCGGACTGAAAGCCCTGCCGTGTCTTACTTGAGCTCCAGTTTACGCCACTGGATGATGAGCTGGGTGACTGGTTCCAGTTCCTTCCGCAGAGACACTGAGCGACTGGCGTTATTCTCCCAGTCCTGATGAGAGCAGAAGAAGAGACACTTTATACTGACTGTTTTGTGTCTAAAAGTGATGCTGCATTGAGATGTGGGGGACTAGAACTTGGCCGTATTTTTCTTTGTCAGTAACATGCCACCCTGAAATACATTTATGTGGCTGGACGTTCAGTAGCGCATCAAGTGTCCTGCATGCAGATCTCACCTGTGCTTTACCGAGTAGGATCTCCATGCCGTTAAGGAACTTGGCCAGCGGGCTTGCCAGACTGAAGGACATGATCCTCTCCATCACCACGGTCAGCTGGAAAGGAACATGCAAATATTATTTTAGTTTTCCTGAAAATGCTAGAAGGGACGATAAGGAATTGAGGAATACTGATGAATTTGGATGGTATATTTAAAAAAATCAGGGGGTTCCTGGTTCAATCCCCGGCTCCTCCAGAGAGTGCGTGTGAATATTATGAGGACATTGTAAAGCACTCTGAATTGTCAGTTAGACTAGAAAAGAGTTACAGAAATGCACTCTATTCAAAAGGCCTTGCAATATTTTTCTCAAAACCACAAACAAAAGCTGCAGTGATGCTGCTGAAATGTAATTAATAAAAAAAACAAATCACCTGCACTAGAGCTGGGTGCTCGGGCCACTCGTCCAGCCTCTGCTTGACCGCCGTGCTCAGCTGCTCCAGGACAGGAAGGCAGAGACGGGCCTCGGCCATGTTGGGCTGCTGGTAGAAATCGTACGGCCCCTCCGCGTGGACAGCCAGGCCGTCGGGGCCCTCCGAGCCCAGGACGGTGTTCTGGAGGAGGGCGGACAGGAGCAGCTGGCTGCCGGTGAGCTGCTGGTCCAGCTCAGCATCTGAGGAGGGAAACAGACGAGCAGCTTGACAAAATATCATCATGCAGGCCTTGTTCAGTAAAGTAACGATCCACCTTCCATTGACATTTTAATGAAGTAATGCATGATATTTTTTATATAAATGCATTGCTGTTTTGCAACTCTTTGTTTTTCCTGATGCAACTGTATTGTTTATTGAAACATTTGCAACACTGAGGAATAGTATAATATGATATAATATATAATACAAGAATACCCACCCATCAGATGATAGAATCGCGACACCACAGGGGTGGCGATCTGATAGGAGGAGACCAGGGCTTTGATGTGCTCTTTGCTGTGATTGGCTGGGGCTGTGCTTTGGTACCAGAGGGACCGGGCGTATCCCAGACACAGGCGCTGGTGGACCTGGACCACAGTGTTCATGCTGGCCGGGGACAGGAAGCTGCTGTCACTGGACTCCTCATGCTCCTCGTCCTCCTCCTCCAGGCCTGCGTCTCCTGGGCCCTCCAGGCTGGGCTGGGAGGTGATGTCTGCAAAGTCCTGGACGGAGAACATATGACTGTAAGGTGATGTGAATTTTTTTTTTATAAGCCCCGCTTTTTATAACCATCAGATTTTAATTTGGGATTCTTTTATTTGGGATGCACCAAAGTGTTATTTTTTTAGGCCATTATATCCATATCAGCGGATACTAAAATTCATTTTTGGTGGGTTAAGTTTTTCAAACAGGTCTGTCTTAAGATATATCTTTTTTTTTTTTTTTAAACAAAAGGTAATGACTAAATTTAAAACTAACGCACTCCATCAAAAAAGGTCAAACAAGTACAAAGTTCAAAATGCAAAATATTGACAATAAAATAATAATTTTTTGTTTGTTATTATCTTATTTTATCTTGGCTTTGTGCAACATTTTGTAACTTTCTGTTCTGAAAAGTTCAATATTAATGTTATTATTATCACTATACCACTACTTCTTTCTTAAGCTGACATAAGCTGATACTGCTAGTCTGCTGACATATCAATCAATCCTTGTTTTTTTAAAAATTATTTTGTTTTTAAATAAACAAAATTTAAAGTGTTAAAAATGCTGGTGTTGTGTGCTTCAGTTCTGAAATGCATCATCCCTTCAAAGTTTGTCAGTTTTGCACAATGTGTTGTCCAACATGTCACTGCTAATTTAAAAATGCTTTCATTTGAACACAGTGTTTTTGTAATTGTGGAACTCAGTGCCAAGATGCATGATCTTTCTAAGTTTGGTCAAAATCAGACCAGGACATGACGGTTAATGGACAGACAAAATTCACAGGCACCGTCTGTTTTCCTAAAGCCATGGGTAAATACCTTGTTGAACTGAGGGAAATGGCGTCTGAAGTCCCTCTCCTCCTGCTCATCTTCCGTCAGGCCTGAGCCGTGCAGTCGACTGCGGTTGCGGTACAGACTGGCCTCCAGCTGCTCTTTCTCTCTCCTCCGTCTCTCCTGCTCGTCCCACTCATTCACCAGAGCCTGGAGAGCATCACATTACAGTCAGAGCAGCTGCACACGCCAACACTGTTCATTCACTTCAGACAATCTGACAAAAATAGCACATCTCAGGGTTCTCTCTCTATGTCAAGTGTAAAATTTCCTGATTTTTCCATGACCTTCGATGACTGAAATGGATAATAGACATAAAAAGATATGAAACCGATCAACTTTAAACACACTTCAGATTCAAAAGTCTTAAAAAATGCCATGATCTGTCGGAACCCTCATGACTTGTCAAATGCCATTTTTTGTGATATGAATGCATATGTACAATAACACATGGCAGAAAAAAATTACATGGAGGGCAGATAACGGTAAAATAGCAAAATGTCACAGACATTTCTCAGGAAAATCAGATGCTCTAGGTGTAAACAAAACATCTTACCTGACAGATGTGCCTGAAGAGGTTTTGCGTGTCCTCGCTGAACTCGCCTGTAGACAGAACGTGGCACTGCACATAGAGCAGAGCGTTCAGGAGCAACGTGGAAGACTGTGGAACCACGCGCTGAGGGTCCTGCTGGGGCAGGAACTTCACCAGGCCCCGCAGAGTGTCCATGCAGGTCCTGGAGCACAGGAAGTCAGCCCGGGCCAGGTAGGAGGGCAGGCTGGGCGACAGGGAGGGGAAGGCGAGCAGGCACGACACCAGTTTGGGCAGGCCGGGTACGGGCGTGAGCGAGGCAGCCACCTGGGACGCCACGAGCCTCATGCCGTGTCGGAGCTGGAGGATGCCTGTCCGCAGCGGCCCGACCACGTCAGGGTACAGGGGGTAATCCTCCTGCAACCTCTGAGAGAAGCGGTGCTGCGAGTTCTGCCACACGGCCTCCTCCTTCAGCAGACCCTGGACGGCCGACCTCGACTTGGAGGAGGATCCCTGCAGGGCCTTCAGCAGGTGGGACAGCAGGTCTTCCACAGCGGACGCCTGGCCGATGCTGCAGAGGTAGTGCTGCAGCTCCTGGAACAGCCGGCCGTACTGGGGCTCATGGGGCCGGCAGGCTTGCTTCCTGGAGAGCTCGGCTATTTGCTCCTTCACCTGCTGCATGCGGATCCAGAGGTACCTGAAGATGGAACAATACAGTCAATCAACTGGTTAGAAGCTGACAAAACATCAACGAAATTCCTCCTAAGTCAACTATAGATAGGACAAGAAGGCACTCTCCATCAGTGTCACAGCTGGAAGTTACAGACCTGTTTGTGCCGCAGCCCTTCCAGCCAATCAGCATTGAAAGCTGATCACTATTGCCTTAACACATGACCAACCTTCCAGCCGGATTTTAGATGTTATGTGAAAGTGTTGGGATCCAGTAACCCTGTATGTGCTAAGCCCAAACACCATCTGGATGGCTAAACTATACTGAGGTAAAAATAAAAATAACTTCTTTTTTTTTTTGTATTTTGAGTGAACTGGTCCTTTAACTGGGGTATAGTAAACTGGGTTAGTTTATGGTTCTCACCTGATTCGAGGGTGCTGGAAGCCGTCAGTAGTGCTGCTCTCCTCCAGTGCTGCTCCAGTCATCAGCTGGGACGACAGGCTGCGTCCTCTCCACTCCTCCTGCAGCAAAGCCAGCTGGGACAGACAGAGGCAGACATTGTTTGTTTCCCTATCATGGCATTATATATATATATATTTTTTTTTTTTCTTGAAGCTACATCCAACAAAATCTGCCTGGTCAGGCAAAAGTAGCTGGGTCGAAATTCTGTACAATCCCATAACAGATTTGTGGTTTTGCAAGCTACAGCCAAGTAACGGTTATTATTCAAGGGTGGGAGTTTTGGCCGTAGCACAATGTGGAAAAAAGGACTGAAAAGAGTAATATTCACCTCCTCCTGAGCGTAGTTGAGTTTGTAGGCCCTCTTCACAGCCGGGTCAAATATGGTCTGCGGTGTCCACATTTTGATCTGGAGCAAGCCCATGTTGACCCAAAACACTCCAGAGCGCACCAACAGGTTGGTGCCCTGGACCTTGTTCTGGACGTACTGCTGCAGGCAGGTTACGCAGGCCTCCAAAAGGCCCTCGGGGAGCAGGTTGGGAGGCAGGAAGTCTCTGAAGGCCGTCTGGATCTCCTGAGCGGCTATCAGAGGGTCCTGGTCCTCCACCAGGCTCTCGCAGCTCTCCATGTAGCCCTCCTGCAGGCTGGGAGGCAGCAGGTCGGCCATGCTCTGCAGCTGCCTGCGCAGCACCATGCCCTGGAGCCTGAAGTCTGTGCCCCTGGGGAGCAGAGGGTGGAGGCACAAAGATGGGTGATCATTCACTTTGTATTCTTCTGAGACATTAAGATGACTGCAAGTAGAGTTCCTCTTTGGTTTGCATTTATAGATTACCTTGAATTTATTAAAGGGTTTCATGTGTTACTGTAGGCAATTTTTACAAAGTCTCATTTTGAAACAAGGTGACCTAACATATCTTTTGATGTTTTGAGGTTGTTTAAGTTTTTTTTTTTTTTTTTTTTTTTCACACCTGAACTTCTTCACAAGATTTGATTACTTGGCTGCGTGCTAGACGCCTGAGGAACAAGACATACAGGTCAGCACGTTTTTTTTTTTTCAAATTGTAGATTAGAAAATATAATTTGAAATTACAGTCTAAAATAACATTAAATGTGTACACTGGAACTTGAACTCGACATGTATTTAGACTGAACTGCAATATTTTAAACTCTTTTTTGAAAACTTTTTTTGTGAAACTTCCAAACTTTTTAGAGCCAATAACGAATCCACTGCTGTTTCTACACTTGTTTCACATTTTCCAGGCTACTGCATCATTCTATATTTGATATTATGCTCACTAAACTAGAGAAGTGTGACTTTCTTTGTGTAACCTACCTGAACTCAGCCAGGGCAGGGATGGCCATATTGTCCCACAGCACAGCAGTGATATCCTGGAGCTGCTGCATCCTCTCCCTCCACTCGCCCAGGGTGACATGGGAGGAGGAGAGGAGCGCTGTCCCGGTGGGATCCCATCGACCTCCGCTCTCACTGCTGCTCAGCACCCCGAGCATACAGCGTGACCACACCGCTTTACTCAGCAAGGCCGGGCCCTGGAGAGGACATGGACAGTGTTCACAAGGCTCTGCTCTCATAAAAGAGCTGTCAATCTTCCTGACAGTGGTTTTGTTTCAAAATTTACATGGAAATGATTTATTGCTGCTGAATTGCAATATGTAGGACCTTTAAATTAGAACTTTATTTTAAGTACAAAGCAGTGACAGAATAAATTTGTGTATAACTGTCTGTATCAGGTAGAATCAGTTTGGATAACAGGCAGAGCACATTACTGTATAAAGCAAATCCTATTCTACTTGTATTTAAAGTGTGAGATCTATATGGCCAGTACCAGGTTATCTGCTCCGTGATGTGACTTGGTAACTGTCTGGGTTTCAGGGCAGAGGGGGTCCCACTTCAGCCAGCGGTCGGGGTCAGAGGTCACGCTGCTGGTCCACAGGGCAGCCAGAGCCTCCGACAGCAGCTCACACCACACAAACTGCAGCTCCTCTGTTGGCTAGAGGGTGGGAGGCATTACTTAACATCTGCGGTTTTAAAAAAAAATTATCTTCAACCCAGTATTATACTCCTATTCTACTGCTTTTTTATCAGTCTCAGCTGTGAGGTGGGTCTGAGCAGCTGCTAAATTAATACATACAGAATTTATTACTGTTATCACTGTTGTTACATGTGAAATTACAATCTTATATTTCAAGACATATTGTATACTATTAATGCCAAACATTGCAGGAAACCCAAGACTTTTTCTACTAACCCTGTCACTGCTGAGCAGGAACCAGAGTGGCTGCAGCTGACTGACGTTCATCGGCGTCGACTGAAGGCAGAAGCGAAGATGTCGGGACAGCTCGCGACGCAGACTGTCCTCGGCCTCCTGGTCACTGTGGATTAACAGGAACATTCACAAAACTGTCTTTCCAAACCATGGAAGTGTTGTTTCAGATACTGCAGGGTCCCATAAGTGTGTTCAGTTGTTGTTTCGGGAGTGAGGAGAGACGTTTGAGATGCCTGTCATACATTCAGGTGGGTCAGTGGGTGAGAGATTTCAGTTGTATGCATTTTTGTGTTTGTTGCATTAATTAAATTGAACTCAGAAAAATGAGAATATACTTGAAATAACTGATTTCAGTGACTACATGGTAAGGTCAGTAAGACTGAACAGGGAAATGGATACACAAATACATATAATACTAAAACACAATCTTCTTTGTTTTGAAGCTTTACCCCTGTGTGAGAGCCAGCTGCAGCAGGTCTGTGCTGAGTCGTAGCTGGTTGAGTACGGCCAGTTCCTCCATCAGAGGCCACAGCTGGGCTCTGTGGGCGAGCTGCTGCAGCTCCTCCCTGGACAGATGGACACCGTCTCCGGGTTCCTCCTCCTCGGACATGGTTTGCACCTGCATCAGCCCGCTGGACGTCATCTGTTTCTGCTGTTGCTCCACACAGGACACCAGCCTCTGCAGGACTCCTGAAACAGAGCGAGAAAGAACATGTTTCCCGCCACAAATGATGAAGTGCCCATCTAGGCCAATCAGTAGTAAATATGTCATCTTATCTGGCGTTGTAATTGCACTTTCCCCTTTGGTCAGTCTGTGTTTATGTGAATGTCTGAGTGCAGCACCATCATTTCCTCAAGATTTGTCAGAAGTGGATCAGTATTGTCTGAAATAATACCCATGACACTGGCATAAATGATGTGCCAGTGTGTACGTTCCTATAGAAGTGCCCTTGAACGACAGTCTTGAAACGCCAATCAACAGAGAGTTTTTGCTCTAAAACATAAAGTTATTGGGCTATTTTGAATGTAGTGATGCAAATGTAGTGATGATAATAGACGAGGTGGAGAGTGTTTGACCAACAACAGAGTAAAGGCTATAAAGTGAGTTTTTTTTTTTTTAGAACTTTTTATTTAGATTATTTATTTTTTTTTTTTAATCCATTGAACAGTATCTGTTGTTCTTCTCATGACGTCACCGGAAGTCCCTATAAAGTGAGTTTTGAAAGCCAGAAATCTTTGTACCTGGAAAAATTATCACTAAGTCATTAGAATCTATTGACCCTATAAACCATCTGCCAATATACTTTGTGTTATGGTCAACTTGTGCTGGGAGGCAAATACAAATCAGACATATTGCCCCTCAAATAGTGAAGTGAAGATGCAGGTAATCAGGTCTTTCTGCGGCACAAGCTCACCAGACTTGTGGGGGTCCAGCTGGTTGTTTGCCAGCAGGACGAGGCCCCAGGCCTCCAGCAGGCTTTCCTTGGTGTCGAGCCCCAGCCCAGCACCCTGAAGCCGGACGAGCTCCTGCTTCCACCGGACAGCGGTGCCGTCCAGTCTCAGGTCGCCAACGTCCAGCGCTTTGCTCAGGACCCTCAGCCGAGACGCACACTCAGCGACTGACTCCAACTGGAGGACAACAGAGGAGGACAACAGAAGAAAGCAACAGATTTTAATTTTCAAATAACACAGCACATCAGATCTGATCAGATGAGAAGTCCTCTCTGTCACAGTTTGTGAAAGTGCTTGCTTATAAATATTTCTCAGGTGTTTAAAGAGAGTGAGTAGACATCCTGTGTATGCTGGTATATTATGGGCAAATTCATTCATGGCTCATGATCATAAAATAAGGCATAGATCATATTATGTTTTGTTTACACACAAACCTGGGACAAATAATAATTAGCTTTTGCGTTTAATTTTTAATGTATAAAATGTATGAAATCCAAGAGCCCATGGATGGGATTTTACTTTCAAAAATTTTATTTAACCCTCACAACAAAATCTTCTTAATTTCTTTCAAAGATATAGAAAAGATGCTGTATGGGCCAATGAAGATGTAATTATTTTGTTTATGAGGATTTTTAAAAATTATTTTTTAAATGAGAATCTGAAATTACAAAAAAATAGATTGTCTTGTCATTATCCAGAGAGGTGTTTTTTATATGTTTTTTTTTTTTTTTTTTTTGAAGAAAAAAAAAATCAAAGAGTTAAATAAAACTTTTCAAATGGAATAAGTGCATTACAATTAGGTGAGGCTCATTGTGAATCCCAGCCATGTATGCTAAATTGATAATCAGATACCTTATGATTGTCTAGACAGCTAGAACCATACAAAAAACATTTAGTAAAGTAGGACTGATGGAGTCTCTCCCCACCTTGAATGGGAGAGTTTTTCCCAGGTTTTTCTGGATGCCTTTCAGGGCCGTGGCCACAGAGACCGGAGTGGACAGCACAGTCTGGATCGCTGCAGACACCGTCTGGAGCTCCTGCTGCCCTCTGCAGGACAACGATGAATGAATTGTAAACTTAAAAATACAACTCAAATGATATTAAATATTAATTTATTCACCAGAATTACACAGGAGAAAAAAAATGTCTTTGTCCACTGAGAAAAAAAGTTTGGAAATTAAACTACATGAAGCACTTTAAAGACCTTAACTTAACTGGTAAATATCAAACTAAATTAATTGAGAGAAAAAAAAAATCCTTACTCAAAGGTGTCGGCTCCGTCTCCCAGGAGGAGCTGAGGCAGCCGCAGGATGAGGTGCTTCTGGACCCACTGCCAGTGCAGAGACAGGACGGAGACGCCCTGAGAGTCGGCTGGCAGCGTGTTGCAAACATCCCAGAAACGATCCCGCCACTGCAGGAGCTGCATGATCTGCACACACACATACACACACACACACACACACACACACAGGAGAAGTGAGGATGTGGCAGTGTCATTTGGTATCTGTTATGACTAAGTTAATAATTATCAATTATATAATTATAATACATTTGATGATATAATAATTTATTAAATTATTATTATTACTACTATAAAAGAAGAAATAGTAGAGGCTCACAGCATGGGAGCACTAATATCACTAGTATCAGTACTGATAGTAATTATACTGTTAGCATTACTGTTCATAGTAGAGGTTGTTGCAGCAGGGATAGTAAAAATAAGCAATTTGCAATTAGTAGTGGTACCATTAGAGGCAGCAGCTGCATTAAAAGTGCTGATAATTTTTGCACTGTAATAATAGCAATAATAGTAGCTGCAGATGTAATGATAGCAGTAGTAGTGGCAGAGCTGGCCTGGAGGAATTAGTATTAGGTGTTAGTATTAAAGCATTAGTAATAAATGTAATAGTAATGGCCATAGAGGTAATTAGTAAGTAGTTATCATTTACTCAAAATATGACCCCCTGCTTTAAAAAAAGGAAAATAAAGAAGACAGTAGATGTGATGTGAGTCCACGAGCAGGACGGAGCTCTCACCTCGAACATGATGTGGTCTGAGATGTACGGCTGTCCGCCCTGTATGGCCTGCAGCGTGAACGAGTCCCACAGGTCGAAGAAGGTTCGCAGGTGCATCAGCACCGGGTGAGGCAGGTGGCCGATATCCACAGTCCCTGTGAGGGCAGAAAACACAAGCTGCCTGATAATCAAACTGAAACAGGAATCATGCACGGCTGTCGGTGGACCCATGTAGCTGAGTAGCTAGAGGATGAAATTAATACCTCCACTATAGCCACACAAACTCAAAATGTACTCATTGCACTGAAACGAAATTGGTATAAACACACTAAACCAATTACAATGTCAGGAAATTTGGAATAAAATCAGTATGACTCTTAAGAGCTATTTGGGAGGTTGGATCCAAAGTCCAAAGGAGAAACAAAACGACAAAATCATGTTACAAATACATTTTTCCACCTGTGTCTGTGCATACCTTTGCTGAAGGCTGTGGCCAGTCTCAGGGCACAGTTTTGAGCAGACAGATTGATGGCACAGGTGCAGATGACAGACCGCTCCTCTCTGTCCATCATCAGGACAATCCTACGGCACCAACAAATAATAATCACTCTACACATGAGGGAACTGGCTGTAGAGGGAAGTCATGCTCTATCTTTTTCTACAGGGATGCATGTATGTTTTCCTTTTCCACACCATCAGTTCATAAGTGGATTACACAGATTCTAGGCACCGTTCAATGTATTGAAAATGTGTGTAAACCTGATCATTCAAACTAGTTCACTAGACAGTTTTGCATATATTTTCCCAATATCAGTATTCTTGAAATGATACTGCATGTTCAGCAACATAAAGTGTGTAGTCACATTTGTAGTTTGTAGTTTGTTTCTCTTGCATTTGATTTGTTACTGATTTTGACTCTACGACAGCAGTGTTTAAAAGTTTTAACTTTAGCTTAAACTGTGTGACTGCAACCCGATCAGCAGATAAAGTCGACCCCGGTCCTCCTACCTGTTGGCGACGGCGTTCAGTGCCTCCAAAAACTCCATGTATCTCTCCTCATCCTCAAAGTTACACTTGTTGGCCAGAATATCCAGGTATTGCTTGTTCCAGCGCATGTCCACCAGGATCCTGTATTCATCTGGCAACATCACAGAAGATGATTTTGACTGTACCAGCACTGCACTGATGACTATTGGTGCTTTGATAGGACATTTAAACATATGAGATTTTTGATAAACAATCATTAGTAATGTTTATATGATGACCAAGCAGGTACAGGCAAATACCAGAAAACAGAATATTAGTTCAGAAAATTGCAAATTCACTGTAATGCAGCCTGTAAAACCTGGAAAATTATGATAATCATTATGATAATCCCAGGTGATGTGATATATTGTGCCGCCTTTAAAAAAATGAAATGGAAATGGAAACAAAGAAACTGCAGATAGTGTACCTGTGCTGTGAGGTTGGAGTAACTCTGTGAGGGACTTGCCCTTCACAGCGAGTTTGCTACTGAACACGGCCTTCAGGGCTCTGTTTCCCGCCTCCACCTGCACCAGCGCTGGATCTGAAAGAGTCCGCAAAGAGTCAAAGAGTCACCTTGTTGTAGGGGCAAAAGCAACCGTAGTTATGGATGGCACCGCATAATGCAGACCAAAAAAATATCCCCTTACCATTTCTGCTGTGTTTGAGGAAAGATTTTTGCTGAAATGCAATTTAATTTGTTGGCAATGAACAAAAATACCCTCTTTAGGTGAAGACCATTTAGACTAAACTGCCAAAAACTGTGGAATAAGCACACAATTTATCACTGAGTCAGGCTGGTGATGAGAACCATGTCCCCTTAACCAGCAAATTTTGTGCTTAGTTCATATATTTGGTCAAGTGAGTCTCAGTAGTCCTCACTTCAATCAACCTGTGGTGATTCTGCACCTTTACTTCTAAAATTTCAGGATATATTGTAGGTTGAACCTGCAGCAGTTATTATAGTGATTCTGACCTTCTTTCAGTTTAGTGCAGCCATAGATCCAGAAGGATCCACTTCAGTAAACAAAAGTGATAGGTTAGGTGTAAATTAACTAACCAGGGGCGTATTTGTAGCTCTTTCCCAGGTGAGAGAGCCAGCTGCTGCGGAGGATCCAGTCCCCGTGTGTGGCTCTCTCGGTGAGCAGTCGGACTGCGGTGGGGATCAAACGCAGAGCGTCTCCGTCCTCCAGATCCACCACTCCTCCAGAGAACACCTGCCCCTCATGTGCACCGCTACTCTGCAGCGCCCTCTGCAGGTCGCTCAGACTGAGTGGACGGTTCCTGTGTGAAGCGCAGAGGAGAAGAAACTCAAACTTCATCAAAAGAAAATTCAATGAAAAAGCCATCATTGTTCATGGATGTTACACCCTGTGGTACCTTATTAACCGCTATTCTTGAGACTCCTTTGACCCCAGTGTCTTACCTTTTGCCCTGCAAACTGAGTGTGTTGAGGCAGAATGAGAGGACCTGTCCATCTCGGAGGACAGAGGAGAAGCAGGAATCCTCCGTGGAGAGCAGAGCGGAGGGGAAGCCGTCGGGCCAAACCCCGGCACACAGCAGCCCGCTGCCCCAGTCCTCAGTGTCCAGGATGGCCAGGTGCTGCTCGATCACCTGCTGGGCTTGCTAGACCCCAAGAATGCAGGAATTATCAATATCTATCCCTCCTTTAACAGCAATAAAACATTTTAACTGTATCTGCAAAAAACAAGGCAGTTATTTTACATTTTGTGCCACTAACAAGCATGGCTATTGCTGCTGCTAAGTGGCTGCTGAAATCCCCTTTGAAGCATTTTTGCATATTTTAATGGCTTTTTTCTGTATTTCACGGCTGATAGCGGAGACATGACAAGCATAACAGAAAGGAAAACACTTTTTTCTAGGGGTGCTGGTACCTTTTGGCTGGCGGTGGTGCGCTGGCAGAGGGAGTAAGCCTCCCCGCAGGCGTGCTGCAGGGCGCTGGGCAGATCCACGCCTCTCTGCAGCTGACAGGACAGCAGGGTGGCCGCATGGAGCAGCGAGGCCACAGAGGAGGCAGGGGAATCTGAAAGATAGGAGGACTGCTCTGTTAAATCTGCAGACTCACTGCATGAGTGCACTACGGCTACGTCCACACAATAATCCCTGCTATTATAAATGTCCAACAACTCGCATCTATTTCTGTTTTAAAGATGGCATTTTCAGTTCAAGTTGCAATGAGAGAGGACACAAAACCTTTTCATTTGCTTTGACAGTGGCATTTTCTTCCTGGTTCATGTTTGTTCTTCTCTGCTCGCATTTTTGCAACGTGTGATGTCAAATTTGTCACATGGGAGAGCATTTTCAGAGGAGAAGTCTGAATTGCTTTGCAAACCCCAACAGATGCGGTTCATCTAATCTGAAAAGACGAGAATCCATGTGTTGTTGTTTTTTTTTTTTTTAGGTGTTCAGCCTCTGGAGAAATAAAACGGGATTTGAGCTGCCTGTCTGAGCATGTCATCTCATGGCTGTCAGGTGAAGAGCTTGTGTCTCTGAACTGCCTTATTTTTCACGAGCTGGGGAAAGCAAGCTTGTTTTTTACCTTGACAACCGCTTATTTTTTTATTCATCCAGTGGGCTTTTGAAAGTGTGTTATATTTGCAAGGGTCAGAGTTTATAAAGCCCAACACACTGCAAGAAGTCAAAATCTTACCAAGAGTATTTGTCTTATTTCAAGTAAAAATGTCTTATTTCTAGTCAAAATATCTCATTACACTTAAAATAAGACATGATCACTTGTCTTTAGACAATTTTCACTTGTTTCAAGTGAAAATTTACTTGAAACAAGTTGAAATTTGCTAGAAACAAGAAACATATTCTGCCAATGGAACAAGCAAATTCTTACTTGTGACACAAGTGAACAAACAAATTTTTACTTGTGACACAAGTGAACAAGTAAAAATTTGGTTGTTCCATTGGCAGAATTTGTTTCTTGTTTCAAGCAAATTTTAACTTGTTTCAAGTAAATTTTCACAAGTGAACATTGTCTAAAGACAAGTTATTTCTGAGCTAATCATGTCTTATTTTAAGTGTAATGAGATATTTTGACTAGAAATAAGACATTTTGACTTGAAATAAGACAAATAATCTTGGTAAGATTTGACTTTTTGCAGTGCAGAAATGAGGAATCCTTCAAGTGAAAAGCTAAAACCTCACCAAAACATCACCAAAATTGAAGTTATAATGTTTTCACATGACAACAATGATATGAAGCCACTGGCCAGGGAACAACAGAGATAATTAACAAGTTAAAAAAAAAAAAAAATCTCTACAAAAGCAAACTTCCTGTGCTTACCCCAGATAGCAGTCTTGATGCTTTTATGGATTTCAATCAGCAGATCACACACACAATCCCCAGTCACTCCCGCAGTGTGAAGCACCGTCTTCAGGTCCAGTGTGTCCCAGCAGACTCCTTCATGCTCCCCTGGGATGTAAACCTCCACTCCTCGGTTCCTCATGGCTCTGGAGATTTCTCCGTGCATGGGGTCCATGGTCAGGAACAGCCTGCAGAGTCAAACTCAGCGGTTGGGTTTCGGATTGCTACCGCGGTCTAATGTGAAAAAAGTGGACTTGCTATGACTTTGCGCACTACCTGAAGTTGGGGTGTGGGACGATTTTGGGGGTCGTTCCGTCTATGACGCCGCGTTCGTTGATGGTCAGAGATCCTCCGGGCTCCAGCAGGGCGTTCAGCCGGTCCAGGACAGACGCACTGAGAATGAGCAAGCAAAAGCAGTTTTTTCAGGCTTTGCTTATTAATTTCCTGAGGTCTGTCTGAAATACAAGGTTCCTGACATTTTCCATTTGAGGACTCCATTTACCTTCAAATTTCCTAACATTTTTTTAATCAATTGGGGTTAATTTGCCATGCGTACAAAACCCCAGCAAACTTCGAGAAGATGACAGTAAAAACTGTTACTTTTTGAACTTTTTGGTTCACTATTTAAATGAACTGCATTTCTATAGTATTTAAATAGCCAAAATACACCTTAAAATAATTAAATACACAAAGATGCCTGGCCATTTCTTTACCTGCAGAAGTTGACGTTGTCCATTTTTTATTTTTTTAATCAATTGGGCTCAATTTGCCATGCGTACAAACCCCTGGCAAACCTCCAGAAGATTATGATTTAAATTGTTACCCAAGTTAATATCATATACTTATATATCTTTTTTGTTGACTATTTAAATAGACAAAATAGCCCCGTAAATGAAAACAAAATTTAAAATGCATAAATGTACCAACATGCATGGCCATTTCTTTACCTGCAGAAGTTGACGTTGTCCATGAGCAGCCAGTCCCCAGCCTGCAGGGCTTGGACCAGCATCCCGTCCAGCCACTCGAAGCCTCCGTTGGTCCAGCCGTCCTCCAGCTGGGCCAGACGCTCTTTGAGCAGCGTGAAGTCCATCTGCAGCTTGGACATGTCTGCAGGACAGACACAAAGACAAACGAGTTCGAAGACTGTAAAGACATTCTTAGACCTCCAACATTTATCTATACTTAATTCCAGCTGTTAATTTTGCTTTTTTTTCTTCTATCAGCTGATATGAGGGCGTGTTACCTGTGAACACTTTGAGTTTGGTGTTGAGTTTCTGCAGCAGGAGGATGATCACCTCCAGTTTGTTCAGGGCTTCAGAGTTGACCGTCCCTCCGGTCCTTTCCAGCCCTTCCTCCTTCAGCCAGCGGCAGAACAGGCCCCACGTCTTCAGTAGGAACTCTGTGTCCTGGATGCCGACGTCCAGCGACATCAGGCCGCGCCTCGTTACCATGGCAACAATGTAGTCCACGCTCTCCAGCACTTGTTGCCAGGGCCGCATGATGTCCACCTGGAGAACGTACAGAGTGACAAATTGTTGGAAAAATGTCAATATTGATATTAGCTCTGATACTTTTTCATATATTAATTGGAAAAATGAGGCACCGATTTACTAAATTATAAGGTAAACTCTGCAATGTAATAGTTCCACATCTTTTGAATGAAAACGATACAATTTTCTCAATAAAAGTTGAGGAAAAACCCAATTTCAAACCAACTCGTACTCTTTTTATAATCAAAATCATTTAATCTAGTAACTATAGAGTAAATGTTTAATCAAACAAATAGTGCCAAAAACACTTACGGGAAGTTAGCAGAGCTCAATGTGAAATCTTCAAATTACTTGCTTACCCTGGTCAGCAGCCCAAATAACCCAAAATATTATTTTATGATGATATGAGCAGAGAAGAGTACAATGATTCTTAGCATCTTAGTGGTTTTGGGAAGCTGGAGTCGACAAATATTTTGAGTTATTACTTAATATTTAACTGAAAAGCTAATAGCCTGGAAATATTAAGAATTCTCTGTCAATTGATCGAATAATTATTTCAGCACTACCGTAAGCCTCAAGCTACCTTGCAAACACTTGGATTCACTGGTTTCAGAGGGTGGTGCTAACAAGCTGAAGGACATCTCCAGAGATATTTTTCCAGCTCATGATGTGACAAATCAGATAACAACAGGCCAAAACTCCTGAAGCGCAGGAATCTGTTTGATGTTCACCTGTTCAAAGCCTCCCAGCAGCTCGGTGGTGTCCATGGCGCTGTTCATGGCCATCACCCTGAGACGATGGCCTGTCAGCAGAGCCAGCAGCCGCACCAGGCTGGTCTTCCCACTGGCTGTGGGACCGACCAGTACGGACATCCAGCCCATCTCCACGCACTTCATCAGGGACTCCAGCGGCCGCAGAGCCTGGTGTGTGATGGACAGCGGGGGGTCCAGCGCCACGGGCGCTCCACCGCTCCGCTGCAGGACCGAGAAGCCCACCTGGAGGGGCGAACAAGAAAAAAAAACAACCCTAGACTGTTATTAGAGAACATGACAGGACTTTATTACTTCTATAAAATTTTTCTAAAATTTTCATTTTGTAATAGAAAATCAAGGCCAATGAGATTGGTCAAATGCCACAATCATGTGACCTGGGATGTAGAGCGATCTTTGCTGATTGGCTGGATGAAGACCAAATGATTATTGAACTAACTGAGACAGGGGATGGGCCTGATATGTAAAATTTCTGAAATTACCAAAAATAGTCACTTGCCCTATAAAGGGTTAAAAAAATATGCTGCTTAATACCTGGATGCAGTTTGAGATTCTGACAAACCTGCAGATTGAGAGGAGTGATGTGGAACTGCCGTGAACCTGTGTACGGCTCAAAGTCTTCTCCAAACACCTTCCTGAACACAGACAACACCTGGGTGGGACAGGACAGGTTACACAAGGTGAACGGGACGTTTTGAAATTATTAATTGTTATTAATTGATCACAATTTATATTTACAGTATAAACAAGATAAGTTGACCAAAGGTTACTGTGTAGAAGTGGCTTAAGTGAACACAAAGGGTTAATATGGCACACCTGGGCCTTGTCTGCCTCGGTTCTCATCCGGTCAGCATAAACCAAGGCGACATGCTGGCCCGGGTTGAAGAATCCTGGCGATTGGTCGGCCTGCATCAGCTGACACCAACGAAACATGTCGCGCAGGTTGAACTCCCAGGGGCTTCCTCTCTGACCCCATCGCCTCTCCACTGATACCTCCTGGGCAAGCTGATGGGATGTGGACAGGATATGAGGATCAATAACACTTATTAAAAGTGAAAAGTGAAAACTTACAAGGAATGAAGAATTAAATACTTGTTCTAACATGCCTCCCAACTTTGTAGAGAAGCTCAGGTTGCAGTGAAAGAATCAAGCAGAAACAAGGAAACAGATGCATAAAAGAGACGTACCCTGTTATTGAACTCCACCATTTTATCGATGATTTCTTTGTCAATGTTGGGGAAAATGGAGTCTCCGATAAACTCCAGGTCTTTTTTGGTGAGTTGGTCCACAAACACCTGGAAACACAGGCACAAATTAGATTATACCTAACAGAATTCAGTATTTATTTAGTATGTACATAAATATATAAATCGTGAGTATAATAATAATGACAGAAATAAACAAGCAAATAGTAAACAAAAAAGGACAAAAAACATTTTTTCATATTAAAATAATAAAATCATGATCACTCTGTGTCTCTGTGATGCTCTGTGCACATGCCTAAATTTGTGTGTTTTCCTGAAATTGACTTTTCAGTATCATATGATGAGTGGTGAGCGTGTTTATGGCTTTCAGTGTGGGGCTAATGGCCACAGTGCAAGGAAGTAACAGCAATAATACAGTAATAATGGTGAAAATATGGAAGACAAGAAAGGCACAGCTAATAAAATATGCAACAGATATGACCACTTACAATACATATAACAATACATATCTGTTGCTCTTTTCATTACAGACTGACTGCTTTTACCATTTGCCTCTTAAGCATTTGTGGTAACTTTCTAAGTGTTTAAATCGTTATTAACATCCGAGTGTGGTTTACTTGAGTGAATCTGTTGAGGAAGGATTTGGGCAGGCCCTTGCGCCCGCCGCCTTGCGTGAAGGGATTCTGGCAGCCGAAGATTTTGGTCTTCTCGTGCTGGACCTGGAAGCTCATGCCCAACTCGGGGATGTAGATCTCTGCTCGGTGGTCGAAGCAGGCGTTCAGGCCCTCGAGTACCGACTGGGAGGCCAGGTTCAACTGTGGGCACAGGAAACAAAGGCGGGAGTCAGTTCGTAGTCCAGGGAGGTCATGTGTGCTTTTAATTTGTCTTAACTAATCTAACTTACTCTTTACTAACTTAACTGTCTGGGGAAGTGATTTCACAAAAAACACTTAAGGAAATGAGAAGGAATACAAGCAGTGTCCTGGGTATAATCTGTAATAATACATGTTTTTTGTAATGAATGTTTTTAATATATTATAATATAGATATTTAAAGGGACATTAAGTAAAATATAACCTTTGCTGAGCTCTAGTGGTGATCAGTAGGAATCACAACAATTGATCCCCTTCATAAAAATCTTGCTTATTAATACATTAACTTGAATAAAGGGAAAAAAGAGGAGCGGTTTAAATCCCATGCTTTTGTATCTCCATCACCGGCTGGTGCGCGGACAAAAAATGGGTTACAAATGGGTTGCAAACTTAAAAAAAAAAAAAAAAAAAAAAAAAAAGCAGTTAAAATTGTTATAATTGTTATAGGACTGAATTTATAGGACATTGCAGTCGACTCAGAAGTTGGAGTTGTGTTGTGTTTTTCATAGATGCTGGGCATTGCAATGTGACAATAACACAAGATAAATTCTCCTAAAAATGCACTGTGAATATATTATATATGTGGTATGAAAAAATATTAAGTTTTTATATCTTTTTGCACTATTAAATGGATTAATTAACTGGAGAATTGCGGATGATGGTACTGAACTCTACGATCACCCTTTAGAGAGCTAATGATATTTTTTCAGTCTATATCATGATGAGTATGATGATATTCAACCACATCACCAAAACATCACATGTAACAATGGAGAAAAATGGTCTGGTTGACTAATAGTCCAGTAATTTTAGGCCAAATTGGGGTCAACCTAGGACAAATTGCAAGAGAAGCAAACTCAACTGATTTTGTATCCTCAGTTTGTCCTGAGTGAGGGAAAAAAACATCTCAAGGAATCCCATTGGTGGAAAGTTTTGACAATCACCTATTTATGACCATATAATACCAAAAAACGCCCTTTTTAACACACAGATGAAAGGGTTAAAAATTTTACTTTCAGATATCACTATAAAAATTCACAAGTTGATTACACACACAAAGACAAGAAAAAAAGTCAATTGCAAGTTCTTTGAAATATTCTGTTTACACATTCATATCACACATTATGTGATCCTAGGTTTTTTCATAAAATGACTGGATTATAATAGTCCATACCTCATCCAGGACAATCCAGTGTCCCGCCTTCAAAGCAGCCAAAAGGGGGCCATCACGCCACGCAAACTCTCCCCCCTTCCCTCCCTCCACCGGCAAGTCTGTGCCAAACAAGTCTGTCACATCCTGCCGGAGAGAGCAGAGCATCGATTTCAGAGAATAAGCTCATTTATATAAACACCATCAGTAATAACTTTCCAACTTCCCTTTCTTTCGCCATTATCACTTTTTAAGAGCATGGAGGTGAGTCCAGGACATAATCGAAAGAGCTCAGCAAAAATGCCGGCGGTGGATTACCGTTTGCTCTGAAAGGTTGATTCTGACCAGGTGGTTCCCAGAAGCCTTTGCCAGTGCAGCGACCAGGCTGGTCTTACCCACGCCGGGCGAGCCCTCCAGCAGCACCGGCCTCTGCAGCTTCAGCGCCCGCAGGAGCCTCTGGGCGTTCACGGCCGTAGTTCCAGCTGCGATGGCGTAGTCTGACAGGTTGCGACTCTCACTCTGAGGTCCTGGATGAAAAAAGAGGCATAATAAATAACCGGTTCTGAAATTTAAGAAATGGAGCCGGATCCATCATTTTCGCAAAACTGGTTCCCATAACGATTCCTGGAATTTCTCATCTGCATTCATTTTGCTCAGTTGTGTGCACTGAAGCGACTGTAGTGATGTCACGTCACCTACAAGACTGAGCGGGCCCGGGGTGGATACGCCCCCACTGCACTGCTATGAACAATGTCGGACCGTCATTATCAAGCGAGGCAGGAGGAGGAGTGCAGCCCCACAGCGTAGCCAAACAATGTCGAAGCCAGAAAAACGCACTTAACTAGGGCCCTATAATTTCCGCGAACACGGAATCGCGGAATTAGAAAAACAACTGCACCGGCACCGTATGAGTCCAAAAGGCAAAGAAACTTTCCAGGCTACAGCAGCGCACTGACATAGATTGTCTAACAAAGTGAAGAGTTGCCACTCCGCTCTATTTTCACTGGCTAACAGCAGCACACTGACAGCTTAGCTTGTCTATTCAGAGAAGAGGTATCACTTCGGCTTATTTTTCATATTCAATCTATGTTATCACAGGCATACTCCTGCTCATTCGTTGGTAGTTGAATTGTTAGGTCTGTTTGATAAGTAATTTACATTTTTAAAACAAATAATAATTTAACATATTGTTAAATTATTGGAGTCACTGGTAAACATCTATTCCTGCAAGATAATTTATTATGTTCTACAACTCATAAACATACACTAACACTACATTACTAACACTACTTGTTACTTCTTTATTTTAAGTATAATGGTGTCATAAAAAAATACAAAAATATACATATTTGTAACCGTTATCGGAACCGGTAGGAACCGGAATCGTTAAGAGGGAATCGTTTAGGAATCGGAATCGTTAAAATCCAAACGGGTCCCAACCCTAGTCATAAGCAGACATTACTGTACTCTAGGCTACAATGACCATTTGCCTCAAATGCAAATACTTTTTTAAAAAAATTGGTAAAATAACAAAGAGTAAAACTTTAAGTCTGAGGCCAAAAAGCGTCTCAAGTCTGGTTTTATTTTTGTATTTGAACAAAAGCAGAATGTGTTTGAAACAAGGTAAGACGATGGATGCACTGTCTTGTGTTCTTCCTCTGTGCACATTTGCTATAAGTTCATATTGGTAGTGGCTATAACCTAGGGTAGAAAGAAAAGATAGTGGCCTGCAATGGAATACAGCATGGGGGCCTGTGAAGGGAATAAAAACCTCAGTGAAATTAAGTGTATGACATCATATCAGTGGTAATAAGAAATGACAGGTTGTTATGTTCAAACCTAAGGCGATGTAGAAAGGGTCGATGCCGAAGAAGTCATCGCCCCACTGTGGCTCCCTGGGCAGGCTGGTGTCGTAGACCCTCAGGGCGTCCAGCATCTCCTGGTCCAGCTTGGTCGTCTTACTGAGCCGCTGCTGGAGGAAGCCCAGGCATAACTGCCGCGCCAAGAGGGCGTTATCCGCAGAGGACACGGTAGTCCCTGCAAGAAACGGAGACGTCTTTACATCATACCCTACAAACAGTCCCTGCCCTGTTCAAAGCTTATGTTACCCCTTTGTATACAGCTCATCTCTGGTCCTCCTACAGAGTGAAAAGTATGCAGAGGCTCCGAGTGGCATATAATGATGCCATGAGGCTGCTGCTTGGCGTTCCTAGGTGGCACAGTGCCAGCCAGCTGTTTGTGTCCTGTAATGTACCAACATGTCAGGCACTGTTAAGAAAACTAATGTTTAATTTTATGTGTCGACTGGAAGTGTCTGAAAACATCATTATTTTGGCCCTAATCAGCCCCATAATGGGCTATCGGTTCACATCCAGACTTCGTATGCACTGGCTTATCAGTTTGAGCCTTTCTTAAGTAAATGCTTTTTATCTCTTATCTATAGGTAACCTGTATATGTGTATATGTGTGTACATGTATGTATATGTGTGTGTATGTGTATATGTATGTATATATATATGTATACATGTACGTATGTGTATATATGACATATATATATTTTTTTTTTTTGGGTAACTTAATGGTATAGCACTGTATAATGTATTTCTTCACTTTTGTGTCTGTTTTATCTTTGATTTTATTTTCAATTTCATTTCTTATGTGGACCTTGTGTCTGAATAAAGATTCAATAAAAACACTGAGCAATTCCCTGTGAGAGTGAAAACGCTCCTACTTTGTATGCCAAGTTATAAATCCTGAAAAAGCTCCATGACCAATATTGTGGAAATGCTGCCATACGCCACTTCGCTTTCTCACCAGAGCCAATGCCGTCGATGTAGACCAAGCAGGCGGCGTGGATGAAGGCGGTGACCGTGTCCAGCCTCAGGTCCCACTCTGCCTCCTCTTCGTCCTCCATGGCTCCCATGGTCATGAAGCCGTCCTCGTCGCGCTCGCACACGGTGTTGAGGAAGTTGACCCAGGACAGGATGTCGCGGACGCTCAGGATGCAGCGCCGCCCAAAGTCTTGCTGGGTCAGCCATTCGATAAAGTCCAGCATCAGCTCTGTGATGTCTCCCCCTGCGTTGGAGGTCAAAGACAGGAAAAAAACATCATTAATACTATATCATTTGAATTTAACATTTTGTACATATTTTATCAGACATCTAATGATTTAACAGTGAGCTGAAATTAGTCTTTGTTTGCACACTTAACATCTACAGATTAATATGGAACAATGTCAGCCTCTATGTTCAAACCACAACACACATCAGAAAACACTGGCGAGGTCTCACTGCCCCAATAATTTGACTTTTGGCTCTTTCTCTCTGTTAAGCCTGGCTAACTAGCTGGTGAACGAATGATTCTGCCAACAGATTAAGTCTAAGCAGGTTCTCTGAAAGACTCAGCTGTGGTCCAGCTGCATGCCTCTAAGTTTTAAAAATAGTCAAGACGCCAGGTTTGAGCCAGAAAGGCCATGACACTGCTAAACCCCGGCCAGTGCAGACGAGGCCAAGGCCTTACGCGACTTCTGGTCTGACACCGATCAAGGGGAGGAGGTTACCGTCGAGCGAGAGGCCGGAGCGCAGGTTGTGCTGGATGATCTGCACCAGGTCGCTGCGGCTGTTGCTCTGAGGACACCAGATCTCTGTGAAACGGTTCCTAAGAGCAGGCGAGAGCTGCCAAAAAAAAAAAAAAGGATAAATATAACATTAAAGTCAGTCTCGGTCCTCATAAAATAATAAAAGGTTGCCATCGTCTTTCTTAAAGGTCATTCCAATACGTGCAAATTTCTCCCATTTCACTGTAAATTATTATACAGAAATATTAAGCATGTTAAATGTCCTTTTCCCTACTTTCTTCCATGTCCTGTTTTAGGCATCTACCTCACTGTTTGCAGAGTAGCTCACAAGGAGTTAATAGGAGAGGCTTTATTGTCTTATCAGCTGTTTTCTCCAACCACTAAGCCACCCTGCTGGCCAAAGCTTTGCTGCTGTTATTGCCAGCTTTGCTCTGAGCTCAAAAGACAACACGGTAAAGCCAGCGAGTTTTTGTTTACCTCCTTCTTGCCAAAGTCTCCACCAGGGTTCATGGTGGCCACCAAGCGGAAGCCGGCCGCTGCGGTGATCAGCTCCACTTCGTCGTTGTCCCCGCTGCCCTTTTCTGCGAGCACGAGGGACCTCTCTGTCTCCAGGACACTGTCGAACACAACACAGCGTCGAAAGTCAATCACCAGTTTTACTTAGCTGATCATCCATATGTGAGTGTGTGTGAGAAAACAGCATTTAGACCATCAAACCACAATAAAAGTCTCCATTGAAATGCATGCACATGAAATTTTTGGGTTAGGTTCCAGCTCTTAAAAGCAACAGTGACCATCCCCACTTATTCTGTGACAGGGAAAACTGGTACATGTGTGTATCCGTGTGTATTTGCACCTGTTGAGTCTCTCCAGCACCGAGTCATCCGCCAGGGAGATCTCATCCATGAGGAAGACCCCTCCCTCCTTCATGGCCAGCACCAAGGGGCCGTCATGCCACTGAAACAGCCGGCCGTCCTCACCGTCAGCCTGCACGCACGCACGCACGCAAAGCGAGGACAAGATCACTTTTTACTACATGATCTTAATCTATGATGTACAACAATTATACAAAACAGTTTCGGAAACAGCTCAATAGATCACAATTAATAATTATTTTGACTTCTCTTTTACTTGTTGTGAAGGAGACTTGTGACAGTATGGAAAAACTTGATACAGAGTAGACCAGGAGTGTCAAATTCATGATATAAAAAAGGCAAATTCTCCATAAAATGATTCCTAATGGAACTGCGTGAGAATATATTTAATAACACATGTTTGTACTTTCTTGAAACCTCTCAAGGGCAAAAAAAAAAAAACAACACCAAAGGGAACAATGTAGACATTCCCGCTGGCCGCTCGCCAGTACCTGATGTGTGTGTCTGACAGGTCGCAGGCCTCCCAGGAAGTCCGACGTCTCCATGTGCAGATGACAGTTCAGGGAGAAGAACTTCTGCCCGGCCAGAGCGGCAAACAGCTGACAGATTGTAGTCTTACCGCACCTGGTGAGAGATTATGAGAGAGTGCTAACCTGCTGGCATAAAAGCATGTGCAAACACACGCACATGACAAGATAATCCCCCAGATGCAAACGCACGTAACAGACTGTCATTCATACCCTTAAAAAACAGCAGGAGGGATTGTTTCCGGATTAAATAAACAGATAAACAAAAAGGTATCACAGGGAATTCCTTCAAATGTGACTGTTAAGCTTGTGCATGCCACTAAAGCACTTTTTTTGCTGTTATATTACATTTTCTAATGATGGAAATTTAATTCTGTGATAGCACTGAGTGGCACTGACTAAGGCGGTCAAAAGAAAAAAATTGTGGATGTTAATTTACTCCAGGGTGTCTACAGGTGTCAAAGAGTTCAATTTAATGCTTTTTAAGACCTTTTCAAGATGCATTTTAACCTAATTTATGACAGATTTTCGGGAAAAATCATCTTTTTGTTATTAATATGAGCATTGCAGGTAAGTGTAAAGGTAAAGATACAGGTATAGGTATAGGTCCCTGCAGATGCAAAGGTGAATAGTGCATGTAAATGTAGTATATGAGAGTAAGTGTAAAGTGAGTTAGGTTAATCTACAACAGGCATTTTCCCAACAGGTTAAGTGCAGTATGTTAGTATGAAGGAAGAATTAGTATTCAGCATTTTGTAACATCAGAAATGTTGAATTTCATGCAGAGGAGCTTGACTAACATTTATAAAGAGAAATTAAAAGATGGATAAATTGAATTTGATCAAATGTTTATGTGGAAATTAACTATTTCATGACTGATAAGGCCAAATATTTACAGTATAAAACTGAATTTAAAACATTTTAAGACTTTTTAAGGACCTGCAGACAAACTGGTATCTACAATCAGAATAAGAAATTAAAAGATGTTTGAAAGATTTTTTTTGCCCTTCTTTGATTCTCCTTTAAGAAGAAGAAGAAGTCTTACCCAGTGTCTCCAACCAGCAGGACAGACTCGCCAAATCGAAGCGCCCGTCCCACCAGCACAGCAAGTCTCCTCATCCCGTGTGTCCAAACCACGTGACGAAACTCCTCAGGAACTCCTGCGATGCTGTCAATGAAGGGACCTGCCAATCAGAGCAACAGACCAAAAATGATGTCATGTGTATGAGACACGTTAAACCGTTTTCTTGATTTTTATTGTCCACTTGTGCAGGCCTGCTGTGAGTCTGATGACACACTCAATCTCCACATTCAATATTAGTGCTGTGCGATCACACTGAAATCAATATCACAATACTAACACTGATTTTTTTTTTTTTTTTGATATTGATGTCTATGGCACTGTGACTTGTATGCAAAATCACTTAAATACTCAAATACATGTTCATCCCATTGAACTGAAAGGTAACGTTAGATGTGATGTCAAACAAAACTCAAAATTTGTATTCCTTAAAATGTTTCAATTAATATTACGTTAGTTTTTAATAAAAAATTGCCAGTCATCATCAGTTTTGACAGCTGAATTATGTCGCAATATCCCAAAATGTCCACTACCATGATCACAATGTGCTCCTACAGACAGATGATAAACAATAGTGAAATGAACTGAAGCCCAAGTAAATATAAATGTCCAATGTCAATGTTTTAGAAAGCACTTAGGAATAAACAAACAACTGTAAGTTACCAACAGTAAATTCAATATATTCTGAGGCTCAAAATATTTTTTTTGCAAAGGGAATATTGTATCTTTCAAAGCTAAGAGAGAGACCATCAAGCTGTTAAAATAAAGGGAATGCCCATGCAAAAAGCTTAATATTGTGACTGCAAGGTGAATTATAATATTAATACGGGTATCTTGCCATTAAAAAAAATATACAAGGGCAAACATGAGATGTCTCTTCATGGAAAAAAAAAAAACTCAATTTGTACATTTTCTCTTATGTAACAGTGTAACTGGAAATGGGGGCTTCAGCACAGCACCTGAATATTTGGATCTGAAACCGTCTGGTACATGTTTGTCCCTGATTAAAAAACCGCAGCCTCTTGGGATTTGGGAACTGCAGCTGTCAATAATATGATTTCAATTTTTTTTTTATTTTAAAAAAACAGTGCACATCAATAAAGTGTTCATTTGGCGGCGCTCCAGCTGTTAATGCAGCACGGGGGACGGTGAGGTCGCCCTCGGTCAGCGTGCGGGGATGGAGCTCAGTGGCCGTGGTGTTGGGCTCGACTCACTGAAGTGGCTGGTGACCTGCTTCTGGGAGAACAGGCTCTCCGGGTTCACCGTCCGCTTGAAGTGCTTCTCCAGGATGGACTGGATGGTAGCAGCTTCCTCCGGCTTCCTCACGCGTCCCGCCAGCAGCATGTATCCTGATGGAGGGGCAACCAGTTTACTTAATGAGGCAGGGCTTTTTTTTTTTTTTTTTTTTTTTTGGAGGATACCAATACTGCAATCCGAGATCTTCAGATAGCAGACAAACAGCAATATGAATATTTGCAAAATGGTAACACAAATACACATGCAAAACATGTTAACCTAGTGTGTTTTTTTTAAAAGAAAAGACAATGTCACTATTTTTACAGTTGAATTAAATGATACACTCCTAGGAAAAAAAGGTCACCAAAGTGCCAGTTTCAGCCCAGTATCCACAGTAAAAGTAATACTGGACCGACCTCGGTTTTGCTTTTTAAAGCCAATACCAGCCAATACTGGTCATCTGCAAACTCTTGCTTTCAGTGGATCTCTGGCAAGCAAACGCCAGAACAAGAGACAACACAAAAAAAAAAAAAAAAAAAAAAAAAAGTAACCTATAATTAGCATTTATTACATTTTTATTATAGGATCAGATCTGGGAATGCAGCTTCAAGCACTTCACTTACAGTGCAGCGCTACTATAAAAAATAAAGTTTGATGTTTTGATTATATTTTGCTTAAGAGAGATAAATGAATAAGAGAAAGAGAGAGTCAGTATATATTGACTCTTTAGAGTTAATTTGTTTTCTGATAAAGACAGGCTAAGCATCTGTGCAGATGAACGCGTAACAAGCCTCACCATCATCGGCTAAATGCTGCAGCCAGTCCTGCGAGGCCTCCGTCTGCTCCTCCAGCCGGTAGCGGTCTGCCCAGCGGAAAAGATCCCTGAGCGTGATGAAGCCATGTTTCCCAGCAAACACTGAAGATCCCCTGCGCAAGGACTGGAAGAACCAAAACACAATCCACGGACGCAGTTTAGAATAACACAAAAAAAGAAGGACATAATGAGGGAAAATCAATATAATATGAAATCCCCAGTAGACATTTAGCCTTAGATCCCAGTGATTGGTAAAGCTGTATCTGGACTGTCTAATTAGATAATATTCAGTATCAGTTAAGATTAGGTTGATAAATACTGTTACAAAACCCATATGCACCCCTGCTGATCCCATAGATAAAAAAGGCTACATATTCTTCAGACCATATTTCTTTTTTTTACATTATTTAACCACATTGCCCCCACAGTTGTTGTTTTTTTTAATTTTTGTTTTTCAAAAGAGACTCCTGACCCAGAAAGCGATATCAAAATCAACACACAGCGATATACAGCAGTTACCTGCAGGTCCTGCATGACTTTGACCAGCTTGTTGCAGTAGGATGGCGGCAGGCTGCACCTCTGGTGAAGGATGGTCTCCAGCTCGCTACTGGGCAGCTCATCAAAGTGCAGCTCGACAAAGCGGTTCCTGAAAGCCCTGGACAGCACCTGGGGATCGGATGGAGATCTTTGTTTTTGTTTTTGTTTTTTTTTTGTTTTTTAAGATCACTTGTTCCTATTAACAAGAAAGACAGGGAAGCTGGGAGGAAGGGTGAAAATCACAATGAGAGGTGAACTGGGGCCGGTGGAGCCTCCAGGACGTTTGATCATTCTGTCGTCCTGTGAGGGCCTGTGAGGATCCTGGTTCAAACATTTCTTTCACTTTGATGCTTGTAATCGTTATATGAAAATTTGAAGGTATTATGTGCAGCAATTTTCAGTGTAGTGTAGCATTAAGCTGGTTGAGATGCATAAAATGTAGTGAACGGTGCTTCAACCAGCTGTGAGATGGTACAGCCCAAGGGGGGCAGCAAACTGTAGACGAGGAGAGGTGCCACTTTTGCTCACAGTAGAATTATTTTATTTTATTATAGGCTACATATCAAAACACATGACGTTTTGACCCATCTGTTCACCAGGGCCTTCATCAGATTAACTCACCGATGTTCGTCTGATGAAGGCCCTGGTGAACAGATGGGCCAAAGCGTCATGTGTTTTGATATGGAAAAATAATTATATTTTTCTACTCCGACAAAATCAAACATCCTGATGTTTTTGATGAATATCTTGTTATTTATATTGTGTCGATGCCATATGGATGACTGTTAGTTCTTTCATAAGATATTCACTCACAAGAGATTTCTGATAAATAACCATTATTAATGTGGATATGATGATCAAGCAGGCAGAGGACAATAACAGAACAACTAGAACGGTCTAATAACTTAGAAAACTGCATCCCTTTACTGTAATGCAGCCTTTGAAACCAGGAAAGTCAATACTTATTCTATACAATGATATTATGACAACCCAAATCCTCGACAAAATCTAATTAAACATTACAATATCAATGTAAAAATCTATATATCACCCTAACAGATCACTGTCCAACCCTGATATATCACTGTTCAATTTATAACCCCAGGAAGAGCAGCTGCTATCATTACAACAGTTTATGGGGATCATAATAAACTAAACTGGACAATTAATTTTGATGTCTTTCTATAATTACCAGAAATGAATATTCAAGATAATTTGTGACCTGTGTCTTGCACCATCCTATCATTATAGTAGCCTTCATCATAATAAATAACCCACTTCCCATAAACAACATTGCTTCTTGTCAGAAAGTGGATTTTCCTCCTCGCCCCTCCTCCCAGTCCCTAGGAACGCTTCATTTGTGTTTGTTTTCTCCCTCGACATGATGGAAGTGATTTCACCACCGGCCTTTCACTCTCTCCACCATCAGCCAGTGTGAGAGGCTATAAAATATTTATATCTGCGCTGGAAGAACAGCAGCCTCTTTCTGTTTTGTGCCGGTTCTTCCTCAGCACCGTAAAGAATTAGAGCAGATTTACTAACCTGACGGCACACAGTGAAAAACGCAGCCCCGCAGAAACTACCAATCTTCTCAGCGATCATTTCACTTATTTATGGTGCTTACACTAATGTGTTTGAAAATGAATGGAGTAATGATTTATTGATGTTAAAATGCTACAAGTAGCATGCTTATTCCCAAGATTATTCTACTGTTGCACGGCTGAGAGCATCAGCTGAATGACTCATATGTTTTATATATATATAAAAAAAGGTAAGAGTATGGACGCAGCCAATTTGGAAGCCAATGCATTAAAAAAAACAAAAAAAAACAAAACAAAAAAAAAAAAAAAGATCCTCCAGCTGAATGAACGGCATACCTTCCTACCGCCGTAGAGACCTGGGGGATTCTGGGTAGCGAACAGCATGAACCTGGGGTGAGCCTTGATAACTTCCTGGGTCTCAGCCACAAACAGCTCCCTGTTGTCATCCAGCAATCTGTTGAGAGCCTCCAGGACATCGGTCGGGGCGAGGTTCAGCTCATCCAGTATGATCCAGTAGCCTTTCCTCATCGCGTCGATCAAAACGCCTGCAGCGGGGGCACACATGAGCAGCGTGTAAGACCGTGCTGATGCCAGAGGTCACTGATACACTGGGGCTTGACTGGGAAAAGGCCATTTTTGTATGTTGGGTTGAAGAGGAATGCAAAAAAAAATATGTTTGAAGAGGCATGTTTAAAGCCAAAAATGGATTTACTTTGTGAAATCTTGGATGCAAACATGAATTTTGCTTGTAGATATATTTGTGTTGCAATTTTGAGTTCATTCAGTGTTTAATAAGGAAGCAGACAGTTACTTTGAGCTGGATTAGAGCATCGATGGTGATTACAAAGCAAATTTGAGGGTCCACTGTTCAACCAGCCTTGCCACAGTGATCAAATGTCAGTTGAATCCACAGTGGACAAATATGCTGGCCTTTATTTTATATTTGCCTCTCCATTACATGCAAAATATCCTGTATTAAACTTCAAAATCAAATTCAGGTTTTACTGAAGTCTGCCATTCTGTTTTAGTCTGCAGGGGAAAAGATCATGAGGTGAACACAGCAGGAAATTAATTTTATGTTTGGTAAATAACTGCAGTTGCTGATTTTTTTTTTTTTTTAATTGAGGCTGAAAAAATTGCAAGAAAGTCCACGCCTTATCCGGAGATTTTTATGAAATTCCCTCACTCTCGCTGTCTAGAACGGACTTCTGAAAATTTCATGAACTGCGGGAACCCAGTTCTCTTTCACATGGGTTTACATTTTCACATTTTGTGAAAGCATATATCAAAATGTTGCTCAGGGCTGGAGGCAGTGTGACGCGTCATACCCTCTTTGAACACCAGCTTGCCCCTGTCGTCTGACGAGTAGCAGCCGATGTACTCCTGGATGTCGGTGTGCTCGTGGTTGTTGATTCTCACACACTGGTTTCCAGTGGCCGCAGCCAGCCAGCGGATGAGACTGGTCTTTCCCACGGACGTCTCTCCTTGGATGAGCACTGGGTGAGTCCTGCGAGGCCACAGCATGAACAGAAAGAGTGAATTTGTCACTTCCTGGATAAATGTGCCGTTTTTGATTGTCGTGAGAGCAGATGGTTGATTTCATCAGCTCAGCACAGAGCGCGGTACGTCCTGAGTGAACCAAATTAACCCCATCGAGGCCGTGCTATTGAGCGGCTAACAGAGGCCAGTGACCCATGAACCAAGGTCACTGTCAACGAGCAAAACCATGACAACAACAACAACAACAACAATCACTGTTATCATCATGACAGGCAGTGGGCAGCTTGTTCAAATCAGGCCAAAGTGAGCAAGAAAACAGTTCACATTACATGCCTGTGTCAAAAAAATTAAATTTATAACTTCATGATTTGAATTTTTTTTTTTTACAAAGATATATTGGCAACCAAGCCCCAACATCCCAAATCTGTTCATTTATACAACGTAACCCATCTTTATACTTCATAAAGATCATACAGGGACACCAGAGGCAACATTTAGAAATATGAAATGTAAGTACGGTCAGATATGATTAGTTAAATTAAAAAAAAAAAAAATGTATGTTACAGATCAGTTGGGAGGTTAATCATAAATGGAATTTCATTTTTTTTTCCTGGTGTATTCCAAAAAAAAAAAAAACAAAAAAAAAAACTTGAAGAGCTTGTTTGCAAAAACAGATATCTCCATTTGAATTTCTTAAACCCTTTTTAAACTTTTTGGAATTTTATTAAAATTTACTATATATTTATTTCTATTTTTATATGTTTATTTAGCCTGGCATCATTTTTATTATCCTAAATCATGCTTTGTGTGTGTGTGTGTGTGTATGTGTGTGTGTACTCCAAGCAGTATCAGTGAAAAAGGTGTATTCATTTTAAGAATGGCTTTTATCTGTTTTTGCAAATGAACTCTTCACTTCCAAAATAACTTGCTGGAAATTTGTATGCAAAAAAATAATTCATTTGAGTGAAATCATGGGTCAGCCAAGGAAAGCTTTCCTACCCTGCAGACACCACTCTGACCAGGTCACGGAGGTTGAGTTTAACCGAGGCAGTGAGAATGTAGCTGGGGTCCAGAGCCGGCTCCATCTCCCCCTGGGACACCCAGTAGCCCTCAATCTCCACACAGGACCGGCCCAGGGGTGCCGGGATGGGCTGGATGGAACACAGAGGACAACAAAATACTTAGATAAAAACAATGAATACACATCTTTTTTTAAAGCTTCAGAGTAAGTTCCTTCAGGGTAGCCACGGTAACAATTATTATCCAAAGTCATGATGGGGCCTTCTCTGACATTACTCAGTGATCTTGATGAAGATGAGGATGAAGCTGTGTCTGCTGATGCCGTACCTGTTTGAGACATTTGGTGTTCCCTGCCAGGATGTACTGACACACCAGTTTCTGGACCAGAGGGTGGGAGCTTCTGTCCAGCTGGGTCAGAAAGCTCAGGCAGAAACCCTGAAAGCATGACACGACACGGGGAGAACTCAAAAATTCAGAATTCATAAAGGGAACGGGGGCGTAAGCGACTTCTTTTAACTTCCTACCTCATAGAGCGAGCGCTGCACGCTGCTGCAAGGGTTGGCTGCCACATACTTCAGCGCCCTGCAGAGAGTGCGCAGACTGTAGTGAGGCCTGTGGCCGGTCCCGTCCACCAGGTGAGAGTTGGCCTCCTTTCGTACCGACAAGTAAAAACTGCACAGAAACACAGTCATCCAAAGGAGAATTAAGTCATTTAAGACCAAGGAGCTGGAACAACACTGGGTCCTTTTCCTCTGCAACAGAGCCGAACCTGGCACTGATGTAGCTGCAGATCCTGTTTCCTCCCATTAGGGTCAGTGTTTGTTGTTTGTTGTGCAACAGAAAAGGACCCATTCATGCATTTTTAGTCTAGTTTATGGGGGCCTGTTTTTGACCTACATTAAAAAAAAAAAAATCCACAATAGAGATGAGTAAGCTACCTAATTAGAGCAGAGATCTAGAGTAGGTTCAGGAAAAATAATACTGCTTCATCATTTGCCCACATACACTATATATCCTGTGGTTATTTCCTGCTGTGGGGCAGTGAAAAGCTTATTCATTTTACCTCTGGACATATAATCTCTAGGAAAAAGTGAGATTATAATCAAAGGTGGAAAACCTCTCAGCACAATCTCAATTTCCACCAGTCACTGTAATTAGTTTAGTCAATTTAAACTATTGTTTGAATCAAAAGCTCTATGTATTCTCTTGAAAAGCATGATAAGGGTTATAAGTTTTGAAACAAAATGTTGGTTGGTTTGAACACCATCCAAGACACTGGTAACTTGACTTGAACTGAAAAGTTTCCTAACGGCTCTGCTGAAGGACGAGCATGTTCTTACTTTATGATCCCACTGATGACGCTCCGGTGGGGATTCAGGCCTTTGAGGTAGTCTGAAACTAGAATCCGGAGGTCCCTCTCGTTCTCCAGCTCCTCCACATAGAGCTCAGTAAACCTGTGGGAGACACAGACTCAGCACGTTTAAAGACATCCCTGCCAACAGCAAAACATCTGTCTAAAACTAAATACTGCAAACCAGATCATAAATCTACCTGCCAACATCGTCGTTTGTAGTAGGGGTTGCCTCATTATCAATGTACATTTAATGCACCATTATCAAACAATGGTGCAGTCGTCTCACCTGTTCCTGATGCCTGGGGGCAGATTCCTCTTCCCGACATCAGTAGCAGGGTTCATGCAGGCGAAGAGGCGGAAGTCCGGGTGGCGAACGAGTGGCTCTACACAAAATACATACGAAATTTAAAAAATGTATGCATTCAAAAATATAATAACAATCCAAATATACTAGACAGTACGTATGCAAAAAAGCAAATACATTTTCCATGACTTTCTAGGACCATATTAAGTTTTTTACTTTATATATGTAGCATGAGGTTTTTTTCCTTAATCAAAATTTTAAACACATTTCATATTTAAAAGGTCTTATAAATGTTTGCTATTCTGTTTTATGTGTTTCTATCAAAGTGAACATAATGCAAACACAATGCAAAATAAATATTATGTTTGGTGAATAATTCATTACTTTTTTTTTTTTTTTAAATTGTGGCTGACAAAATTCATGATATTCCATGACTTGTCCAAAGAATTTATTAAATTCCCTGACTTTCCCTGTGTGGAACAGACATTTCAAGATTTCAAGACTATCCAGAAAATCAAATGAACCCTGGAAAGGGGAGGTAAAGGCTGAAGGCAGCCTCTTTGTGGCCTTAATGATTAAATATTGACTCACATATACAGACTAGATTTCTTTACTGTAGGAGTTTTAAAGGAAAAGAGAATATTATCTGTCCAGAAAAAAAAAATTCAGTTATCTGCTGCGGGGACTTTTATGGATATGGCAGCTAAATCAAAGCAGACAATAAGTGGATTCTAATTTTGTACTTGAAGCTGTAGGCCCGACAGTGCGGCGCTGTAATTGCTGGATTTGCCACATCACATCATTATGAATAGTTTGGTCCAAAATGCAGTCAGCAGTGTCCAAGATACTGCAGCTGACTGACAGAGGAATTCGTAAGCGGAGCCAAAAATCCTCGGGAACTCCTGTCCTTCACGTGTCATCGCTTCCATCATTACAGCGCCGCTCACCTGTGTCTCCGCGGTCCAGCAGCACCAGCGAGCCGCCGCTGCCCTCCAGGAGTCCACTGAGACACTCCAGGGTCTCCGCCGTCGCCAGGTTGATCTCATCCAGCAGCACCCACTCGCCTTTCTTTACTGCCTGGGCTAATGTACCCTGGACACAAAGCAGAGAGCACAGGGGCAGAGGGATGAGGGGAATCATCCAGACTGAGGCCGGTTTGTCGGCCCATATTTATGAAAAGACACCGCTTAGGCTTTAGATTAGATTCAGAATCTCGGCCCAAAAGGAATACAAATTTGGGGCAGACAGATAGAGTTTGTCGGTGTTGTTCAGAAGGAGAGAGTTCCCAAAAAAAGCAGATCACCCCCGAGGGCTGTGGATTATGCATGTCCTAATTTTTGGAAAGAGCTGTTGCTGTTTAGCTTTTCACATGTAAATTTCTGACAGTTTGAGCTCCACAAATGAAAACCCATCCTGCCCCCTTTGTATTAGCTTGAAAGGAAACTGGAAAGCTCACCAGATCTCACAGAATCTGTCTGGATGAACAGATCGCACTAGAAATAAGTGGGGAAATATCCTTTTTTTTTTTTTTTTTTTTTTGTATTTTGGTTGAACGGTTCCTTTAATAAAACATTTTAGCAATCATTACCTCCACAAAGGCGAAGACCATGGCTGTCTCACATGCTCTGATTTGCTGCTGGGTCTGACTTAATCTCACAGCCAATGCCTCCCACTGCTCCTGGAGCAAGGCAGCTGCACAAACACACACACACACACATACACACACAGAAAAAATGGTCTTATGATTTGGCTACAGTGTACAATATTGTAATAGGAAACCTTGATTTAATAATTAAAATTAAAATAGTCTTTGCACTGGAGAGCAATTTGGTTTACAGTTTCATGTCTTTCCCTGTGCATTAGATAAATTAGGAGAAAATAGTTCCTTTTCAATTATTAATTTCTGGTATAAGCAAGAGTAATTTTCTTACTGCAGGAGCCGATCCCTGCAAAAGCAAGACAGGATAAAGAGTTTCTGGTACAATACCGTTGGACTTCTCCTGCAGCTCCTTGGTGAGCGCGGACTTGCAGACATGGTCCATGAGCTTGAGCAGATCCTGCCAGCGTTTCCCCCTGAAGCAGGTCTGCACGTGGCCCAAAAAGGTCAGGTTCTGCTTCCTCGAGTACGTCTGGGAAAACAAATCCTCGAAGGCTTCCCGCAGAGGTAACAGGATCAGCTTGTGGTCGACCGGCTTGTAGCTGCAAAAGACAGTGGATAACCACGGTGGTGAATTTGGAGTGTCATTCGAAAACGAAGCAAACACATCCGCTATCGCCAAAAATCACTGATAATCACAAACAAATGTGCCCCCTTGTTTTGACCTTGAGCCTGTTGGTGTGATTTTGATAAGATTACAGTGATCCGATGCTTAATTTGCCCAAATGTCATCTAAATCTGATTAGTGGTATTTGAAAAATTACATGTGAGGGCAAAACAAAAGGAAAAGCAACACAAACTAAGAATGAAACTTAATGAATTGTCCCCCCCATAACTGAAGATCTGGAAAGGGACTATGGATTAGGCTTCATCCGTCTATCACAAGAAAATTTCTGAGCCTCTTCTGCCTGTTTGGGATGAAACTTGAAGGATACAAACCTGATTTTACACTGATGTCCAGCAGATACAAAATGAATGATCTCTGAATGATAGTCTACAAGCTCTATGCAGCAATGGGTGCCATTTGTGTTTGCACTTTAAGTTTTTAAGTGTTTGCACTTTAAGTTGTCACTCACCCTCCCAGCAGGTCAGCAGTATCACTCTGCTGGTTCATGTTCACAACCCGCAACTTGTGTCCTGGAAAGTGCAGAGAACAGGAGAAGTTTGAGGGATTCGGTTTGCGTCCCACAAGGTTTTTTTTTTTTTTTCCCTTCTGTGTCTCACTGACTTCATCCTGTCTCTGTATTTTCAGAGAGGCTTCATCTTTGCCTCTGTGGAAGCTTACCTGTGGCTCTGGCCAGGTACTGCACAGTGGAGGTCTTCCCTGTTCCCGTCTCTCCGACCAGAAGGACAGGCTCCCCCTTGGTGACACACACTGCCAGCTGTTCCAGCAGCACAGCAGAGGGCCGGGTCGCAGCGAACGTCTGGATTTCCCTAATCATGAGACAAACATCGAGAGGTTAACTGAGTCTGAGTCAGTCTGCTAAAACAAAGAAACAGAATGAGTTGCTCTCATGATTCATGATTCCTAACAACAAAAAGCAGAATACTATACATTGCCAATTTTATTTTTCCATAAGGTTTTTAGTAGCATAGATAATGTTAAGGATGTAAAGTCATTTTTTAATGATTTTTTTTTTTTCCACAAGAAAGTGTACAGTTTAACATTACTGAATGAGTTTATTTAATCAACATACATTTTTAAAAGCACTGAATGGATTTGTTGACTCCAACTGATATTTACAAACTCAAATCAGCTTGAATCATTCCAAAAAAGAGACATCTTTCATAAATCAAACAACCAAATGCTGAAACGTGCATCAAACTGAATCAACATGAAGCCACAGATTCACACACCCTGTAGTTTGCCTTCCTGCAGGTCACACCTGCCAACTAAGGAAATACTGTCCTGAGCCTGAACTTCAAGCTGCAACATAAACTTGGCAACAAAATTAATTGAATATCTGATACACAGCCTATGTCATATTTGGGTTCATTTTGGGGTGTGTGCTATTTGCTATTTACTATTTGTGGACAATATGAACTGGGTTATGGTTATGAGGGTGGGGCAAGTGGCCACAGCACAGGGGAGTCATAGCAACAACAGAAAGCAATGGCAAAAAGCAGTAAACAGACTATTGAAATAAATAAATAAATAGATAAATAAATAAATAAGACTTCTCGCATTTGCAGTATTCGTCAGTGTCTGTGATGGCTTCACAGATGCTTGCAACTTCAGTCGCAGGCTAGACGCCCTTTTCAAGACAGCGGGAGGTAAAACTGTACGTTGCATCTTTAATAAATGTGTAAGGCATCTCTTTCATACATACAAATACATATGTCTATCCCATCTGAGTTATGGGACAGACATATGTATTTGTTTATTTATAAGGGCCTTGTTGGGAAGCTGCCATCTTGTATCACATCTCTGCTGAACTGGTCCTTCAGGGCATATCAAACTCTGGCTTTCTCTGCCAGTTCCTCAAGTCTGTACTGAGCGTGGAAGATCTGCTTTTATGTCTTTCCCTCGACCATCTGGAATATTTTACATAGCTCCCTAAAAATTAATTCTTTAGTAGCCCTAGGTCAGTGTAAATCCATGATCACAAATCTTTCAGCCTCTGTGTGCACCCGTTTTAACTGAGTTGTTTACTGAATTTTCTACGCCCAATTATCTTAATTAACTGTGTATATATACTTGTTTTAACTGATTGCTCCCGTTACTATGTATCTTTTATTACTTTTGTGATTTTTTTTTTATGTCATTTAACACATCACTGTAAATAAGGGCCAGCTCTCAATAATTTTGTAGTTTAAATTAAGGATAGTGAATCACATCAATACACCTTATCTGTAAGAGATCAATACTTCAGAAGCTTTTACATTACCTGAGAGTTTGACATGTGACATGCATTTGTGTCAGTCTGTACACACAAGTACAAAATGTGACACTTGCTTTGTTACCAGCCCAAAGTTTGACCCCCGTACAGTTTGGCTTTTGGAAATAATCAATGTGTATTTTTGGGCATTTGCTGAGGGCTGAATCATTAGATGGGTTTGTTTACCATAATGCAGTTTGAAATCAATTCAATGTTTATTCAATTTACCAGCAGGGGATCTATTTGGCTCTATCAGTGGGTGAATGCTGGCACAGCAACTGCCTGATGTATGCACTGTGTAAACAGAGGTGAAAGGGGACAGCTGGGCAGGATGCCCCACTTACACACTCAGCTGCACTACTTCGGTCTGCTTTCGACCCAGAGACACTCTGCCCACTGAGGCCTCCAGCTCGGTCAGCGAGATGTCAGGCTGGTACATCTGGCAAAAGTGCTGGGCCTACAGGAAAAACAGCAGACAGCACACAAAATCACACTCTAGTTAAAATGTTCTTTATTATATTATTACATTATCTATCTATTTGTAGTCATTATAAGATACATTTATTTACAGATGGACTTGCATATTTAGTACCTAACGGCATCACTGGCCTATAATGTTAAGAGGCACATTGAAAAATATTTTGCTGCATTCTTACAGTGTCAAGTCTGAGCACATTTTTCTCAAACGTGCTATTTACGTGTCTTTTAACATGCTTTAAATCAATTCTGCAGAGGAGGTAGATTCAATACATGCAAATTTTTTTTATCAGCCTTAGGTAGGGCTGGGCGATGCAGCCAAAAAATAAAATCTTTTCATGATTCACATTTTTCACAAGTTAAATCTATATCTCACCCAGACCTAACCCCTAACTCATGCTGAGAAACACCTGTCTACCATACGTTTTTAACATACCTTTTCTTTGGAGATGTTCAGTTTACTTCCAATGACCTCAGCCATTCGCAGTCGACTCTCTGCGCAGGACAGCATTGCTGTGAAGCAGTCAAGTGCCTGACAAAGTAAAATGATAAAAAACAAAAATCAGTTAATAATAATAAGGCACTTATATACATACTTTAGCTCAAATGTGTGACTGCCACTGCCTGTTGAACCCTACCACTGGCTTTGAGTGTTTAAACTGTGTACACTAGGTTCACTCTAAAAATGTATTTACTGAGCTTTTGATACAAAGTGAGAACGACTTTTATCCACATTGGCATCTTGGAAACGTTGAGGTTTAACGGGCTTGTATTCTTGGTCATAAAAGCTGTAAAAGCTTATTTTCCATGTATACATTTCCTCAACAATCAGTGTGAAAGTACGTCAAATTTAAATGTCAAAACAAATCCTGGATGGGTGTTTTAAAGAGCAGGATTTTCAAGAGTGTATAAAACTGAATCTGCTTTTGCCTTAATTTGATTTTAGGTCCGCCGCACATAAAATGGATAAAAAGTGAGACCAAGTGCTGGGGAGACTCCATTAGTGACTACGGGAAGGTAAAGTGGTAAAAGACGAAAGTGGCAGCCACCTGTGCAGCAAATCAGTGACTAACCTCAAGGAAGACGTGTTGTGCCGTAGCGGATGAAGAGCTGTCAAAGTTGCTGCTGATCCTCTCGCACCATTTCAGCAGGTCCCTGTAGAGATCACAGCTTAATTAACCCTTTTGCGTATAGCGGTCACTACAGTAGACAGCTGTTTAAAAGTCATTTTCTCCTAAATGCAATGGTTTCAATGGTGGAATTGCACATCAGCTGTTAGAATGCTCTCTGCTGCTCCCCTCCATTGAGGTTTATGCAGAGACTGTCAATTCTTGTTGCTGAAAACATATTAATACTAGTATCATGACATGGTAATACCAGTCCTGCATCCTTAAAGAAGTATGGAGACTCACAAAAGTGTTCATGCCCTAAGAAGAGTAAAAACACATAAGAAAAAAATCTTGACTCAGGCTTTCATAATTCATGCATCAAGGGGTTAAAAAAAAACAAAAAAAACCCTGAATTTGGAAACTATCAAACAAAAAGCACTGCAGGAAAGTCAAAGGGGATCAATGAGAAACGGACCCTCCATGTTTAATGATCCCTGCAGGGAAAGTGGGTCATACTCACAGCTTTAACCCACATTTATGCAGCATGTGGAATACTGGGAGATTTCAATGACAGCGACCAAACTTCATTTATTTTTACGTGTTGAATAAACATAAATAAGGTTAAGGACGGGGAACTGAATCAAATGCTTGTTCAACGGCACATACCCCTAATGACCTCCAGTGCGTATGACCACCGCGGTGCACACTACACTGTACACTTTAGGAACAAACAGTGCATCTGAGTTAATTACATTGATCCGTGAGCTACTGAAGTGGAGAGCACGGCACACCACCCGCCCACACATCATGTTTTTTTACACGGCTGGATCCTCACCCGCTCCCCCGCTGCCTCCCTTCTCTTGTGAAGGCGTATCTCTGGCTGGAAAAGGCGATATGCGTGTGATTCGCACCTCGGGTTTTTGAGCGGCTGACTAGGAACGTGCTGTATCTCCAGAGGACGCCCTGATAAATCAGCGGTCCGATGTGAGGGTTCAGAAAAAGGTTCAAGCCCCGTCGTCCAGAGAACTATCCGATCGATGATCAATAGAGCAAAGCAACACCCTTTGGAAAGCTAATTAAAGTCATGGAGGCTAGCTTTTCAGACTGACTGGTAGCTTCACTGGGAGGGGGCATCTGACAGATGGAGGGTTAGTGGGTCTAACCCTCCACGTTTGTCATGGTGAACTCCTGTTGTGAGGCTGTCATGGCATAGAGAGTCTAGACATCATGTAAAGTAGGGCTTTCATGGCGGCTGTGGCGGTAGGGTGGCCATACGTCCGGATTTAGGCCGGACAGTCCGGAATTTAAATGCCTTGTCCTAAGCCGGACGCTTATTTGTCCTCCTTTTTGGAGTTGCACTTGAACGCAACGCTGGCCCGGCACACTGGCTTAGCTTGTCTATTCAGAGAAGAGGTATCACTTCGGCTTATTTTTCAATCTATGTTATCACACGCATACTCCTGCTCATTCATTGGTAGCTGAATTGTTAGGTCTGTTTGATAAGTAATTTACATTTTTAAAATAATAATTTAAAATATTGTTAAATTAAAAAAAAAAGCCAACATGATGCAAGTCAAAGACTAAAAAAGAATATTGACTAAAACTATTGACTAAAACTAGACTAAAATACTTTGGATTTTCTTCGACTAAAACTAGACTAAAATGCCAAGACTTTTCGTCGACTAAAATGTGACTAAACAAAAAAGAATTCAAGTTGACTAAATATGACTAAAAGTAAAAAGGGCATTTGACACTAGACTAAGACTAAAACTAAATTGAAAATAGCTGATGAAATTAACACTGGTGGACCTGACTGAGAAAAGATGTTCAATCCCGTTTTCACCTCTGTATGTCCAATGGTTCCATTCATATGGGTAGTATATCCTGTTAGCTTAGCATAAAGACCTAAAGTCTATGGGAGTTGTTAGCCTAGCTCCGTCAAAGTAAATAAATAAACCTTACAGCAATTTCAAAGCTGTCTTACTTATACAGTATATCGTGTGTATTTGCTTCGGAGTTGCTGTAAGGTTTATTTTTTCACTTTGACAGAACCAGGCTAACGACTCCCATAGACGTCAAGTCATTATGCTAAGCTAACACATAATGCTACCCACAAGATGGTATCAAACATCCTGTCTCAGGCTGGGTAAGATGGAAAAAGGGTATTTTGCCCAAAACACTGGGGTATTCTTTTATAAATTAGCCTGCAGGGTGTATTGAATGTTCCCAAGATTTCATGTTACCCTGTGTTACAGGTATATACTTTTTTCCAAACTGAAAATAACCCCATGCTCCTTCAATTCTATGTTCCCTCAGTATAAAACGCTGAATAATGTCCACACTACTAATATATATCACATTATGCACTCTAATAAGAAAAATAATTTCCATCTGGTATTATAACAATAAAGAACACAGAATTTAGGGAACAGAGGGAATATAGGACACTGGGAATATAGCTAGCTAAAAAAATAAGCAAAATATAAGCCTTTCCTTCAGGTTAACTGGACTCTTCTCAAGTTTTGGACCTTAAGTCTGTTTCCTGTGTCACCGTGATATAAATAAAATCTCAAAACTTAATCAAACTTAATCAAATATCTGTTTTTTTCTAGCCTTGTTGTTGCATATTTAGTCATTACTGACCGACAGCTAGCTCGCCGGTGGACTTGCATGCTGGCCCCACATGAAGTGGGTATAAAATTTATGACATTCATTTATTAAATTTAAGGCTTTGGATTAAGGTTAATCACCCCAATAGCTTTTGTGATGAAAACAAAAGTTGTTTATGCTAGCAGACTTTGGGATTCAATTTTTTTCATCCAACAAGGATGTGCGAGCTCTCTATAAGCGCAGAGATGACATAACACACAATATGGTGCAGAGAGGGAGGAACGATGTCAGCAGAAAAAAGAGACACGACTGAGTCTGCATGGAGCCGGTCATCGCCGGTCATCACCTCAGCGACAGGGCTCTCCCCTCCAGCGATGAGGTCTTGTCCTCAGACCTGTGCTGCTGCGTCTCGTCGGGGGAGCGCAGGCTGTTCGTCTCCTGGTCAGGGTGCCTCTCGCCCGTCAGCTGACAGTAAATATCCAGGAGACGGTCCGCCACCACAGTCAGGTTAGGATACCTGCTGATCAGGACCTGCACACGGAGACGGGCAAAGCACAACCAGCTGTTAGTACAGACAGGGACATTTAATTACCTGCAGAATAATATAAAACTCTTAATGATCTCTGGAGGGAAACTGGGCGAACATACAGCAAGAAAAAAACAAATATCAACAAGAGAAGGCCAAGCAGCATTAAGATGGTGTGTGAAACAGCAGCACTAGAGGCGATGGAGCTGACTCGGCTGCTGACTCGGCTGCGAAATATTTGCCACATGAACCACAATGACAATCTAAAAATATCAATGTATACTCGATATATAACAAAGGCAAAGGTAACAAGCACATCTAAAAATACATACTTGAAGTCCTACCCACTCACATCTTTTCAGACATGCACAAACACAAAAACAAGCCCATGACAGGTCATATATATGCATATGTAATGTATGTGTGCATGCTTTCTAGTCACATAAAAACAAAATGAGAGAAATAAGGCCATCAAACACAACAAAAGGGGGAAAAAAATTAAATTTGGGGACTTTTTCCATATTGTGATTCCTCAACGCTCACCTTCTTCAGCTCGTCCCGTGTCATGTTGCCCATTTGCAGCTTGGTCCAGTATTTGTCCAGCAGGGCTGCATGGGAGCTCTGTGGTCTGTACCAGCTGCCGCCGCTGTAGTACAACCTACAAACCCAAACGTGTCTTACTGTCCATGCAGAATTAAAGACATCATATGCAGGCGGACACTGTGTACGTTTGGAGTCGGATGGTGTTCCTACCTTCTTGTCGCAAAGAACTGAAATCCAGGAGCAACATCAATGCAATCCTCCCGTCCTGGGATCATTAATTTTTTATTCTCCATCAAAGGCAGGAGTACGGATATCTTAAAAAAGAACAAAAAGTCTTAATCTAGTCGCAACACTAATGCAAAGAAAAGAAACAGGTTAAACATCGAGAAAAGCTCTCAAGTTCTAATACGAAATGCAAATACTGACCACATCCAGGGGCGCGTGGTCGATGTCTTCCAAGAGGATCCACTGGCCTTTAGACACGGCTTGTGTCAGTGCACCAGGCTGCCACACAAACTTCCCGGGTATATCCGTGCAGCGGTACATGCCTAATAGCATCTGTGAGACAACAATGTATTAGTGAATTCATTCATCAGAGAAAAAAAAAATACATTAACTTTACCTGAATCAACTCAGCTTTCTCTCACCTTGCTGTCGGTCTGATCCCCGAGCTGGACTTTGAGGATTTCTGTCGTTTTTGTGTGTCCGGTGACAGCGGCCATGAACTCGACCAGGGCCGTTTTGCCACACCCGATGGGACCCTCGAGGAGAACGGCCTTCTGGGAAGCCACGGCCAACGCCAGTCTTCTCAGATTGCGGCAGGTTGAGTCCACGAGCACCAGGTCTTTTTGGTTCATCTAGACAGAGGACACAGCATTAGGGCTAAAGCTAAAAATAAAAATTAAAAGATAAGACGTGGATGTTGCAGGGACGGTGCTGTGCGCCATTTCAATTGGAGAAAAAAACAAGTGCACATGCCTGTTCTGGTTGTCGTGGTACGATCCTGGGCAGTACCACGCCGCAGACGGCCACGACGTTCTGCGACAGATCCTCAGACACCACCTGACCCCGGGTAAACTTGTTGGCTTTTTCCTGGCGCCACATCACAGAGCCCTGATTGGCTAAGACTAGGGCTTTTTCTACCTCCAGCTGCTGGGTTTCTTCCAACGCTCTGAAGGCATAATCAAAGCAAAAGTCATGACACACAGCTTGAAAAGCACCTTTTTACCGGGCCACCGCTCTGTAAACAAGACATTTTGGTACTGTACCAATTAAAGATCACTGGGGAAATTAACCGAGAGTCATGCGACGCTCAAAATGTATCCAGAAAGAGGAGGCATGAGGAAATATTCAACAGAAAATGTAATCTATCACATAGTGAAATATGTATTCATTAAAAAAACAGCGGTATCTTTTAAGCACCGTTAGTGAGTCATGTTGAAAATGGCACCGCTACTGGCAAATTTCCACGTTAATCAGACCACGCGGATGAAAATGCTTCATCAAAAGAAAAGGACATACTTTATTTTCATGTGCAGGATCTCATCGCTTGACAGCACCTTCCTCAGAAATATGGTTTTCTGATTATCAGTCATGTGAGAAACCAGTGCCAAACAATGGGCCGTGTACCTGTTGAACACAAATGGGTGAAAATTTTAATGTGTTTCGGCCAAACGCAAAAAAAAAATTACATCATAATCATCGTAAATAATCATAAATGAACATTTGAGGATTAAAAAAAAAAAGGATTAAAAAAAAAAAGAGGTGGTATAAAAAACCCTGGTCAACAATCGCTGTGAAAATCTGGTTGTGCTTCTAAACATAAAACCTGACTGCCTCTATAAACATGGTTAATATGTGTGCTATTTTTTTTTTTCCTGGAAACTAATCATTTTGCCAGATATATCTTTGGAAACATTGTGATTTCTGCTAGAATTTAAAATAATGTACAGTGGGTTAGAACAAAGCTTAATATTAATACTATGACCAGAGCAAGAGTTAATGACGGCATAGGTTACTGTGTGATGGGAAACCAAATTTACAGCCAAATCTGCATTATCACACTGTTCACATTACTGAATTCATCAAACCCAGAAAAATCTTTTTTTCAGGAAACTGCCTTTCTTTGCTCAGTTGTTTTAATTTAGTCTTTATTAGTCCAATTCTCCAATGGACTAGAGCTGCACGATAAACATTTCATACCTTCATATTTATGCCAAATATCTCAATTGTGATACGATACAACTATGGGTTCACACTTATTTGAAAATCTGAAGTGTAACAACAGTTAAAATTATGTATTCTTCAAAAAACAGCATAATAATACCAAATGGATGTAGAAAATGTCACTACTTCACAAAGTATTTCATTGATCACTGTCTTAGGCTGACTCTAATCATAAATTTGATATTATCCATTTCATTGCCTTCTGAGATACGAACATCTCGCCTGTTCATATCCAGATAATGACATGATAAAGACATATCGTTTAAACCTGAAATGAACCTCCATGGCTGCACGGCTGTGGTCGCCGGAACGTTTGTGCCACAAGTGCAAAAAGCCTGTTAAGGTCAAAAAACAGGAAGCGGAGCCTCACCCTCGGACCATGATGTCACTGGTGAGCAGCTGGGACACGCAGGGACTCCAGTCCCACAGCACCCGAAACTTGGCACAGTCGCTCTGCAGGAAGCGCAAGGTGGCGCCCATGAGGTCCCGCAGCTTCATCCTCCTGGGTCCATACTGCACCGACGAGGACTCCTCGCTGGTGAAGAAGAGCCTCTGGAAGACCGGCGGGGCGTCGTTGAAGTACCTCGCCGCGAACCTTGAGGGACAGGGGGAGAGGACAACATCGTGGCTTACACATGGCAGAGAGGTTTCCAAAATGTTTCCAGCGTGAGGCGGCCCGCGAGCTCCACTTACGCCTGTGCGTCCGGGCTGATGCCGAGGAGCTTGCTGAGGGCCACACACAGGCGCTCGTGGAGGTCATGGTTGATCCTGGCCCCCGATTTGACCCTCTCCGCGTTCCTCTCCAGCAAATCCAGGACGAGGGGTCGCAGGTGTCGTGCGATCAGCAAAGTATAATCCTTCTCCAACAAAAGCTGAGCCAAACATCCCAGGATACACTGCCTGTCCTGCTGGCTCCATATCTGAGGACAGATCAAATGTCAAAAAAAAAAAGGTCCCAAGTGAAATCCTGATTGATTCCCATAATAAAAGCCCAGACATAAATCAATTTCTTCTAAATATCCCCATCCTAGGGGGGCCAATATCGCTGCTACATGCATTTAATGACACAACAGGGCTAGGCATGCGTGTATTGTGCTATTTGTAAATGGATAACATCAATATCTGAAGGGGAGGAATTTGCATACTCAACCCAGGACGCGCTTTGATTCTCACTGTGAAAACAAGCAGCTCGAAACACAACATTTTGCTCCTAACAAGTCAGAGAGGTATTTATCTTACCTGTTTGGCCAAATATTGGCTGAGTTCGTTGTGACTTTTGTCAATATGTCTGGATATGGTGCCCAGTGATGACAGGCTCAATTCTAAATTTTCCATCGTATCATTTGTCGTGTCTGGAGGTGCGATCTACCACGAAAACAAGCGAGAGCGCTCCGCAGAGTAATATGAGGATCCACCGCTCATTAACTCAAATTGAGGGGGTTCATCACTTGCTTGTCTGTCTGGTTTGGGTATCACAACACACAAGCACGTTCCCGTCAGTGGTGTTAAAATCCTGTCCACATGTGAGTAAAGCGCGAATCCTTCCGGGTCGCTTGTGCTTCGCAGCGTCGCGCTTGATGACGCGACCAGAACGGCGACAGAGGCAGACGGAGAGGCAGAGGCAAGGCTCCGCCACAGAAACAGCAGCGGCTACCACGAAAAACTAAAAGATTGTCTTTTTTCCAGCGCATGTTTATCGCTGCCAGCGGCTTGGCTTGTTAATGTAAGGCCCGGCGAAGGCTGCCAGATGCGCAGTTGTTGACTTCGTTGCGGATTTGGCGCAGTTTTTAGGGATAGTTTAGCGGCAAGCAGGGAGCTAAAAGGCGTTCTTCAGTGACAGACCGCGGGAAAATGTCGTTACTTCCTGTGCAATGAAGTCTTGGCGCGACGTTGCTTTTGTAAACACCGAGGGGAAGAAATAACGAAATACAAACAAAGCAGTCGATGGTAAGCCAAGGTTTATTTCTTGTGTTGAATCGAGACTTGATTTGTGCATAAAGATGACACCGCTGTCTGAATTTCATGCGTGTTTTCACGGAAATGCGCTATACTCAGCGTTTTTTTGGATGGGTGAACTGGTTTTGACCTCAGATTAGAGATTTACACGTCCACTGTAAGGTAAAAATCCGCCTGAGCAGGGTTTAGCTGTGTCTGCGCTCCTGTGTCACTGCTGACATTTGATTTTAGTGGAAAAATAGCTCAAAGTGTGAGGCTCCACCAACATGGGACTTCACTAAATTACGGTGTTAAAGGTTAAAGTTAGCTCGCCAAGCAAAAGTTGGCCCGCTCACTTCAATCTGAAACCATGTTTAGCCCTGTAGGATTTAATTGGAAATAGCCAGTATACTTAATATTTTTGTCCCATTTCCATTTTGGTGTTTTCCTGGCTCAGGACTTTGCTGTCCTCTTTGTTTGGGGCCTCGCAGTGGCCCCAGATAACAGCTCCAGCTTCCATGCAAGACGAGTTTTGGTTACTAATTCAGCTTTAGTTTGTTAAATAATAATTGTTATAATACCCCATTTTAAATGTTTTTATTGTATGTGCTGATTTTTGATGCTGAAATGAGTCAAAACATGAGCAAAATTGCGATATGGCCAAGTGCAGTATCCCAGTTGCCAGTTGCAGGTCTTTGAAGGTAAAGATTTTTTTTTTTTTTTTTTAAAGATGCTGCTATTATAAATGAAGTATTGTGGTGCTGTGGAGATGCACTGGCCTACAAATTGTATTCTGTAGCTGCAAGAAGATGTTTGTTTGCTGTATTGATGCCAGCAAGAATAACATCATTTTAGTATTTTTTTTTTTTAAACAAAATCAAAACAAATCATATCATATTATAACTTATTATTAGTAGTATTTGTCAAAGTAAAAGCAATCTGATTTTTTTTTTTTTTTTTTTTTTTTTTAACCATACTATATGTTCAGGACTAATTACCAAGGCAGGTCAACTGGTTTTAGAGATAGATTTGTTTACTGATTATTAATAGTGGTCATGTCTGGGCGTTTTATGCCTTTACGTGCACTTTATTAAAAGCTTATTTGAATCTGATGGGATAAACACACTGCAACAGGCAGGAGAGTGAAAACATATAGTTCTGCAGATTTTTTTTGAGGAACGTGTTATAATTTTTTTTCCCTCAGCATTAGCTGTGGTGACGTAGCTGTCAGCCAAGTTTTCTTCGACAAAATAGACCGTGTCAAATATGTTCTGGCCTTTACAGACTGGCATTAACTGTCTGTTTTGTTTTGTTGTTTGTTAGGTACTCCTTGCAAACAAACTGAGCGAAAAACACATTTGGAAGAATGGAGGACTTGTTCAGTGACGCTGTTGACGGTCACGGTCGTAAGTATAATGCTTTCTTTTTTTAATTCTCACAAAACATTTATATATTTCAAATTTTTTGTGTGTGTAATGATATATTATTACAATGAAACTCTGACTGTGATGGAAAGAAAAGGTTGAGTATGACTGCTGTAATATGGATGTAATGGTTTTTATGCTTACACACAGTCTTGACTCCTGTTGTCAATGAAGACTCTGTGGATATCTATGCCGGGCTGGATGCCAGTCCATGCAGCGTCGCAGGTAAAAATCATTTAAATAAATTCAGGACAAAACTACAGTTTGGTGTCACACTAAGAAATTAAGTTTTTCTTATTATTTATTTATTTTTTTTTAATGTTTTTACTGTGGCTGATGGAAATAAAGTAGTGCTACAGGCAAAATCTGTAATCTGCAAAATCAGATCAGCTCTTGCCAGCAGTCAGTCAATATTTTGATGCTATCAGGCCAGTTTGACAGACACGGCTGTGTTGAATCATGCCATGATTTCCACTCGCAATATCGAGCCACCAGTCCTTCACTGCGGCAGTCAAATTCGGCTACAGAGCACCTCATATGGTTAAATTTTGTCTGAAGCACTTTGAGTTGCATTTTATGGATGAAGAGTGCTATAAAAATAATAATAATAAAAAAAAACATTATTATCATTATTATTATTGTTAGTCATAGCAGTAATATCACTATTATGATGTGTGAAAGGGGTATTATATGCTGTTCATACTGGATTTTAGTATTTGGGTTGCTGTCCAATATGGGTTCAAATATCAGCCCAGTATCTGGCACCATCTTCAGGACATCAGTAATTGATTATCATATTTTGGTTTATTGTAGATAAGTCCTCGTTGCTGCTTTCTCCGCGGCTGAAGGAATCAATGGATCTGTATGAAGAAATTGTCACAGAGGAGCGTCAGAGCAGAGATTCGTCTTACGATGAGGTCAGTTGTCACGTCCTGTGTGCTTTGTTTCTTCTTGTGTTGCCTGAATTTAATATAATAATAGTGATAATAAAAACTGAAAGAGGCTTTTGCCAAAATCGCTCATTCATTTTTTTTTTTTTGTTCACAGTTGAAGAAGAGATTCCAAGCAGCACAAAATCAAATTGAAGAGTTGCGCAGAAGACTGCAGCAGATGGAGACACAGGTTTCTTTACTTTATTTACTCTGTTTGTAACTGTGGACAGTATGTTGAGAATATTAATAGAAATGATACATGGGTCTGAAAAAGATTATCTCTATGTTTTGAAATGCTGGGGACAGCCCAAATACTCAGAAATGTATAGAAAAAAAAAGTTTTTCACTCCGTATGCATTTCTAATGTCTTGTTTGATTTAGATGTTCACTTTCCATGTTGTGGAAAATGTGAATTTATTTTGTGAACAATTTTAAGCTGTAGTATGACATGATGTGGTTCATTAGCCACGATCAATCAAAATCTTGTAACCAGGTAAAAAAATTAAGGTCTGGAAAATGTGATTGTTGAAATGGAAAATGATTAAGAACTATATCTTAACATTAACAATATTTGTAACTTCATTATAAATTAATTTTAATATGTTTACCTTTGGTAGTTTTTTAATATTTTGTGATAACGTTTTAAAGTGTGAAACAGAAAAGGCTGATTATTTTATGCCTAAATGTAGTTGATATGATTTTATGTTCAATGTTTCCATCAAATTCATTTAGCTGCATTGAGCCTCCACAAAAAATTAATATTCATTCACTTGGCCTTATAGCTCAGCCGGCTCAAAAAATAGCCATTAGAATTGCAGGTACAACATTTGTACCATGATTGAAATATCCAAATAAGAGCTGTTCATTAATTTGTTATTGCATCACAGTTTTCCCATCTCAAGACATTCCCATCTCACTTCAACAACAAACTTCATGAATATTTGAATTAAACCTACAATTCGTTCTATTGGGTGTTTTCTCTCCCGCAAAGCAACCGGATCGTCTTCTCATATTGTCAAGATGCATCTGGACTCGTTAGTTTTCATACTACACATCTTATGTGACCCAAAGTATCCCATACCACCTCCTTCAAATGACTTGAACCCATTGCTAGCATAAGCCCAGGAATAAACCAGAATAAAAACTATGGCAAGTTGTATCTCGACTAAAAATTCAATAGAAAAGACTGAAAGTTGGCAAGTTGTATCTCGACTAAAAATTCAATAGAAAAGACTGAAAGTTTTTTTTTCCCCTCCTTTTACAGAACACAGGGTTGAACACAGAGAACTGCCGACTCAAAAAGAACATCTCTGCACTTTTAAGAACTGCCAGACAGGAGGTGGTGCGAAAAGATGAAGAGATTCAGAGGTTGAACCAATGGTAAGATTCATTTCTACAAATACATTTTTAAAAATCAGGTATAATATGTGAACGACTGGCAACAGAAAAACATTTTTTTAATCTGCATCACATTACTACCGTATTTCACCAATTAATCGCCCGGGCGTTTAATATGCAAAATCGACTTGGACCCCGGGCGTTTAAAAGAACCAGGCGGCTATTCGCTGCAGGCCTTTATTTATTTTTGCACCAGGTCATTATCGTGATGACAGCTACTGTCCAACATATTTTCAGTCGGTCGATTTAATATTACGGTACACCCTTTTGTTCTAACGTTAGCTAGCGCTCTTATTTCGACAGAAAACGGAGGTGCCGCACTGTTATTGTGCGGCTAACTGTTTACTTCTGCAAAAATAAGGTGAATAGCCTTACTTTGGGTTACCTACATATAATGCAAATAATCGCCCCGGCGGTTATTCGGGTGGGCGTTTAATACGCAAAATGCGTGCAGACCCCAGGCGTTTATAAGAACCAGGCGGCTATTTGCGGCCGGGCGATTAATTGGTGAAATACGGTATATTATCACTATATTGTCTAAGTCATATTGTATTCAGGAAGGGTTTGATAAACCAGTTGCCAGCCAAATGCTAATAATTTTTTTGGTATATCTAATGAGTCTGTCTATGCTACCAGCTACTTTAGCAGGTAATCTAACACTGCTGGTATTCAAAATACAGTTGTGGGCAAAATAAAATAAGTTGCTGGTTAATTTGGGGATTTCATATCCATTAGGGCCAGCAGACACAACATTACCTACATTAACTGATTGTATCTGTGTTTGTTACGTAATCAATCAGTTGTTGAAATTATCCTCCTCAGGTCAGGCAGACGTCAGCCTCGTCATCAGCCTCACATAAATGGTCTGTGGCCTTCAGATTCAACCAGACAGACCGCCTCAAGTAGCCCCATGAGTAAACCTCCTCCCCCAGCAATCAAGCCTCCTCCCCCTCCACCATCAACATCTTCAGGACAGCCACCCCCCTCTTCACCACCCAGAGAGGACAATCTTCAAAGGAGTTCCCCTCAACTCCCCCGAAAAGAAAGCAGTTGTGCCAACCTTCAACCCAGCGCTTCTTGTGTAGAGACAACAGTTTCAAGATCCTCTGACATTTCAAAATGTTCCTCAAGAGGAGAGGCATCCGTAAAACAGACTGATCACTCTGTTCGCAAATCCAGCGGGAGCTCATCATCTGGACACAGTGAGATGGACAAACACAAACAATCCAAGCACAGAGAGGAAAAACATCAAAGTCCAAAACTATCTGAATCGACAGTTAGGAAACACAAGTCTGGCTCAGATCGCAGCAAGGAATGTCATGAGAAATGTCCTGAGAAAGACAGGTCTCACAAAACAGAAAAAGAAGCAGGCAAAAAATATGACTACATGTCATGTAAAACCAGAAACTACCCAAATGCTGAAGTGCACCACAGATCAGAGAGGGCTAAAAGTCCACCACCCGAGATTTTACCTTGTGCAGCATCATCTAGTAGTAGTACCCAAGGATCGTCTGATGACACAAAAAGTAGAAGTAGAGACCGGAGGCAAGATAAAACAAGAATTGCAACAGTAGACTCTGTACACAGTACAGCTTCTGCTCACAACTCTAAAGAATCATCTAAAGACAGTTCAGAGTCATCAAAAGACCGTGAAATGCGGTTAAAAGGCCATAGTAGAGATCATAGAAAAGTCAGGACTGGAGATGGACACAGTAGAAAAAGTTCAGACTCAAAGGACCGGAAGCAGTCCTCTTCAGAGCAACATGTTGAGCGATCCAGTGAGTCGTCCAAAACAAAGAAAAGGGATAGTCCTTCAAGGGATCATCGGAGGAAAGGGGAGAGAGGCTGTGAAGATGAGATCAGGAAAGGAGATAAAAGGAGCTCTCTCTCAGAAAGAGGCAGAGAAAGTGAGAAAAAAAGGTCAAAAGAAAGGGACCAGGATAAGACAGAAGTTAGAAGTAAGGTTAAAGAGAAGAAAACAGTTGAGGCCTCAAAGAGATCTTCTGAAGAACCAAATATCACTGGAAAAAACGTTGTGGAAGAAAACAGTCCAAACAGGAAGCTTTGTTTCATGGAAACACTGAATCTCACCCTTTCACCAGTTAAGAAACCACTGCTTCTCGTAAATGGTAGCCAACAAGATTCCACACCAGCTGACAAGGCATTTGAAAATGGAGGAAAAAGTGACACTGAGCAGCCTGATGTTGGAGTTTTTTTCGTCATAGATGAACTGGACAGCAGTCAGTCAGAAATAGGATTTGATCAAGATTCAGATAATAAAGTTGCACAGCACTCTCCAGATTTGCCCAAAACGCCAGGTTCTGAGATAACAGATGAGAAATGTGTCAGTATAAAGGTTTGCCAGGAACAGGACAAACCCCAGATTGAAACCACTGTGGCTGGTGAGCAACTTGAAGATGATTCTGTTCAAACTACCTCAGCACATTGCCAACAGCTTACAGATAATCAAACAACCAATCACTCTCCAAAATTACCAGAGAGTAGTTTCGTTTCAGTAACAGATAGTGTTGTTTCAAAAAACACAAGCTGCAACACAGAGCAGGGGTCAGATGACAAAATTAATGAGCCTGGAGCAACAGCCTGTATAAATGGTTCGCCCGGAAGCATTTCAACATATGACCCTTGCAATTTTTCACAGAAAATAAACCCTGAAAATCAAAATAAAGAAACTACTATTAATGAACCCACAGTGCTTGATTCAAGTGTAGAAACGTCTACAACTGCAGTACCTACGAGTCTTTCTGTGGATGCAACCAAAGAAGATGCAGTTGCCTCACCCTCAACAGAAAGTCCTGTTGCTGAAAATGATACTGGAAAGGCCAAACTTGAAGGGCTGCACACCTCACCATCCATCCTTCCTGAGGAGAGTCAGCAGTGTCCGGTTCCTTCTGCCTCATCAAATTCTACCCTTGTGAAAGAGGCTTGTAACTTGCAAGATGGTCCCAAAGATGCAGATGCTGTATCTAGTACAATAAGCCTTGAAGCTTTCCCACAAGAAGGCTTGAGTTTGCCTGAAGCAATTGATGTTTTAACGAAGTCGAATGAAGACATCAGCGACACCAATAGCATTGCAGCTGAGCCAAGTTCATCAACTGGCTGTGTTGGAGTTTCTAAAGTGAGCAGCACAACAGAAGAAATGACCCTGCCAGAGAAGTGTAAAAGCGTTCTTACTTTCACACCAAAGAAGACCTTCAGTCCCCGAAAGTGTCATCCAGAAAAAGACGAGGGTAAAATCGAACCTTCCAGTTCCATGCCACTACTTCATGATGAGGACTCCATGATGCGCACACTGAGCAGCCTGAAGAGCATCCCTGATGCCATAAGCCCTCTTAGGAGCCCGATACGGCTAACCAAGAGAAGTCACCTGCATTGCCATGGCAAGCCAGCTCATGTCAAAAGCCTTAGGAAAGGTAGGGTGCACCAGATATTGTCATTTTCCATCTGATACGCTGTATTATTATTATTATTATTATTATTATTATTATTTTACTTGACCATATCTTCATTAAATCAGATGAATGTTCATGACATGGTTTTAGTACAATTCCAGGTGTGCCATTGAGCTATTTATTATTCACTCTACACATTTTTCCCTCTCCTTGCAGATTTCTCTAGCACATCTGTCGATGCAAGTTCAATGAAGCTGGACGTGAACAAAGAGAACAAATACCCAGGTTCTCCTTCAAAACACGAGTCACAAAACATTGGAGACAAGGCATCGGATCCTCCCTCTAGCCTCTCTGACAGTGAACTTGAGGAAGGGGAAATTGTCAGTGAAAGTGAGGAAGCAGCAACAACAACTTCTCCAGTGTCTTCACCCAAGAGGGCTAAATTATCAAGACCAGAACGAAATCAAACAAGTTCAAAGCTGGCCTCAAGGTTTTCTAAGAAGATATCTGAGGAGAGGTGTGTTGCTTCAAAACATAGGAGTGCAACAGGGTCTTTATCGACAGGAAGTCCATCAAATAAAAGTCGTTTTAAAACCGTTTGCCCCACAGCATCTGAAGTTTCTTTCTCCACCATGGAAGAGGTGATGGAAATGTTAAAGACTGTTCGCTATCAGATCCGAAAAAAGTACATGAAGCTTCATAAAAACTTCCCCAAGAAGAGTTTCTATGGCATGATGGACAATTTCCATGAGTCTTTTTTAGAGTTTGTGGATGGTGCTCGTTTTGGACAAATATGCAGTGAAGTTGAAGAGCTGAAAGCCACACTGAAGAAAAAGATTACATCTGTGTTTAACAAAGTATCAAATAACGGTATTGTGAACCGCATCTTTGAACAGCAAGCATTTGATCTGAAGCAGAAATTGTGGGACTTTGTGGATGTTCAACTTGACTTCTTGTTCAAGGAAATTAATTCAACACTAATATGCTTTTGCAAACCAAGAAAAGAGGCAGTGGATGGGAAACCAAGTGGAAGTGAAAATGTATCTAAGCAGCTCTCTGTAAGAATTCCCTCGAAGTCGCAGTGTCAAAAGGACAAGCAGTCTGTTCAGACCAGCCAGAGGACAATCAAGCCTTGTGCTGCTGCCCCTTGCAAAACAGGTTTAGGAAGTAGAGGCAAAGATATCAGAATGATCCACACAGAAAAAGACAGACCAGTTCCAGTTCGCCCAATTCCACAAACTGTGGTCAAAGTCTTTTCTCCCAACAAACTGACTTCAACTCCAGAGAAGAGTAATAAGGCTTCTTTGGTTCTCTCTCAAAGTGGCTCATTTCAAGACAGGACTGACTTTGAAATACTCACCGAACAGCAAGCTAGCAGTTTAACATTTAACTTAGTGAGAGACTCTCAAATGGGAGAAATATTTAAGTGTCTCCTGCAAGGAAATGACTTACTAGACTCCAGTGCCACTGCTGGAGACAGCACTGCGTGGTCAGTCAGTACCCCAAGGAAGGATGGTGTTCCTGGAGAAAGTTTCATTAGCATTACCACCCCAACTAAATATTCTCCAGCTAAATTTCTTTCACCAACCAAATTTGCTACTCCCTCCAAACTAATCACTACATGGTCTGGCATTTCACCTCACAAGGGGTCCTCTCCACGTTCAGGAGTGCAGGTCCCATTGAATCCAGCTTTGTTTGATGAAAGTTGCTTATTAGAAGTGCCTTCGGAAAGCAGAACAATGACGCAATCCAGTGTGATTTCTCAAAGATCCTATTCCATACTAGCTGAAGATCTGGCTGTCTCTCTTACGATTCCATCACCCCTCAAGTCTGACAGCACCCTCAGCTTCCTACAGCCACCTACCATGGATATAACATCCACTCCTGAGAGTGTCATCAGTGCTCATTTAAGTGAGGATGCTTTACTGGATGGAGAAGATGCTACTGAGCATGATATTCACCTTGCCCTTGACACTGACAACTCAAGCTGTGAGTCCAGCAGCAGTGCAGCCTTGGAAACAGCTGTCACACCATTATTTCAGTTTAAGCCACACTTGCCCATGCAAGCAGTTGTGATGGAGAAGTCTAATGATCATTTCATTTTGAAGATCCGCCAGACAGCCACTGATGCAGATGTTACTCTCACTGCTGATCAGAGTCTAAGTCAAACACTAACAGAAGACAACCAGCCACATGCGGAAGAAGATATGCTAATTCAGGAAAGTCCTTCAAAAGCTATTTTGTCTGATGAGTCGCAGAAAATGTCGGAGCAACAGAAAACAACCAGTCCCTCAAAAACTACCTCACATAACAGTGTGTGTGCCCACACTGAAAGCTCTGAAACACGCCAAAGCAGTCAAGTGTTGCTGTCTAATCAGTCAGACTCATCAAGGGATGAAATGGATATGTCAGCATCTGACAGGAGTCTTGTAATTGCAGAGGAAGTCAACAAAACCCCAGAGAAAGAGCAAAAGGATTGCAAAATGAGCAGAAAACGCAAGAAGAAACAAGATAAATTAAAAGTAAAACGGCCCAGAAAGGAGGAAGAAAAGCCCAAGGAAGGAATGGTGTCAAAAAGTCCAAAAGATAGAGATGCAACAAGCTCAAAGAGCGAGAAAAGTCAAGCCAAATGCAAATCAAAAACTGTGTCCCCCAGCAGCCTCTCTGCTAAGAATGTCATCAGGAAAAAGGGTGAAGTGGTGGTGGCATGGACTAGGTCAGTTCACTTTCCACTTTGCACTACACACTTGCACTCTATTTCATTGTCTTCAAGTGCATATCTGTAGAGCATAATTATCACATTGAGGCATTGCAGCTTATGCAAGGCTGTGCAAATGGCACTTGTGTAATGAATTATATTGTTATATGTAAAGAAATTATCTTAGCTGCAGCACAAAATGAGCATTGCATGAAAAAAATGTGCCCCTGAAATGTCATTGCTTAAATATTGATTATTTTCTACTTCATCTTGCAGAGATGAAGATCGGACTATTCTTCTTCACCTGAAAACAAAAGGTGCCTCTCGTGAAACCTTCTCTGCCTTGTCAAGCATGCTTAACAAGTCACCAGCACAGGTTTGTCACTGTTTTTCTTTTTTTTTTTTTTTTTCTCCCTAGCTGTTTTGTGATACGCACTTGTCAGTGGCAATATACTCACCAATTATGCAGACGGAGTATTACATCATGTCCTGCATTGGATTTGATAACAATGACAGAACACTTTTTCCCATTTTTCAGATTGCTGACCGATTTGCCCAGCTTATGAAGCTTTTCAAGAAGCAGGAGAAGATGGACAGCTGACCCCACTGATCATTTGAGCATTATGATTTTATAAAGTGTTCATGTATCGGGCAATTTATAAACATTGTCAACACAGATATATAGGCTTTGATTCACCTGACGTCATGGAAGAATATCTGGATTCCTGCTGATTAAAAGGTCACAGGTTGATCTCCACAGTGGCTAATGTATTCAGTAAGATCCATGTGTCGACCAGAAAGACATTTAACTCTTGCCTGCTGTCATTGTAAACTGATCAGAGATTCGGCTAAATTGAAATATTTCTGTGACGGACTGCAGGTTCAAGCAAGGCTCATGTTTCTAAGTGAAGTCGATTGACAGAAGAATATAAGCGTTTGTCACTCACTTCATCTTTTCATACTGTTCGATTTTGCCAACGGGCTGCAAAGTGTGTGAATTAGACAATTGCACACTTGTCAGGTCAATTGATTTTGGTGCAATTCAAGAATAGTGGCTCCCTTTACGCCTCTAAAAGGACAGATGTGCATGGATGGTGTGAAACATTCAGTTACTAACAGTAATGGGTGTTGTGTTTGCCTGAAGGCAGGCAGACACACTGCAAGTGTCTGTACACCTCATTAAGGACACAACTGTTGTGAAGGAATTTTTTTCCCTGGAGAATGGATTAGCTTTTAGAGAATGTGAAATGTGAATTGTGATCAAAACTATTATAATACGACTGGATTTTAAATACTCATTTCAGTGTTACGTGCAAAACAGCAAACAACACAAGAGCATATTTAGTGTTTTCTGATTTAACTTGGTGTACCTGATTGTTTTGAGCATAATTCAATGTAAGCTATCTGTATAGCCATTGCATAAAATCAGTATCATTTATGGGGATTTGCTGTTTTTTTTTGTTTTGTTTTGTTTGTTTTTTTTTCCCTAAGTTGTTTTGCTATTAACAAAACCCAGTCCAGTGCAAAAAAATTCTATGTTTTTCCTTCTTGGCCTTCACAAAATGGTGCACTGCAAAAATGTCCATCAATGAAAATCACTTTGTCTTAAAAAAAAATGTATATTTCTTACATCAGTTCAAACTGGCTGAGATAATTCCAGGTACAACTGCATAACAATTTGTTTTATTCAGTGAGCTGACATTTTTTGACAATGGAAATGTCTGCCTTTTTCTGCCTTGTTTTAAGATACTTCAGAAGAAAGGAATACCCGTTTTTGCAGGACTGGCAGTCCTGAGCACATTACAAAAAGGCCATTTTATGAGAAGTATATATTTTGGATCTTTTTTAAAGGTTGCGTGTGAAGGGGGTATTGAAAATGTTTACATGTCCAATTACTGTACAGTACATTTATGTGTATATGTTAATAGACATTAAACCTTTTATCTGTGAGCCTAAATGGCACCTTTGACTGTTTACTTGTTCCACTGATTATAAACACCATGCAATGCAATAATTCCACATTGTTAATATTGTACATATTTCTTCACTGAAAATAAAGTTTTATTTATTTATACTGCTGTCAGTTTTTAATTCTAGTTAACTAAGACTGAAGCAGAATCATTTGGGTAAATTCATTTTGGTCAATTATAACTAAGATAATTTTGTCAGGTGGCACAATATGCTGTATTCATTGTGACACATATTCATAAAGTGGGCCACAAAGTATGAAAATTGAGGCCATAGCCTAGGGGTGCCATTTGTAACTCAGTAGCAGACCCTCATTCAGCGACAGGAGGTCGAGGACAGAATTAAACCTGTAGATACTGCAAGAGTTCACTGTACCAGATTCAGGGTGGATGCCTGGTATATCGTTATCAGAGACGAAATACATCGCCTAAAATTGCCAATGATTTTGCCATGCATGTAGAAATAATTGATTAAATTATTGGTTGCGGGCAGGTCAATAACATGCTTAACGTAAATGAAGATTTAAGGTGTAAAGTTGCGATGCGATGCTATGGGGGAAGAATATGCTGTAAGCAACAATGTTTAAAAGTTAAAACAATTTTGCTCGGCTGCATATTGACATCTCAGTTGGCGATATTGATAATATACCAGTATAGTGTCCTGTTAAAAATTGCAGGGTAAAACTAACCTCGGGGCACTGTAGGGTCACGTGGCGGATCAATCAGTTCATTCTGAGCCCTAGTTTGCAACAGCATTGAAATAGTGTCTGCTGCATTGCAAATCTTCAATGGGTGGCAAATGGACCCTGATGTCACCACGAGGGAATCTGCTGTTTTATAATGGCTTAAAGCTGAGGCGGGAGGAACCAAGATCCTTAAACAAAATGTGAGTAATTATTTGATGAGTAATGAAGTGGTGTGTATTGCATGTTTGTTATTTTCATTGATTAAGGCACTCAGAATTATCTGTAAACCCCTTTTTGAAAGTGGTGTGCCGGGCTACTCATGTTTGTCTGTGGCTTTGTTATTTCTTTTACAGTGAGTAATTATGTAACAGAAGATGGGGGATTGGAATTTACTAGGGGGTATCTTAGAAGAGGTACATATTCACTCCACCATCGTGGGGAAGATCTGGCTCACCATCCTCTTTATTTTCCGGATGCTTGTTCTCGGCGTGGCAGCGGAGGATGTCTGGGATGATGAGCAGAGTGAGTTTGTTTGCAACACGGAGCAGCCCGGGTGCAAGAACGTCTGCTACGACCAGGCGTTCCCGATCTCTCTCATCCGCTATTGGGTGCTACAGATCATCTTTGTGTCCTCTCCGTCTCTGGTGTACATGGGACACGCTTTGTACCGCTTGAGGGATCTCGAAAAGACTCGTCACCGGAAGAAAGCCTTCTTGAAAGCTGAGCTCGAGGGGACCGATCCAGTCCAAGAGGACTACAAGAGAATAGAGCGGGAGCTCAGGAAACTAGATGAACAGAAGAGAGTGAGGAAAGCGCCGCTGAGAGGCTCATTGCTGCGAACATATGTATTCCATATCTTGACCAGATCTGTGGTGGAGGTGGGCTTCATTATTGGTCAGTGTGCTCTGTATGGCATTGGACTGTCTCCTCTGTACAAATGTGAGAGGTTGCCTTGCCCCAATAGTGTGGACTGTTTTGTGTCAAGGCCAACAGAGAAGAACATTTTCATGGTTTTCATGCTGGTCATCGCTGGGGTGTCTTTATTCCTCAACCTGCTGGAGATATTCCACCTGGGGGTGAAGACGATCAAAGAAAGCTTGTACGGATACAAATATAGTGATGAAGACAGCATCTGCAGGTCAAAGAAAAACTCTATGGTGCAGCACGTTTGTGTGCTCACTAATTCATCACCACAGAAGATGAGGCGGCTCACACAGATGACCTGCTCCTTTGCCGCTGATGGTCAAGGGGAAGCTCTTCCTTTGACCTTGACCCCTTCAGCCCCGCAGGAGGGTTTGAACAGCAACAACGCTTCCAACGCCTTCGAGCAGCCGCCCAGGCAGACGCGCCTGCCGAGCCAAGCTGACATCCAGGGTCTGCAACAACAAGGGGCTGCAGAGCGGCGTCACACCCTGGACAACAGGAACCACTCATGCAGCAGTGATGAGTCTAATGGACCTCAAAGCTCTGGTCAGCCACGGAACGGCGGAGCGCAGCCACGACCTTCACTGATGGCCAGCCACATGGAGATACCAGCAGCTCTGCGTAATCCACGGAGGAAACAGAGCAGAGTCAGCACTTGCAAGGAGCTCAGTGACGTGAGTGATTCTCCTGAGAGTGGCCATTACCCCCCGGCCAGGAAGGCCAGTTTCATGTCCCGGGGAATGTCTGAGAGCAGACTGGCCAGTCCGTCGGACAGCGGCGACTCTCAGAGTGGACTGGACATCGAAGCTCAACGCCTGGCCCAAGGGGACAGTCCTTCAGTGACCCCGCCCCCTCCAGCCAGCGGGAGGAGAATGTCCATGGTGAGAACCGGCACTGATTTATAAAGTGTTAAAATTGTATTGTGTCAAATTTTGATCAGTAATAACAGTGCTGTGCTCTCTCTTGTCTTACAGAGCATGATTCTGGACCTGTCTTCAATAATGAAAAAGTGAACTTTTGGGACCAAGCTAGAGACAGAGTGAATTGTAAAGGGACCCAGGGATCCTCATCGCCAAGCGAATCTCATCCTGTCTCTGGATTGCTCATTGTTTCCGCAGTGATGTGTGTACTAACCGTGAGCAGAAAGCATTTCGGTACAGTTATATTGATGTGAAGTTCAGTCCACACAAAGTTCTTTTCATTTTATTCATGTTCTGTTAAAAGACTCTGCAGCGTCAAAATGTGTTTATATTAATGCAAGCTACTTGCTGGGTAGAGGTAAGGCTTATCATTGGGGTAGTGAACTTAATCAAAATTCTCTTTGGCTCAAAGCGTATAGCACTACTCATCAAATGAGACCAAAACTCTGTTACAAGGGATAGTTGGCAGACGGCAATTAAAAAATGTGGGCTGGGAAACCACAAAAAAGATCAGAGAACACTCTAGACCAATGATGATGGTTTATCATACAGAATGAGCTTCAGAAAAAAAGGGCTCTTCAAATTCAAGTTTTCCCCCATTGACACTATTTATGAATATCTTTGAAGTTTTTAGCTTTGCTGTGAATTTGTCTTTTTCTATTAAAACATTTTCTTTCCCTCTTCAGTGGGACTGAACTCTTTCAATATTCTGAATAGATGGTGCAACTTTTTACTGCCTCCATTAGGCACCAATGAAGCACAAATTTCAGTTTTTTATGACTGGAAACCAAAAGCTCGGTAGTGGACATACGTTTACATATAACACTCATAAAATCACAACATAATATGCATGATATGTTTCTTTATTTCATAAACAGAAATGGTGTCTAGACAAAAAAGTCATTTATGTAACACTAGCAATTGAAATGAATGAAAATGGGGTTTGCACAATACCGTATTTACAATGGTTATTAAGTCATTTTAATTCATTAGGGTCATGTAGCATTTAAAAATTATAAAGGTAAGAACTCTTAGTAGAGAATAAGCAAATAACAGCTATTTCAAATTGACAATATTAACACAAAACAGTCATCTAGAAAAATGAGAGAAAAAAAACAACTTTGACTACAAGCTTAAGAGCTATTACATTAAAAATGATGCACCAAAATCTACTAATACAATAATCCATATAATCTGTGTAAAAAGCATGTAGAAAAACACCTGATGCAGTTTGTTGATACAGTCATTGACCAGTTATGAGAGGTATGAAGGATTTCACAGGTAGATAAGTGTGAGAAAGTCCGCACTGGTGACTCGGGGATGGGGGCCCAGGCCCCTGCATACACTCACTTCACTTGAATGTGAACTATGGCCTCTGCAAGTTCTAAGGCAAATATCGGAGGTGCACTTGTATCCATGTAATGCTGAACCATCCCAAAAGTTGGATTAAAGACAAGGTGAGGAAACTCATTTGTCTCTTTACAAAACCAGTCCAATTGAACCTAACAATTTTACATGGCAAATCAATCAAAACACGACATGACACCTTTTTGTAAACATATTCTTCTTTTTTTTCTTATATATATCTTTTACTCAATGATCTCAGCCTGCACTTTCAACCAGGATATCAGATTATTATAAAGTTGAGCAATCTGTGAGAAAGGCAAGTTTTGTTCATATTCCTTTAGAACAACCTTTGGAGTTGAAGAGCCAGTGTTTGTTTCAGAGAAGCAGCAACAAACAAACAAACAAATAATAAAAAAAAAGAGTCAAACTAAACAAGACAAATACACTGCAAAAAGGTAAGAGCATTCAATTATACACAGAGTTACAGCAACAGCAGAAATTGTTCACTTAAACCAGTCCACTGTAATGGCCATGACCACAAATCCAATGCATGTTCTTCTTTTTTTAAGTTTGGCTTGTACAAAATAAAAGTAACTTGATGGATTTTTCATATTCTAATTTCAATTCAATTCATTAAAATTGCTTTAGGACTTTTCTATGCTCAGGATTACATAATCACTGGTACATCCGCTTAAAGATTTTAGTTTAAACAATGTTAACAAATCTATGTAACCATTTTTTCCGATTCTCAAACAAAGCAAGTCAACAAAACCTTTTTTTTTCTTCTTCTTTTTTTTTTTTTTTGCTCGTAAGCAAACAAACTATCAACATATACAAAAGTCTGCTTCAGACTCTGATATGGAGAGAAATGTAAAATACTTGGCACCCTGAGACATTAAAAGAGAACGACCGTGGAAATGATAGTCTCGATGGTGTAAACCGGACTTTTTCAAGGTGTGATTGAGATGATGACGCGTGGATTCATCCAATTGGGTGACGCTGAGGATGTCTCTTACTGCACTTTGACCCCAATATTCAGCAAGACTCGGAGGCTTAGCAGGTCTGGACGCAAGCTTTTTTTTTTTTTTTTTCGACCGGATGGTGTGTGCTTCGACAGCCTCGGCTCTTTTGCATCATCCCTTCATCTGTTTCTTTTTGCCTTGATAAGAATTAAGCGTCTCGTTTAGTCAAACTAACAATGTTGAGCGATTCGAAAACGTTACAGTAGGCCTGCAAAACAAAATGATCCCATGCACTCGTCACAATCACCTCGGACTGCGATCAGCGTTATTAGGACATCCAAAGTTGAGATTTGAGCTTTGTCAGGGGGCGTAAATTTCACAAATTCAAATATATATTTTCCCCAAAACACTGAACAGACAAAGGTATCTGGTAACTGTAAAGCCTGATGAGTCTGCACTCTCGAAAGTGGAGCAGCAGACTTTCCAAAGTTTAGTTCAAACCAAAAAAAAAAAAAAAAAAAAAAAAAAAAAGGGAAAGTAGATCAACAGATTCGGAGTTGTTTGCAGAAAAGAGACTTCTGTCAATGTAGACCATTTCACTTTAATTTCCTGGCTTGAACCTGGTAGAGTTTCTACAGCAGGAAAAACTACTCCAATAAAAAAAAAAATGCAAACAAGAATGAATAGAGCACAGAGAGGAAAAAAAGGGCCTCACAAACACGAGAAATCACATCAATCAACAAAGAAACACAACTGCTCCGTACTCAGGCTGTGCCAACAAGTGTGTGTGTGTGTGTATGTGTGTTAGAGTGTGTGTGTGTGTGTGTGTAAGATTCTACAAAGAAGGGACAATAGTCTTTAGAAACTTTAAAGATAAGATTATCAAATACACTTAAACTTACTCTGTTAAGCTTATAACAGAAACAGTTTTTAACATGTGAGATCATTTGGACTAAATCTAAAAATTTACAAGAAGAAGAGTCGGGGAACAGGAAATCAGATGGGTTTTCTGTGTTTTTTTTTCTTTTCTTTTCTTTTTTTCTCCACAATTTCATCCAAACCTTAAAGCCTCAATCCAAGGTTTATTTCGGCATTTTTTTTTTTTTTTTTTTGGGGAAATATTCACATAAATCTTCCAGTAGTTTCAATTTATAAGTTAAAAACAAAGTCGATGTCATTTATGAAATGCACATAAACTCAAGATGCAGGTCTGTTCACCTCAATTTTTACAAGAATCGTCAATCCAACAGAGGGTTTACAGTTATAAAATACATATAATTTTTTTGTGTTTGCTCAAATGAGTGTATGAACAAACTCTCCTGTGTTCAGTGATCAATTTACAATCCAGTACATTAAAAGTGATGGTGTTCCAACAGGGGGCGCCACGCTACACTTATGGATTGGGGCTTTAAAGAGCTATGAATAAGCTTCATATTCCAATTGAATTCACTCCTGGTCATAGATTATGGCTCTTTGTCTGTACTGACGCTGATTTGTTTGATTTCGTTTTTACATAGAAATTTTAAAAGATCATTTTTAAAAAGCAGACTGTTCCAAAGAGAACTTGCGAGGCAAACATAAGCTAGACAAACTAACTAGGCTTATAGCTATAGGCAGCATGCATGCACATCACAAAATAGGATGTTCCAACAAATGTACAATTAGGGCAAACATGTTACTATCTTATATGATTGTTATTCAATCATTTTGACAACACATACACTGCTTTCACGTCAAATGAAGTCTGAATTAGCTTATTCAATTCCTAAAGAAATACAAATATAAGATGTGAACACTCCCATACTTTATAACATTAGCTTCCTTTTGGGTTAAAAGACCTGTTTACGTTTCAGATACATGTTCTTCATAGATAGCTTTACTTTATAGCAATATAGTTATATCAATACGATGTTTTTTTTTTTTTTTTGAAGTGCCAAATTAAGTGCTCCAGTTTCAGACTTTTAAGGGTTCTGAAACTAAGAAAAAAAAAAAACCCTTGATGAAGTGCTAACTGGGCCAGAAACAAAGTGCCTAAACTAAGCTCAAATTCTGGTGAGATTATTTGATAAAATATTATTTTGTCGATAGATTTTTTTTTTTTTTTTCAGGATCAATCTGAAAATGTCAAAAGTATCTGCGACTCAGTTTGAGATGTTGGCCGTGCTTATTGATGAGACGTCGATGAGTATCAAACACTGAAGAGATTCAAAGTGTGTCTGCGAGAGTGTACACATAGCATCTTTAAATACTGATAAGAAGTAAGATTTCCTCTAAAAAAAAAAAAAAAAAAAAAACACAAGGCGGAACTCTTTTCACATTTAAAGAGGAGTCAAAGGTGGAGAGGCGGTGGCTTGAGCCACATGTTCAAAACATGTCATGAATGTCAATTTTTTTTTTTTTTTTTAAAACATGCATGGGGCTCAAAAATCACGTTTAGGCGTTTGCCGAATGTGTTTTAAAAAATTCATGTATGTTGAAGAACGTGTCTGTATGTATGTGTATGTCAACATGTGTATCAAGCTGATTTCCTGAGTATAAGAACACCCACCGTGACGGGGAATATTCCTTTAGGCAGGACAGGAAACAGCAAAGCAAATATTTTCCCTTAGCAAAAAGGTGCTTGACAAAACCCCGGTGAGAAAGAAACATCTAAGCCTCTACCTGTACAATATCACTGTTACAGCCATCATGCTCCATACTATATACATTATACGTTCTGCCAAACAAGCACTTGAAAGTCACCATTACAACATCCAAATACAATGGTATTGCTGATGAGTGGGAAAATAGCCATTTAACCGCCTGCAAAAAAAAAAAAAAAGAAAAAGAAAAGAAAAAAAAATCATTCTTTTTCACTTTCAATTCAGTGCTGAGGAAGGCAAAGGAGGAATGTTTAGGTACAACCTGTACAAAGTTCTCCTGTACAGAAATACAAATGTGAGACGCCGAAGACATTTTTGCATATGAACATTTACAGTCAAACTGCATCATAAATTTCTCATGTACAGAAGCTGTATTCTCATTTTTCATGAATTAGGTTGAACATTCAGAAGATTTTCCTGAGTTTGAATTGCTGTGACGAGGGCCACTGAGAAAAATAGCGAGAACACCGTAAAGAGAGAGAGAGAGAGAAGGAGAAAAAGAGAGTGAAAGAGAAAGAGAGAGAGAGAGAGAGAGAGAGAGGTAGAAAAGATTGATAGACAGTGACAGAGTGGGAAAACAGAGAGAGAAAATGAGAGAAATGTGAAAGGCAGAAAACAGAGATTATATACCATTGGTAGACACAGAAAGACAAAGAGAGCTGCTGTTAGGTCCGATGAGGTTTGACTTTGAGTTGTGATCTTTGCCCGTCCCTGTGGTGAGTAGGCTGTCATACATGAGAAACAGTGTCTCCACTGCAGAGGTTGCTGCCGGGGCGAGTATAGCACCATTGTAAGGGTTTGGTGAGAAGCTCCCACTCTGTCATGGTAAGAGGAGAATACCTGGAGAACAGTATTGCTGCTGTTAAGACAACTTTAGTGTCAACCTTTTTTTTAAAAAAAAGACAGCACAAAAAGACATATAAATACAAACAAAGCTTGTTTTTGTTTTTTTCAATGAACACTGGCAGAGGCTGACCATCTCAACGACCCCGAGAAAGGGTTTGTCAGAAGAGTAAAACTCAAATTAAATAGTAAAAAAAAAAAAAAAAACATCAAAAAGAACAACACAGATAACCACCGTTACTTCGTACAGTCCTTCCTTGGCTGCTCGTCAGTTGTACACTTGTCAGTCATTTCCTGGCAAAAATCGACCGTTACCGTCTGGTTGGATTTCTCCAAGGAAAGCCCTGACTCCATGTACAAGCTGGCGTCCTGGCCGTCCATATCTTTGACCGGCCCGTCCGCCCCGTTCCGGGCGGCCGGGTCGGGCTCGCTCTCCGAGGGGCCGGGCGACCTGAGGAAGCTGGGCTCCGGTGTGGCCGAGCCTGAGCGGGTGGTGAGGTCGATGCTGGTGGCGGCGGGGCTGGGCGCCGGAGGGTCGGGCTTGGACTTGGGGTTGGTGTTGGTGTTGGTGTTGGAGGGCTTGGGGTCGGGGGCAGCGTTGTTGCTGGCAGTGGAGTTGGCGGGCCGCACGACAGGGCAGTAGTGGTGTAAAGACTGGACCTGCTCCGGGCTCAGCTGTACGTCCCTGCACACCTCCTGAGACAGGCAGGAGAAGTTCTCCCACAGCTCGCCCATGCAAGCCTTCAGCTGGTTCCTCTCCGTCAGCAGCTTCTCCTTCTCGCAGACCTGCACCCACACAAAAGAAATATTACACTTAAATATTTGCTTTCCCATAGCTCAAAAACAGTGACCAGGGCTGGTTAATAAATCACTATTACATAGATATTGTTATATGAGACTAGACATCGGAAACACTGCAAAAACTCAAAATCTTACCAAGAATATTTGTCTTATTTCAAGTCAAAATGTCTTATTTCTGGTCAAAATATCTTATTACACTTAAAATAAGACATGATCACCTAAGAAATAACTTGTTTTTAGACAATTTTCACTGGTTTCAAGCTTATTTTCACTTGTTCCACTGGCAAATTTTGCCAATGAAACAAGCAAATTTGTCTAAAATTTGTCTAAAAACAAGTTACTTCTGAGGTCATCATGTCTTATTTTAAGTGTATTGAAATATTTTGACTAGAAATGAGACATTTTGACTTGAAATGAGACAAATATTCTGGGTAAGATTTTGAGTTTTTGCAGTTTATCGTAATATTGTGATATATGATTTGCCCCTACCTGCCTGGTCATCATATATACATCACTAATGACTGTTTATCAAAAAATCTTGTTTATAAATATCTTAATCTTAATCTAACCTTAGAGGTATTTGGTCAAAGATATTGTGCTACTAGTTTTTGCCCATATTGCCCAGCTGCGGCTGCAAAGACAAACTTCTCAATGCCAAAAAGCATCTTCATCATCACAGTCAGGCATATGATTGGCTCTGGGGGGGGAGAAGAGGGGGTTATCATTAGCCCGTGTTCCCTGTTGTGCTGTGACTGTCTGACTTTGATGAAGACACATTTGGCTTACAAATGTACTAGTGCCTAATAAAATATTAAATCAGTGTGCTTTTTTTCCCCCATACCCATTGATTTCGAACAACTTCAAGCTGCAGCGGGGAAGGTATTTTCTGTCCCACAGCACAACAAAAATGGAGCAGCTTTTGATGCCAGACTGTCAGTCAAGGACAGCGGTCGCTCCTGCACACCGGCTACTGAACTTTGAATTTAGCGCATATTTAATGTCAGCAATGTTTAGCTACCGGGATTATCACGAAATTATCTATTTCCACTTTATCAGTTTAAAACCTACTCTCCTCTTCTACCTTCTTGCCTTCTTCTTAACCAGTGTTGCAAAATATTTCAGTTAAAAAGGTTAAAAAGTCTCATTCTCAAACCAAAAAAGCATATGATAAAGCATTATTATTATTATTATTATTATTAAATACTTTGGATGGTGATATTTCACCTCATCTTTAGAGCTCCCTGTTGGATGTTTGGTCTTTTGCCTTTAATTCGTCATTTTAATTGCCCTGTTCATATCTGGAAACCTGTTCTAGGTGTTTATGTATGACGGCGTTATGTCTTCTCTCTTGTCATCGAGTTCTTGCTTTTAGAGTTGTAAAGCGATTTAGGTATAACACTTTTAACAAAATATACAAACTTCCAAACTTACTCATCTTAATTGTGAAAATGTGACTTTAATATTTGTGTAATATTTGCAGGCCAGCATAATTCAAAGGGCTGGAGGAAAACAGGTTTTGCTGATGTCGCTGCAGGTTCAACTTGTTGCCGGCTCATAAATCACTTCCTCTCTTTAATGTCTCTTTAATATCTTCCATAGTAGTTATCTTAGGATGGCGCTGATTCTTATTCTCTTACATTCTAGCTGCCCCTTTTTTTCCCCTTTTAGGTGAAGAAAGCAAAGCAAAACAGGTTTTCCATGATGATATCATACCCATGGTGCTGGGGAACTTGTTGAGGACAGCTGTTACGTTTCGAAATGGGAGTGTGTGTATGTGTGTGTGTGTGTGGCTGACACAACAAATCAAAGGCTTGCAGCTCCAGTCTCATCACAGAAAAAACATGACAGCTGCCTGTGGATTTGAGCGGAGCTGCTTCCACCCAGCAGCCCACACACTGCCGCGTACTGTCAGCGTGGCAGCTAGAGGGCACTTGGCTGGTGTGAAAACGCTGACAGAACAGTGTTCTCCATTTGGGAGGTAATATTTAATTACAACATAATTTCCTTGTTTCAGAGGGAGTTTTGTTCTCAGTAGGAGTTGCGTGTTGTGTACGAGGCGGAGAAGTGTTGATTAATGAAAGGGGAGAGAGAGCGCGGCGGCGATGACAAGCGGTGACAGTTTGCTGGTGTAAGCAGGTCGACTCACCAGTTTTCTTATCTCGCACTCCAAGTTCAGGATGCAGTCAAGCTTCCTCTTGCGGCAGCGCTGTGCTGCGATGCGATTCTTACTTCGCCGCCTCACATCGTGGATGAACTCAAGCTGCTCTGAGGTCAGTTTGTGCATTTTTACCATCATTTGGAAGTCGTTCCGTGGAAGATTTGTGATTTGATCTACAGGGAAAGGGAGCTTCACCTATGGAAGACATTTAAAAAAAAAAAAAGAAAAAAGAAAGCAGTCTGTTATTAACAATCAGAATGGAAATCTAGTCATTAATTCAGTCACAACTGAGGTTGCTTGTGCACTGAAATCACCAAATATTGGTAAAGTCTTGCTGATGCTGAGTTGCAGCCTGTTGCATAATCCACAATTTGATGGTCTCAATGCCTCAAGGACTACAACTCCTTCTGTTACTCATTTATTTCTCTTTATCTGCATCTCCTTCCTTGTAATAAGGGAAATCAATGAAGGATAATGGCTTTTACCCGGCTTCACCTTATCAGTGTGCTTCATGATAAGAGGAAGTGTTCCTAATTTTTAGTTCCTTCAGTGCACCTCCATATCAATGATGCCGACTTGTTGTGAGACAGTTCATCTATTCCACCACAAGATGGCAGTAGAGCACCGCTCACTGGGCCAGGCGGCTTCTGACTCACACACACATTTGGTGAGCTTTTAGCTCTCTCAACCTCATATTTAACATGTAGCACATTCTCAAGCAGAGGGGAAAAGGTGATCCAAGAAAAGAGTCCCTCTCCATCTGTCCCTAACCACCTGGCAAGATGCCAACATGACAGATTGAGGGGGGCAGTGACTTGACAACCTGATCCAAATCAGTGTCAGGTGATTTCTGGGGGCATGGGTATCTGCACCAGCGACTACCACCAGTCCTCACGGGCGGCAGAACAAAAGAATCGGTGAAATAAATGCGACACTGATTTGGCACCGCAAAGCCGGCTGGCAGCGCAAACCTACACAAAATCAGAAAAGACATTTCCATGTGATATTCCTCCACCAATATGACAATGTCAAGGCTGTATGTGTTTATTCTCTTTTTCTCGGCTTGGAGAGCAACAATAGCTTGGCCTCTTTTCCCTCAGGTGATGGCAAACCTTCTGATAAGCACATCATAGGCAGATCCACCCCAGCGGTATCTGCATGCACCAGGGAGCAGTCGCTTTAGGCAGGGAGGGAAACAGGATAGCAGAGTGGAAGCATAACAAAGAGCCAGAGGAAGACAGCCGGAGAGCTTGGCTGAGATGAGAGGAGCTGCTGCTCTCCCTTTCTCCGCTCCCTTTTCCCTTCCCTCCCTGTGGCTGCCTCTCTGGAGCACAGGAAGAACAAAGTCAAACGAAGGAGGAAGGCAGGGGAGAGAGGAGAAAGAGGAGAGAGCGATATGGCTCCGCACTCCCTGTGTACCTGGCTGTTCAACCAGGGCCAGATGCTCCCTGGAGACTCTCAGCCCATCAGGTGACTGCAGGCAGAAACCAAGTAAAACAGCTGCAGTAGAGGACAATACCGCTCCGGAAGACTCTCCTCCTCCACCAGACAGTGTACGGTGGTGGCTGAGGCGTCACCCGGTGTAAGCGCTGAGCTCAAGGGGATAAAGCAAGGTGCCTATTCATGACAGAATCGAAATGACTCCCCCGCCGAAGAGCAAATCTAGATGTCAATCTATCCCTGAGAGAGAAAATAGCTTGAGTTTCCTCATTAGAAGCTCAGCCCTCTGAGTCGCTAGGAGCCCTATTTCTCATCTCAGCTCGACATCTGCATGCAGACACATAAATAAATAATGGACAGAGCTTTCAAGGCCACACTCGGCTCTCGCTGCTTGCCAGGGCATGACAACTCCAAGCTCAAAGAGAGGCGTGGGGAAGCTATAAAACACCACTACAAGCTGCCAGCGTCATCTAAAGGAAAGGAGAAGATTATTCTGTTTGTGATTAAATTGCTACTCTGAACCCGGCTCGGGGTGCACGGCGTTTAGAGGAGTGTGAGCTTTCCAGGCAGGTACTCTGATGGGCTCTTTCATCATGCCAGGTTGGAAAAAAAAAAAAAAAAAAGGGGGGCAGGAGGCGGGGGACAGCCACTTCTCCGCAGCGACCTTGTGACGGTTTCTTTCTCCCCCTCATTCACTAGTCAGTCGTACGCAGGGGATGGTTATATTTAGTCGCTCCACCAGGAGAACCAGTTCAGCAACAAGGCTGGCTGGGATGACAGAGTGCGCTTCAGCGGTGGTCATAAATTCAGACCCCACTGTTCTGGATTTACAGTCCTTTTTTTTATTCTCTTCATTCCTCCATTCTGCCTCCCCTCCCTCACTCATTCTCTTTCTCTGGGTCATTATGCTGCAAATGGGGTACAGAGTGAAAAGTAGGGCTCATCTGTTATCAGGGGCAGCACTGTGCAGGGCCTTTCTTCTGACAGGGTGCACTGTAAAAAAATATTCATCTCAACGTGTCACTTTGCCTCATATTCAGTCTTAAAATAATATTTTTTTTTTTTTAGGACAAGTGAAAAATCCCGTCAAAGGCGAGAAACAATCATTTTCTGTTTCAATATCTGGAAACAAGGCTGAATAATATCATTCTGCTTGTATCATGAAAATGAAGCATAATTTAAGAAAATTATTGAAGGATGCTGTCCTAAAGTGGAAGCACTGACACTACACATAAAAAAAAAAAAAAAAAAATCATGTTAACAAGTCATTTAGTGTCATATTCAGTCTTAAAATCTTGTGTGTGTGCCTGTTTGTCAAACAAGTGGGAAAAATCTGAAATGATCCCACTTGTTTTCACTGCAGTTTCCGAATTTTTCTGGGGAAAAAAAGCACATCGGTATCAAGAAAATGACACTTGATTCAAGAAAATTGTGGAAGCAGGCTGATTAGCATTGTAAACAAGCGGCATTATCTCATCCTACTGGCGGATTTGTTCCCTTGTTGGAAGAAAAAACAAGATTGTAAGACTGGACATGGGACGAAATGGCTCGTTTTTAACCAAACAAGGCTCAGGAGTAGATGCGCTAATGTCAAACTGGATATTTTTGCAGTGTGCGTGTGGCTGGGCAGCTGGCAGCCGACAGCAGGTAGAGGCCTGTGGCGAGCCGTGGCGGGGCGGTGCGGCTGGATAGATGACCCGGACAGGGAGGGGGGGGTCAGCGGGCTCTGCGCTCACCTGCAGACTGTCGACCTGCGCTGAACCCTCAACACTCACTCCATCCCCGCAAATGCACTCTCTCCATCCGAGGCACTTCACACAAAGCCCAGAGGCTATCAGCAGTGTTTCACTGGCACTTTGCTTTAAAAGGTGAAGCAATTTTCTAAAATGGTTGCTCCCCCTGCGACTCAATGCCCAGGTCTCCGACTTACACTCCGTAATACTTGTGCAACACCCTTATCTAATCTCATCTTAAAAGAGGCCTTATCTTGTAATTTAGGATTCTGAATGCGGCATATTTGTGCTCATTGTGCATGCTAGCTCTGTAATTAACCCTGTGATACAGCTCACATGCCTCCAAATGGGATTATAAAGCAGAATCACAAACACACACACACGCGCTCAGTGTGAGATGTTGATGACGATAAGTTCACAAGTATCAGTTCTGTCCTGTCACTGTCTGCCCTGCAGGGTAAAGCGATAATCCATGATATTTTCACATAAATAAAGTTCTGTTCTTCAACTCCCTATCGCTGGCTGATGAAACACAGTGTTGATTCAACTGACATACAGCTCCTGAAAGCTTTTTATTTATTTATTTTTTCTATATAGCCTTTATTTAACCGGGTGAACGTCTCATTGAGATTCACTTTTCTTTTGGAAGAGAGATCTGAGAGAGCATAAAACAAGCATACTTCAAAATGACAAAGAAGGGCCACAATCAATCATTCACACAGGAACATTCACTTATAAGTACAAGTATAAAGAACAACCGATTGAAAAACACACCTAATTTAAAGCCTCATATAGTCACCAGAATAAAAGCATTAAAATTACACACAAAGATACTGACCACCGTTAAATCCCAAGTCCTTCAAAATTGAAACAAACTGACCATAGGATATCAAATCCATTTAATATTTGCTGCTCTAAACACTTGGTGCGTGGTAGTCCTGTCCCTGGAAAAATCATCTAGTGTTAAGGAAGTGAGAATTGCATTTTCTTTTTTTTTTAATATATTCTTGGAATAAACAGAGGAAGAAGAGGAACAGGGTGGTCAGCATGAGCGGCGATAGCCACCAGAAAAAAAAAAAGAAAAAAAAAAAGAACCGAGCTCCACCTACAGAAACGCAAACCCCATCAATAGAAAAATCCGAGGAAAAATGCGCCGCACAGTACCGCCCACACTGACTGACTGACTGACAAGGGGTTTCTGGGAAGTCCAGTGCAGAGACGCCACAGCGACAAGCGCTTAGCAGCAAAGGTATGGCCAAAATCAACAAAACAAAAAAACCTCACGGATTACCACGTTCATGTATCTGGACGCTGGCTGTGTCTGGCCCATGCATTCAGTACACTAACATGTGATTTAAAGTCCTGGGGGGGGGGGGAATAAAGTTGCCTCTGTGTCCCAGCTGGCCCCGAGGCCCTGACGTATAGCTTACTGGAACTCAGCTGGCATCATAGCATCGCTCTCCCCACTGGAGACATCCAACTACCGCCTCATCATATAGGCTACTACACTCTTGGCTCTTTTCTGCAGACATGATGAATAACGGCGAAAGAAAAAGAAAAAAAAAGAAGAAAAAAAAAAGACCCTCTGTGTTTGGTCTCTTTATTTGTTGCGTTGCACTCGGCACGGCACAGTGGTGCAGTATATATTCCAGAGGCGATTTGAGGGGTAATGACGAGGGACAGTATCTCATTACCGTCTAACTACGTTTTTTTTTTTTTTTTTTTTTTTTAACGCAAGCATCACCCTCGGTAAATATGGATTTTAAAGTAAAATGCTTGGGCAAACACTATTCCTCTTGTTAAATTTGAACAAGCCTCCCTCTGCTTGCTGTAGGCTACAGAATAAGGCTCTCTGTGTTACCGAGTTATGGCAAATTTTTGTACACGTCGCCCTTGTTAAATATAGATTTAAAAGTTAAATGCATGGGCAAACAGTGCTCACTATATTCAATTTGAATAAGTCCCCCTGCATCCATCCTACAGACTGTTATAAACACTAGGCTGTCTTGGCAGATGAGGAAAAAAAAACACATGAGATTACTGGCTGCTATCTGAGCTGTGAGTTTAATTCCTGCTCATTTGTAGGGCTGTTTACCCCCAAAATAAGCCCTTCAGCTGCATCACGCCTCATCAGCTTCAGCTTTATCAAAGATAATATAGCGTCATATATCATTGCATCACACTGTATCTCCAAAGAGCACTTATTTCCCAGCTGGCACTGATGTATTTATGCTGCTTTTATCGTGTGCTATTGTCGGGTTTTTATGGCTGCAGGGATAACAAAACACGCTCAGCAAAAAAAAAAAAAAAAAAAAAAAAAAAAAAGGGCTGTAAAAACTTTCAGCTGAGGCAAACCAATAAAAAACAAAGAAAAACAACAACAACAAAGCTGGGTTGCGCGAATTTAATCTCCCATTGAACTTGAGCATACATTATTATTATTACTATAAAAAGTCACCAGCCACTACAGTGCTAACATTATGAATGGCAAATCGGACTCAGACCACAGCCACATCATTTCAAGAATAGATCGAAATTTCTCTGGCACTGTACAAGGGGAGCGGAACTGATATTCAGTCTATGTACTTCCTGTCACACGTTCAGTCTATTTCACTTTTCACCCGATGAAGAACAATGTGCTGATGTATCAGGACTACTTCCTCATTCCTCCCACTCACTCTGAGATCAATAGTTGCACCACTGCGACCAGACGCTACGCTAGAATGAGCTTAACACCTACACTGCAGCAGGAGCAGGGGGGGGAGGAAGACGAAAAACAGACACAAAGAGACAGAGTCAGAGAGGGAGATACAAATAGGTGTTGTGTGGAAATAGACCCGCAGTCGAGATGATGACAAGGTGTGAAATCCCTCCCGAGGCCGCGGCGCTGCACAAAAGCACCGGCCGGGGTCCTTGTGGCGACCTGAGTGATTGAGGGCTCTGATCTCTTGACCTCATTGACTCGAGACCTGTCACACGGCTCCGCCGGGAAGCCGTTTTCGACACAGCGAAAGGTCATAAAATCGAGGCCATTAAAAGTTACTCTCTTAGTCTGCTCGGCGGTGGCGTTGCTAGTGCAGCACAGATGTGGCTCGTAGGAACGCAACAGCCCATAACCACAGAGCAAGGAGCTGCCCGGAGACCTCAAATGACACGGGCTACCTTGAATGACTACTGCTCCGGTCAGCCCGGCCTGCACTTTAACAACTTCCTTCCTCATTGGGATTCATTGTGTCCAGTCTGCAGTTCTGGGCCGCAGCTATTTTTACCAGAGTTGCTCTCCCCTCGTTCGGGCCCTGCCATTTGCTCTACAAACACAGCGAGACAAGCTCTCTCCCTGGACACTGTGTTTGTTTGCACAGCCGAATTACAGCGAGGGGGTGGCGGCGGCGGTGGCGGTGGCGGTGGCGCAGTCGGAAAAAAAAAGCGCGGCCCAGGAAGCATGAGGTAGCATTTCTTTCACCAGATAAAGGCCACGGGGGAGAAACCTAACACTGAGCTTCATTTTGTAAGTACCTCGCCTTGACCTACACTGTAAGGCTGGTGCAATAAACTGTAGAGCAAGGAGAGCTGGGAAACATTCATTCATAATAAATCTTATCAACAGCCTGCGATAGTGAGTGGAAAGCTGGCAGATAACCCTGTGTGAGTCAGTAGAGATTTGACAGAGGATATTGTGCGTGGTAATGGAGTGCCTATAATGGCTGACACACACACACACACACACACAAACCCACAGACGCACACCCCCACACAAAGGAATGACAAAGGGAACTGAAATGTCTCATGAGTCATTTTTGGGCTGCTCTCCTGCGTGACAGCTCAGCGCCGTAAATCAATCCTCCATAATTTACAGCAGCACATTCAGCAGGCCCTTCAAAGGCCCATAAATCTGATGGCGGTGGGTGTTGGGTGCCATGCTATGAAGGTAATAATTACACATTACTGCTGAGCCTCTTTATCTTGCGGAGCTGTTTGTGCAGCGGAACTGAATTCCTTCCACAGAAAGCACAATCCTGTCATGTAGCTCCAACCCCTTGCGAAATGCGGACTTGCTCTGTGAATCTGATCACCATGGCAACGCACCAGTTTCACTCTCTCTCTCCTCTCTCTCTACTCTCTCTCTCTCTTTCTGCTCCCTGTGTGCACTTAGTCCAGCCCTTTCCCTGCTCAAAGCTCATCAAAAAATGATTCTGCCCGCACCTAAAAACAAATATCACACTGTAATCGCGGGTGTCAGGGTGGCTCGGCGCAAGAGCGAGAGCCTCCTCGTGGAGCCCAAAAAGGTCGCAGGTTCAATCTCGGTAACAGCTGGCGCGTGCTGTGAAAGTGCCTTTGCGCAAGATAGCGAGATAGCGCTCGTGTGTGTGCTCACTTCACGCGGTGCTGTTGTCATGTCTTCACTCTGACTGAAGTGTAACATGGGCTGAAAAAAGTCTACCGTTCTTGGGCTCATCAAACCATAGCAAAATCCAATGGATGACAAAAAAAAAAAAAAAAAAAAAAAAAAAAGCTTTCTAGCCCAAGCTACTTTTCTTATCTTCAAAAAACAAACAAAAAAAACTGACATTTTAGAGATAGAGAGTGAGGTTTTCATCTGACAGAAAAAAATACAAGCATGTGCTGAAGCCCTGAAACACAAATGTAAATTTCACAGTGAAACTGAGAGAGGCATCAGAGCTATTCTTGTGAAATTGATTTTCTTTTCTTTTCTTTTCCCCCCAGGCTGGAAATCGGCTCATTTCAATGCTAATAAACTCAGGCTATTCTCCGTTCACTACTTAGACGGTCCCTTACTGATCTTTACCCGGTAAACAACAACAGTCGTCTCGCCCGCAGCCTGGAGGACGTCTGCCCAGGTGGATTAGGGAATGATGATTAGAGGATTGGCGATCCATCCTTGTCAGCAGTGTCGAGCCGCGCTGCAACCCCGTCATGAGACACGGCTGAACCATCCCACCCTCTCGCATTCACGTCTCTACAACCGCCGCCCATTAAACCTTTATGGACGCAACACATCACTCCTGTAATAAACGGGTTGTACTCCCATTGTGACACATCACGCACCTTCACCGCGGCGGTGCATCGCAGCTAATTGGTGATAGACCAGAAATGTCAGAACTCTGCTTGCTACCCTGAGAATTAGCATATGCATATTTATGGAAGCGGATTATAGATGTCAGTGTTTCTGCGGGGATAAAATGAGCTAGTTAGGCTTGTTGGCACTGGCAGGGAGACAGATAGAGCCACAGGGAATCACTTCAGAGGGCAGTCTTGCCCTATGAGAATCCTGACCCTTCAATCGCCTACAGTTTCTCTCACACACACACACACACACAAGCATGCACACACACATGCACAAACCTCCCCGCGCACGGCATCAACCAATCGCAGTCTTCAAAACACCACCACCTCCTCCTGCACTCAGATTGTTCTGGTGCATTTGGACTCTCATATTCAGACTCATTACACAGATATCCAGCAGTGCATAAAGCAGATTAATAATATCAAAGCACATCTGTGCCCTTTGGTGGTGCTGTAAATCTTGTACTGAACACTCCTGCTTCAATTACATGATGATTTAATGACTGCTAATGCAGACCTGGAGAGCAGGCCACTGCGATATAATTAGCCATGGTGGAATTGAGTGTGATGGTTACATTGTGTGCTACACGGAGAAGACAATGTTTTACACTCACCTCTGGCCCCCGCTCCTGTACATGGCAGGACTCGCTGTCTCCCTCGGAGAAGGAGCCTGACTCGTCGCTGGAGTTGGTGCCGTAGGACTGCTCACATTTGATCTTGGGCCGCACCTGGTTGAAAAGGGCATCCCCTCCCACACTTTGCTCCTGCTGGTCCACATTGAGGCAGCGCGCCACATTGGAGCACGGCGAGGAGGAGAACTCAAACTGGGGCAGGCTACAGGGCGAGCCGCCGCTGCCGTCCTCCGCGTAGGAGTAAGAGGAGCAGGAGCTGGAAGTCCTGGTGCGTGTCTCACAAGACGGCGAGCGCGGGCACACTTTGATTGGCACTGGGCAGCTGGTGATGGACCGTGGACGGCACAGGATTGGGGGCTCAGTGGAGGTGGTGCTGGGAGAGTAGGTCTGGGAGGTGGGGAGGGACTGGCTGGCTCCGGCCCACAGGCCCTTTGGCGTGTGCTCAGAGAGCTCCATCTCCAAAGAGTTCCCACCAGGGTAGGAATGCGCCGGGGTTCCCAGACGGTCGCAGGCCCCTGAGGAAAATATGACACTACGGCGGTCTAGCTCACCTTCCTGTTTGCAGACCCCATCACAGGAGGCAGACTTGAGGGACAAGCCTGCAGGGAAACCGTCCACGTCCTTTGGGGATGTAACAGACAGGCCCAGCTCCCCAGTGAAAGGCCTGAAGTCTTTTTTATGATCTCCCTGAGAGGTTCCTTTGTCCTGGGGGCAGACGAGTCTGTTCGCGAATAGCTGCTGCGATGTATTGGGCAGACTGGGGAGGTCCACCCCTTTCTTGAAGAAGGCTCGGAGACAGGACGGGGACTTGGTTCTCTTGGTTCTTTCCACAGACATGGGGCTGTCCATCTCCATGGCTGTCATACTGTCCTTATCCCTGGCATCCTGCTCGTCCCCTGACAGGCACAATGAGATGGCCTCTTCCTCTGCCCGTGGTTCCACTTTGATCTGGGCCACTGGCAGCCTGTCCTGGCCCGGCACTGCCCCGCTAACGCTGCTCTCCTTTAATGTGCTTGGAAAACCTGAGGTACTGGTGTGTGAGGAGGTGTCGTTATTGTGCTTGTTGCAAGCCCACTGGTATTTCCTGTATTTGGGGCATCGGGGCAGGTCTGACGCTCCGTGCCGATCAAAGTCCAGCCGGCCGTCCGTGAAGTTACCGGGCATAGGCATGGCTACCCGCTCATCGTCAGGGTGTCGCAAGGAGGTGAGGGCATCGGCACGCCGCCGCGCCCTGGGGGAAGTGGGCCTTACTGCCTCTGACTGCATGCTCTCATCCTCTGAGTTGTTCGTCTCCGCTGCCATCTTGCGGCAGAGCAGCAAGCCGTCCTCCTCGCTGCGCAGCTGGGCTTCCAGGAAGCGAAAGCATGAGTCCTCCAGGTTGTGCATGCGCAGGAATTCGGCACAGCGGATGACCTCCTGGATGTTTTCTCTGCTGAGTAACAGCTTAGCAGTGTAGGCAAACTGCAACAATGGGGCGAATCCCCTGGCAGTGACCTGCAAAAAAACAGGGAAATTGCCAGCATTACCATCAGCACAGCCATTGTTCAAAGCCCTTGGAGTGTGGTGAGACAACCCGACAGTTCTAATGACCATAAACAAACACTGTAAAGTACCAGTTAATCTTTTATCGGGTCAGCACTGAACATTCTATACTGACATACATACGGCAGGTTGTGTGTCCAGACTCATGTTCATAACAACAACCCGTGTGACATTCTAGCACTCCATCACGGTCTCCTTTGTGGCCACATTACTGGCTTCCCTGACACCCGCTCAGGACAATATCTTGTACTTGTGAACCCTTCCTCACCTAGGCTGGGTTATTTTAGCAGATACGATCGTTTGAAGCGATGACATGCCTCATTCAGTTGCATGCATTCATCCACGTTTGGGAGCAGCCCGGTGCTTAATGGTAATCCTTAATGGTTACTTAATGATAATCCCTAAGAAAGCAGAGAGAAAGATTTTCCTGACTGGATGAGAGACTTAGACCTGTGACCTTCACCAAACTGCTTTGCTTACCATTTGGAGTGACACGCTGTCTGTGCTGACATGCATGTGTCTATTAGGGGTCCGTACTGTAACTGCACCAAGCAGGTCAGGGCTCACTTTCTGCGCTAGTGGCCTGCGTCCTTAGGTCAAGTGCCTCTAAGCCTAATGGTTTGTAAGACTGCGGCTTATCCTTGTTGTAGCCATGTGGCGTGGGATGATAGAGGGAAGCCTTCCATTTAGACTTAATGCTAGATAATTAGGTAAACTCCTGAGCCTGCAGAAGTCCGGGCCGCCCTCTGCTACTGTTGTTACCAAATAAGCAGACGAGAGAAAGGAGCCAGGGGAGCTGGCTTAATACTAGGCTCGTCTGCTGTTTGGAGATCAGCGTGAAGTTCACACTGGGTTGTGTTCATCACTTACTCAGGCACAGAGCTTTAGCACCCAATCCCGCTGCTTTATCCTGGCTCATTCTCCGGTGACAAATGCATTCCTGTTACTCCCGGTACTCAGGGAACGCGATCAAAACCACACGGAGAGAAAAGGTGCGCTCAACAAACCCAATTACAATGGATTCACTTTGAAACTGGGGCAGTATTGTTTGCTCTACAAAGCACCTTTTCAGGGGCTGAGTGATGTAAAGTCTTCCTTACAAGACTTAACAGAGACTCGCAGATGTCGGGAATGAGCGGTTGCAATGTGGTTTTAATGAGCCCACTGTTTACTGATTGTTTTGCTTCCTTTGTTGGGGGAAACAACACAAGATGAATTACCCTAGGTGGAACGGTATCCGCTGTGTGAGCGCTACATCAGCTTCCAATGCCCCAATGGTCCCTGCCAGACACCCTACTAGTAAAACAGGATTTTCTCTCCTAAGTAATCAAGCTTCCAAAAACCACAGAATTTGCTCTGTGGATTTTTCCATTTGGAAACACGACCTAGCAGTATGCATGAGGAAACACAAATATGTGAGGGAAAAAAAAAAAAAAAATGGCTTGAGGTCATCTGAATGAGTTTCAAAGTGAACTACATCGACGGTTTTTGCAGATATTCGAGAGGAAGGATAAAGATTTGCATTTAGTTGTTGCTTCTTTTTTAACGTTTAAACCCCCGCCGAACCACAAGCATATTGTCTTCTCCAAGAAAAAAAAAAAAAAAAAGAAAAATGCTGTGAAGTTTCCTATGAGATACCCAAAGGCTACAGGCACAAACCTTTATAACACAATATAAGATGTGACTGCAGTAATTTGAAAGTAACATGACCCCAAAATGCAGATGTGTTTAGCAGAATTAAAAGCCACATTGATCCGTTGAAGTTTCCCGTTTTGAGACACCCACCTTGATCCTCAGGTCTCAATAACAATAATAATAAAAAATAAGAATTACAATCACGGGAATCCGAGCGCTTGTTTTCTGTATTCATGCTGCTTTTACACGCCGCCAGATTACGACCCATTGTGTGAGTTGTTCAATTGACGCTCATATTGATTGGGTAATTGTGTTAATTCATAAATAGTGTACTTGATTCACCATATTTATTGTGTGATTCATGGACTGAATGATGATTTGAGTGGGTTATGTAGACTTGCCCTGCTACTGGCAAGTGAAGAACATTGCTAATTTCCAGCCTTGTATGTTTGTGTGTGTGTGTGTGTGTGTTTTGTTTTCATCCACGGTGCTTCTGAGTGAAACCTATTCTTATTTATATGTAAATGCAGGATAAACATATAACAATTCTGCTTTTAAAAATTCAAATCACACACACCCTTTGATTTTTTTTTTTTTTTTAGCGTTTGCTCTTTACCCCTAAATTAGAGTCATGTTACCGTGATTAACCGGTGAAATGATTTTTTTTAATTTCATTTCAAAGGCACTCACATATAAATACTATATGTTTATACTTACAGTTCCACCCTGTCACCCATTATCCATCTACCCAGTTATCATTCATTTACCATATTTCCCTTTTACGGATGACGATTACTCATGGCAGCCTACAGTATTTGCCATTTGGAATCCATTTGGTATATCAGAACGTGCAGCCATATTGCCTACATTGTTACCGCTGTGGCAGCCACATTTCATCAACTCTGCTATAAAAAGCAATAATAAGGCGCATTAGCATTAGCATGTGGATTGTTTTCCTCTGGGTATATCTAATTTTGGGCTGAATTCCAAACAATACCCTCGAATTTCACCGACTAAACCGCAGAAATGTAAATGTAAGTGTAAATGCCACAGTATCATTAGAGGCAGGCGAACGGGGGGCCATATGTTGAGTGTTTGTTATGATCTAAGACATCATACCTCCACCGATCTAAACAGATGTGTGGCATACTGAACGCACATCTGTTTGCGTACCAACACATGACTACCACAAACCCTTCGCATAGGACGCTTCCTGTGCATCCATCAAGGGGGATGCGCTTTGAGTGAGCCCGGCTGATGAATCTATTCTTCCCCTGTTTATCCCGTGGATCCACAGGCTCCCAGAATGCCTCTGGTCTGGAGCACCTTGCAGCGAGCTCTGTGTAGCAGTCTGTCCGGCAGCATCGCACCTATCAGTCATTGTTAAGAGGAAGCTGCTGACTCTACATCCATGCGGGGGGATGGGGTGTATGTGTGTGTGTGTGTGTGTGTGTGAATGTGAGCGCGCCTGTGCACAAAGTGGGTGGGTGGGTGGGAGTGTGTGTGTGTGTCTGAGTGTGACGGATTGGGGGAGGGGAGAGGCTTTGACTGGACTATCCGCTCTACTGATGAGCACAGCACATCCACTATAGTATTGCTGCAGCACTGCTCAGGCTGCATCACTGCTCGCACACATGTACACACACACACACACACACATGCATAACACGCCAGGCAAAAGCAAATGTCTCAGCAAACTGCGCGTACTGGGCCTCAAATGCAGAGAAAGCTCGGCTCAGCTGACACTGCCTCTCTTCATTAACCCCTTCACTTACATGCATACATACACAGATGCACACACGGGGCAGCTGGGCAAGGCGGATTCAGCCGCGCCGACTGCAACGGTGAAGCCGGTCGGGTTTAAATGAGGCAGGGCGGCCAGGCCTGCTGCATCCAGGCCTGCTGATAAACAGCAAAGCTGCTGGAGGAAAAGTGCTGAGCGTACCAGGGATCTATTTTCAGCTAGTATCAGCAGCTGCTGCCTGCGGGAGTGCATCTTTATGTGTGCCCTGCACCATATGTGATTACTCCACTGTTACAACCAGCACAGCAGCCTAATGAAGGCAAGCGTAAAGGGAACGACATGCGGATGAAGGCTGGGAGGGGTGTGCGGGAAGGGGTGGAGAGGGGATAAAGACGAGTGAAGGAACGATTGGAGCTGGAGGGGGGGGGGGAAGGAGGAAGATAAAATGAAAAGGGGAGGAAGACGAGAGGGAGGATGTGACTGTTTCCTGGTCATTAGCGGGGCCGCCATGACGTATGAAGCATTTCAGCTGTTAGTAGCACTTATTGCGCGAGTTAAGACAAAGAGACAAAATTAATCAATGTGACAGATTGGGGCCATTTTAGGCTAATGCGGCCCTGCACTGTGTCTGGAGTGGACAGGCGATACCATTACAAGGCAGGAAATTATAGGCAGTGGCGTATCGCAGAGCCGAACAATTCACATGACATTTTTAGGAGCGCTGCCAAATATCCTTTCATAAGCGAGCTGAGAAATACTATACTGGCCTCCCTCCCTCCCTCCATCTCTCTCTATCCTCACTCCCTCCGTCTCCCTCTTCCTGAACTGAGCGCTCTTCCCTTACATCGGCCTTTCGCCTCTGAAGAAGAGAGGGCTAATTTATGCAAATGTGCTCCAGTGAATTCCTGCATGTCATGCATGCTAATGAGGACATGGCATGGATGACAATGGAGTGCTTCCCCACGCAAGAAAAACACTCCCTCTCCACTCGAGAGAGAGAGAGAGAGAGAGAGAGAGAGAGAGCCGACGCTTTAACATCAGATCTGCTGAGTAACCTGACATTAACCTCTGCCTTCACAGACAAACAAAAGGAGCCTGAGTCACAGTGCTAATGGAAATGAAATAGGCCCCCGTACTGTACGCTGCCACGACGCCATTGTGGGTTAAAGCGGCACGTTGGGAGAGATGGAAGGGAAATGCACAGGAACAATGAGTTTTCCGGTGGGCTACAGAAAAGCTCTAAAGCCTGTCGCTCAGAATACTGAAGCAGCCATAGACGATATTAACCCATCACACAGCTTCCATCAGTCCTACAGCCTGTTAAGGATGCGTCATACTAATAAAGGGAAAGGTCAATACCGCGCTAAGAGAGAAAACCTGACAAGAGGAGCAGCTCCTAACATAATGGAAATCAAAATAAAGCGACTTGAAATTGATGATAAATCTGAAATGTGTATGCCTGCACACACTTGATACTGGACTATGGCCTGGATCATATGACAATCATATGTCCATATTTAAAAAAAAACAAAAAAACCTCTCTTTTCCCTATCCACACGAGCACACCAGACTGTCATCTTCAACGTTAAATGTTTCGGAGAGCGTTTTTGAAAAGCCCCATGGAAAACGCAGAGCTGTCGGTAAGTAAACTTCCCCCCTGACAGTGGATTAAATCAGATAGTGTACTTCTTAATCCCCTCCTAATGCAGCTTACAGTACATGGCCAGACACTGGAGAGGACATGACCCTACCTCTTCACCATTTAAGACAACTACTCTTATATTAAAGGAACATGATGTCTGCAGGCTGCGAGCCCTTTATCCCTCCGGAGTGTTCTTTATCCCGAAGGAGTGTTTTCTTCTAAATTAGGAATTTGCTTTATTTCGCCAAGTACATGGATGTATTATGAAATGCCCTAATGGGCTGGTGCCATGTAGGATTGAACAAATAACGTCAAAAACAACAGATTATATGTGGAACAAAATCAAATACGCTACATTTACCTGATATATTCATCGAATATTGTTAGTTTCAGGTCTGCCTTCAGAATTTATTTTGTGATCTGATCAAAAATCTGCCCATTCCTTTCATTAAGCAGGATGTTTGCTGCTTAAATGTCTGGGGTTTAGAGGTTAAATATAAAGAGCATAAACACAGGGATCACTCTGCGGGCTGTCGCCCAGCAGGCTGGCTGCTCAAGGTGCTCCTCCAAGCAGCCTCTCACACTCAGACAAAGACCCTGCATCTCCTCTGTCAGCTTACGGGATGAGATGTGTCCTTGTGTTGGCAGAGAAAGAGAGACCCCCTGCTAAACCGGGGGGCTGGGTATTAGTGCCAGCAATCCCCACCACATCGTATCACTCTTCCCTCAACCCCCTCTTCTTCTTCCTCCTCCACCCAACCCCCATCTTTAGAGGAGGCAGAGCTGTGCGCCTGGCTCCCGGCTCCCACCATCTGTCTAATAAGCTGTGTATGTGTGATAGTCTCCTGGCTGGGCACAAGGTGTGGGCCAGGCTGTGTGAGGCCCCTCAGATTAGCTGGCATTGTGCGGGTCGAGCCCTGATCAACTGTTTGGTCTGCAAAGGAGGAGGAGGAGGAGGAGGAGGAACGTCTCATCAGCGCCCTCAACCTCCAGCGCGTTACCTTGGCCTGCCTCTGGACTGTGTCAAACTACTTCACCTTCTGTGCAACAAACTTAAAGATAAGATAAGATAAGATAAGATAAAATAAGATAAGATATTCCTTTATTAGTCCCACGGTGGGGAAATTTCACGTATTACAGCAGCAAAGTGGATAGCAAGATATGAAGCATAATTTACACTATAAACAGTATATACAGATAATAAGTACCAAAGAGCAATATAACATTATAAACTAGGGTTGGAGCGGTTTTATATCAGGCTGATATCTGCTTTTTTTTTTTTATTATTATTTTTTTTATCCATGTCAGGTATGAAACAGATTACTTTCTAGCTCTTTTTAAAAAGATTTTTTTTATTTTATTTTTATTTTATTTTTATATTTGGCAGCATATTCCTCATCTTTTTATTTTGCAATTGCACTATTTTCTGTGTTCATTTTGATTTAAAGCATTTCATTAAAAAGAGATTTACCCAAGTAAGAGTTTTGTTGTTTATTTTAATGTGTCGTGATGTTCAGACTTAAATATATTAAAAACTGGCACAAAGTGTTGGCTATCGGCAGCTTCAGTTAAAAAAAAAAAAATCAGAATCAGCATCGGCCTAAAAAAAAAAAACAAAACTACAAAAAAAAAAAAAAAAAAAAACCTTACAAAATCAATCAAACCCTAACTGAAACCTTTTCTCATTTGCCATGAATCATAGCAAATCCTCGCGCTGGTGCAGGTGCAAACGCTCTCGCACGGCGGGAAATGTGTGCAAATGTGTGTGTGTGTGTGCGAATGTGTGTTTTCCATCGGCGATGAAAAATGAGCAGCTTTCCCTGGCCCATGACTAAGGGGAAGAGCTGACAAACAGGAGGTGGTTTGAGGTCGGTGAACCAGCCCTCTGCTGAATCACAGCCCTGGCCTCTCCTGTTTCCCTCTGCAAAAACAAGAGAGGCCAAAAATGGCTACTGGGACCATCCACCACCCTCCGGCGTCCTCGCTGTCCTCTCCAGCGGTCTGGAATCAATCATCGCAGCCGGCCGGAGCATTCCCGAGCCGTGCTTGAAGTGAGACGTGCAAACAAGTGAAGAGTGCAGGAGCCAATTATTGGAGTGACTGTATGAATGGTTATTTGATTCCATTTGGTCCAGAACATAATTCCCTGATCTAATTTATTCGGTAAATTTGATTTCCGCTGCAATTTAGGAAAGAGATTCCAACGTACAGTACCGGGTGTGCATAAAACCCACGAGCAAATTCCCACTGCTTGTCTCTTGATGGGAGAACTAAAGGCCACATGTTGATAAGTAGCAGCTACAGTACGTGAGAGCAGTGTGCTGTGATCACGGGAGCACTACACATTTACAGCTTCACGATATGACAGTGAGGCGGACGGGAGATAGAGCAGCTGGGTGCCACCAGTGTCGTGATGACTGCTCCTCTCCAGCGGAGGGCTCTCTCTTTGAGATCCCTCTCGTTCGCTCATATTTACGGCATGCCGACTCCTATGAATCCCCCCATTGTTCTAAAGCTCGGCATAAATGTGATGTAGAGAGATGCTGTGAGTGTAGCCTCCATCGTCTAACGCAAACCGAGCGTCCTCTGTTCCTTCCCCCTGCCGGCTGGCCAGACCACAGCGTCACTAACGGGAGACAAAGCCGGATTGTTGTGTTCCCATGATCTGATGGCCAACAAAGCCTCGATAAAAACCGGCTCCCCCTCTGAAAAGCCGCAATCACATTAGATATAGATGATGTCACTCACCCAAGGCGGCCCCGGCTACTACGAGGGGCAGCAAGGTCATCGGAGACGAGTGACGGCGGGGGAGGACGTCTTTGCCCCCCCCCCCCATCATCCCACCCACCCTCCAGCTGCAACCAAAGCTCTTCTAATTTGCCCTTTGTTACTGTACACATAGGTGGCAGCCTTCAGTGGCGCTGGGGGGAATGCTCTGTGCGACTGGAGCCAGACACATTAGTGTCAGTGGAGTGTGCTAAGCTAGCAGACCTAAAGGCTGCGGCTCTGAGCTGACATAGACCAGCGGAGGCCCAGCAGCCCTGACCCCCCCTCCCCTCCCCTCCCCCTTCCTCCCTCCAATCATCCCGGCAGAGGAGGCTCGTGTTCGGAGAGAGGAGCAGCTCTACAGGGACACACACACACACACACACACACACACACACACACACGCACGAGGCAGGGATGTGTCAGCATGCGTGAGTCACAGACCGTGAAGCACAGGGCGACAGGGGACCTTAAACCTTGACGGGCCACATCAAGGAAGTGACATTCCTCCATGATGTGACAGCACCTTGTCTAGACAGTCAGAAAGAGAGACACTACCTGCCAAGAAGGGCAGACAAGTGACATTTAACGGGAAAAAAATCCACCTGAAAATACATTTAACTGTTAAAAAAAAAATAGCTACTGGCACTGTCCTTTACCCTTCTGGGGCAATTTTGTTGTTATAAAAAAAATAAGGGCTGAATAATTATTTGGAGTATTATCAAAATCAAAATTGCAGGAGCAGCATTTTTTTTTTTTTTTTTTGAAAAAGGTCAAATGTGAGATGAGATAGCATTACAAATGAGGTATTGCAGTGCTACACAGACGCCTTGGCCTACAAATCACGTTTTCCACATGCTTGTTTGGTGCAGCCCCCAGCAAAAATCACATCATCATCATGTGATCATCATTATCATTATCTTCATTATCTGTATATACTGTTTATAGTGTAAATTATGCTTCATATCTTGCTATCCACTTTGCTGCTGTAATACGTGAAATTTCCCCACCGTGGGACTAATAAAGGAATATCTTATCTTATCTTATCTTATCTTTTCATAGTTTTGTGAAAATGAAAATTACCAGTGTGATGTAAAAAAAAAAAAAGATTGTTCCTACTAAAATCATATATTTTATTGCACTCACAGTACATCAAAACAATGGAAATGCCATTTTGTTTAAATGATTCAGCCCTAATAATAACCAAACAGCTATTATGGCTATTTACATCTTTCTGCATTGGTATGTGTTGGTAGGATTTGTCCGTATGCAGTTTCCCCTTTGTGGAGGAATAATCCTAACCTTTGTTATAAACTATTTTTCTGTCAATCCATTTATATTAAATGTACATCCTGGTTTTACACCTCAGCAGGAGTAACTCTCTCTCTCTCTCTCTCTCTCTCTGGCACATTAAAGCACCAGTCACTGAAAGACGTTACTTTCCAGACTCCCTCTCACACCTGAAATACCCAGCGAGTCATGCATTATTCATGCGCAGGAACGAGTGAATGAAAGGGATTCTGCTTTGAACATCCGGGAGCCGTTCCCTGCAGTTATTCTTTGAGTTAAGGAGGAAGAAAAAAAAAAAAAAAAAGCCGTAATACTCATTTTGCATAAGACGACAATCTTGTGATGACTTCTTCTTCAATGAGCGCGGTGACAAAGTCGTTTGACAGGCGTTACTTTATTAATGTATGCCGGCCCCACCGAGGGGCCACGGCTCTGCGGCGCATGTGGCATATGCCCCACTTTTCGGCACACATGTGTGCACGCATGTGTGGGAATGGCTGCGCGCGTGTGACATCAATACGTCAGAGGGGTGCTTTCATCATGCCTTCAGCGGAGCAGCTCTGACGGGGCTCAGTTTAAAGTGACAGTGGGAGCTGAGGTGAGCAAGAGCAAAGTGTTGCTGAACCTGAGATGGCGTTAATCTCGCGGCAAAGTGTTACCTGCTGCTGACAACTGCGGTGGCGGCAGTTGACAGGTGCTAATTAGCAATCACAGCCCTACAGTCTCAATAATGCACCTTCTCGCACCTTTCACCGAGTCTTTACCCTCCAGCTATCATCTTTAACAGATCAAATTAAAACACCGCTTGCCGGCATCGTCTCTGATAACAAAAAAGTCGGAGCTGATGGAGGAACACAGGAAAGACTAACATTAATCCAAAAGTTAAGACTGAACTAAAGATGAACAGTGTTAAAGGGAAAAGAGGACGTTGTGGAGATGGTTTTAAAGACACTTCATCAGCTTACATTTGGGAAAACCTGAAATGCTAAAGATGCCAGTGCAGTCAATGTTAGTGATGTTACATTCCTGAGCAATATGATTTTTTTTTTTTTTTTTTTTTTTTTTGTACGAACAATGGGAACCACATCAAAGGTGAAAGCTGTTCTTTTTTACCACTGTGCCCAAATCTCACCGCCTGCCCTAATCCACTCCCCTTTACGCGAAGTGACTGAGAGCAACAAGGCCCATCCGGATTCTGGGAAGATGAGCCCCTGCTCTGCCTCTGATTGGCTAATCCTTCCCCGAACCCAACCCCACCCTAACCGTAACCTTAACCAACCAAAACAAACAGAGGTAATGAGCAGTAGCCACTCGAAGGCAGAGCAGGAGCGGGTGTACCCCGTCAGACTCAGAGGTAGATGATGTGTTTGGAGAAAGAAAGAAAAGAAAGAAAGAAAGAAAATGGGCCAAACTCGAAAAACGCAGCAGAATTTGAATGCACCTCTGCGATAAAGGCGCGCTATCAGCCAATCACACGTCAGAGCTCATTGATGCTGCAAGCACCAACGAGCTGATGCAGATTAAAAAAAAAAAAAAATCCAAGGTACTATATGTGTTTTATTAAAAAATATATAAATATCTAAACCTCAACAACATGCCTGATATGACTGTTTACAGTTACCATGGCAACGACCAGGGCCGCCACAAAACAGAGGGTTGTAACCGTGCGCGTGTCGAAGCGTTGATGTGTGAAAAATGACGTTTTTCTGTGAGACTCGTGTCCCTGAGAACAAAATTTTTATCGCTCTTTGTTGCATACAATTTGACCCTTGTGTGCCTGAATATGAAAAGCAAATGATAAAGACATAGAACAGAATATTAGATGTGGACAACTCTGCATTGACTAAGATAGGGGGTCTGGTCTTGTTGGCTGTGATTGTGCTGCTACACTGCAAAAACTCAAAATCTTGTCAAAATTTGTTTCTTGTTTCTAGCTAATTTTCAAGTGACAATTGTCTAAAAACAATTTACTTCTGAGGTGATCATGTCTTATTTTAAGTGTAATGAGATATTTTGACTAGAAATAAGACATTTTTGACTTGAAATAAGACAAATAATCTTGGTAAGATTTTGAGTTTTTGCAGTGTATTGGAAAGGTGCAGTTTATCCTGTTTAAAAAAATGTCTCTGATGGTGTGCGGCTATTGACACTGACACCGGGCAGGAAAAGGGAGCGGTTAAAGATCTGCCACCCTGCCTAACGGAATGTCTTTTGTCTTGGTTTTCAATGGGACGTTTTGAGTGTTACATTGTTTTTTTTTTTTTTTTTTTTTTACGGCAGCCGAAACCAAAATGCATCAGGGGAGGCACCGCTTTAATGTACGCACCTCTTCAGGAAGGCTAACGACCAAGCCATTCTCTGCCTGGCCCACCAGCGCCTGGAGGAAATACTCGCTGCAGGCAGCCAGCACGGCCCGGTGCCCGCGGAACTCCTTGCCCTCCACCAGGACAGTCACATCGCACAGGATATCCTGCTTCCGCTGGTCGTTGAGGCAGAGGAGGATATTGGTACAATGAACCGTCGACTCATACACATACATGGGGGCTTCAGGCTTCTCATCCACGGACATTCCGCTCACGCCCTGGAAATAGAAGCACAACAGAGAGAGAGAGAGGAGGGGGGGGGTCAGCTTACAGCGGAGCCCAGCGAATGCATACCGCAGGGCTGACATCAGCCCCACCAGCCAGCTCCAGCCAGCCCCATGATTCAACACATACAAGCCTGACTGCCTGCCTGCCTCTCCACTTCACATGCTCACTTCCCCTTTCCACTGTAAAACCCCCCGACTGCAACGTTGTGCACACCCACCCGCCGCTCAGCGCAGACACAACCACGCACTTGTACATACACAAATAAACACACATCAGACCACGTGTACATGCATGAGTTTATGGGCACAGAGTTCGCAAGCACCCCACTGCAATCCATTCACACACACACACACTCACGTTGCTGCAAAGACACCGTACATTCTCATACATTCAACTCCAACTGCGTTACAATAATGACAGCATGGAAATAAAAGGTGCTCCGTTGGGTTGAGTGTAAAGGGCGCTGGGCTTTTGCTCGAGAAGGGAAGTCCACATGTGTTTGTAATCTAAGAGGGACTCACTGTAAAGGTATGCCGAGCAGCTTGGACACACTCAGCAGGAGTAACATCGGCCGAGGCAGGTTGAGAGTACAAATACAAAACAGCTTCTTCACAGGCAAGGCGGGACCATATGGCTTGCAGAAATGCACTTTTTTTGGCGTGACAATAAAAAATTTAAAGACATAGAACATCAGGATAAAACAGTGGCGATCTGCAGCTTCACACCAAAACGGCATCAGCATATCTCCATATTGATGCAATAATTGAAGAATATACTCTTATGCACAATTTGCTAGAACAGGCCCACTAAAAAAAAGAAAGTTAGTGGATAAATAATATTGTATTCAATGTAAAACACCATTTACAGGAGCTCCAGGATGCGGTAAGTGACATAAAAATAAAGAAAATAAAATGAAAAAGAGTTATGACCTTGTGCCTTTTAACTCCGGCTCGGTCCCTCGGGCGGGTGAGTTTTCTGATTCGCTGGGCGGCTCTCAGTGAGCCAGTGTAACTCCATACTTCCATCAAAACACATACCCAAGAAGCCCAGCTCTGGGAAATAACAGCACGTGCCCATAATTTCCCTGCCAAACTTTCCATTCTGCTCAGCCTGTGATGACAGATGCAGAGCTATCATTCCTCGGAGAACCCGCCGGAGACTCACCGCACACACAACTTACTCAAAGAGCCTTTATACTGGATCTTACCAAGTGCCAAGATGTCTCCTGTAGACATCTCTGCTATACGTTTACTCCCTCCTTTTCATATTAAACACTGGGGGGAAGGTAACGGGCCCGCGGCGAGAGAAGCACACTTGCGACTGAAACGCTTGTGGTTGCAAGTTTGAATCCTAAGTGGCGGATTAAGGAAGAAATCCTGCCACTCCTTCAGTATAACCACTGTCTAAACATTCTTGAACGAGGCAATTAGGTCCTAATAGATAGATCGCTACTTTTATTGTCCCTGAAAGGAAATTCATTACCACAGTTAGTGCAGACTTTGACTTTGACAGAGCTGCAAATAGTCAACAGTCGGTGGCTGGTGGTCGTCAGTGACCTTTTCATAGAAATACAGGTCCATTTTGTTCACTGGTACCAAACAATAGCTGCTCTAAACATCCGGTCCCCAGTAGGGCTTTCCTTGGGAGCAAAGGAAGTGATGTCTTTTACTTACAGGTAGTGAGTCAAAGGCAACTGGCAACTAAGACGTTTCACTGCTCGTGCCCAAAGCTGGAGGATGCTTCTCGGATGAACGTCCACGAGACGACGCAGAAAGTCCGACTGCCTTTGATGCATTGATTGTCGATAGTGTGGACATACTGAAAATCAATGTCAACTTACTGATGTGTTTTTCAGTTTTGGAATAAACAGAAGAAGGGCTGGATGTAGTTTCAGTAGCATGAGCAGCCACACAGCCACAAAAGATCTTTAATAATTTCCCAGTTTGGGATCAATAAAGTAAATCTATCTATCTATCTATCTATCTATCTATCTATCTATCTATCTCTGCCTTCAGAAAATCAAATTTGACCCACAGAATAAAGGCATCACAGCTCTGGACACACTGTTTGATGACCAAGTGATCCATGGCAAGTGCAGAGTAAAAACAGCCAATCACCAAAGATGACACCGTGCCTACAGGCTAAACTAAAACTTAAATATAAAAGTAGCATCGCATAGACTTTCTCGTGATAGTGGTGTCCTTTCGTTGACTTCTTCTGACTCTGTGCCGTGTGGAAATTTGTTTTGCATCATCCACGGGATGCCAAGAGCCAGTGGATCTTGCATCTCTCGCGCATGGAGGCCTCAAGGGGAGGAGGGGTGTCACTACCACTCCGGCTGACTGGCTTCTTCCCCCCTTTGCATGTGGGAAATATCTTGGGAGGAAAATGGAAACTCCTCTCAGTGTAAATGGAAACCATCCCTGATCATTTCTTCGACGCTGTGATCATCCCGGACTACAGCCTCCGACGACGTGAACGTCTTCATCTTTAATAACCTCTCTGCGCCGAGCGTTCAAAATAGCAGGACCTCCCCTGGTGCCCGCGCTTGCTGTGAAACGGTCTGAGCGCCGCGAATCCGGGCGGAAGCAATAATCCATTACAGATTTCATCAATTAAATCCACCTACGCTGTACGGGAGGAATGAAGGGGAGGAGACGAGATAAAGAGGAAATTTAAAGCCTTTCTAAGCCATTTCTTCTACGTGTATTTCTTCTATATTCTTCCACTGACTATCACACACTACAGCCTGCACTACTTCGATATCTTGATTCTTAATTATAATCTACACTCTACAAAATATTACAACCGCACTATTAGACTGGATTTTTTCCTGGGCAGGTGAATTCAGGTAGAAGTTTCTTATTTAACTGGTAATTCCTTATTTCACTTCACTTGCCTCATCTAAACTGTGAAGGGAGAATGTAAATCAAGTGGAGGAGATCTGTTGAAGGGATTTTTTTTTTTTTCGCCTCAGAAAAAAAAATTCCCCTTGTCTTGGATTGTGGTAAAGTTGGTGCACACCGACATTCGGCCAGTAAGAGCTATTATTTTTTGGACTCTTTCTAGGACAGGCTCAACACCTCACCTGCAGAAACTCAGTGTGGCAGTGAGGCTGTCGCACTAGTAGTCATCAGACCATGCAGACCGACTGCTCCAACACACAGCGCGGTGCGGGGGCAGACTTGGAACCGCCGTGTCTGTCCAGGCCTCTCCGGTGGTTGTCTGAGTGGCCGGTCCAATTGTTGTACAGTTTGCTTATTCCCAACAAACATTTCTCAGCTGGCTTCCCGGGATAATGACCTGTCTTCCAAGAATAATGTTTCCAGATGCGGTTGCAGGGTTCAGAGCAATCAAAACACGCTATTTCTACCCTGGAATGTGCATTCGCTTTGCTTGGACTTCAGACGGTTTGTTGCAGTGGGAGGAAAATGCAAGGATGACACAAACACAAGGTGCACACACACACACACACACACAGACACACACACATATGTACATGTGTGCATCCATGTGCACAGATAGAAACGCACAATTAAGTGCATGCACCCATACACACGCTTGTGTGCAGACAGACAGACAGTCATACCCACAGATGTATGTGAAACACATGCAAACACACACACACACACACACCACAAAATAGCAGGTTATGACTGCATTCTGATTAGAACTGCTGATGGATGCAAAACTGTTTTTTTTTTTTTTTTTTTTTTTTTTTTTTTTTCCACTTCCAGGACAGTTGTCTACGACAGCTCTTTCTGGCACAATAATACTGATGCAGCTAACCTGCTCAGTGAGTAACACGCCTGCATAGATCAAAAGCGCTGCACGGCGATGATGAGTTTCCTCCAGCCGTAGCCTGAGCAAGCGTCAGGGCTGCCCACTGGCATCTCCTGAAGTGAGCCTGCTGATCTGAGAGCTGCTGATGAAGACTAATGTGGCTGGAGACCGGTTCGCTCGGCACTCCCCATTACAGCAATTATGTTCGCGTTATGCTGTGCTGCTTAACGCGTCTATGCAAAGCAGCCCACACACTGCGAGTAGGCGCATACAAGGAAGGTGTAGGTTGCATGTAGGCACGCAGCACATATCTGCATGGCTTCCATTGCATTCAGCTGTAGTATGTTGCATGGCCTCTGACTATACATTCAGTACAGCTGCCTCATCGTAACGCATAACAGCACATCGCATTGTGTCAGATTGTATTATAGGCTGTATCGTATCATATTTTGGGGTTGTTTCCTATGGTTGGTTTGGGCAACATTATCCACCTTAATAAACTGCACCACAATCTGCCTGGAGAACACACCGGGTAATTATTGGCTTCAGCGCCTAACTTCAACCTGCGTGCTGTGATAAGTCACCAATTAATCGCCATCTTCCGGATTGGACTTGTGTTCATAGTGTCGCTGTAACGAGAGAGCGCCTCGGGGGGATGTCAGAGAAAATGCTGCACTTTGGTCCGATGGGAGCGCTGTGACACGGGATAACCTGGAGGTGAAATCCTGGACTGGTGTGAAAGCCACATTAGCCGTACGCACCCACACATAAATTTTGGTGGGGGGGTTTGTGGGGAACAAATCAACCAGATGTTTCACATCTTCCCATAGATCATGGGGTTTTTGAAGGCAGCAAAAAAAAAAATCGCTCCGTGACTTCAACTGGACACGCAGCAGCATGTTTGAGTCACCGTTGGCGTGAGCGTGCTGGATGACGTGGTCTTGGTTTGCAGGCTTGAAGGAGGGGGGGGTTGGGAGGAGGGGGGGTGACAATGTCATGATGTGCTCCGTGATGTGTGTCCTATCTCTCTCTGGGTGTCTCCAGTGTCATGTGCATGGACCGTGTGAAGGGGGAGGGGGCGGAGAAGGGTCGGGGGTGGGGGGAGGGGACAGGTCGTGATGGAATCAGAAAGAAAGGAGTGAGAGTGGGGTGGGGGGGGGCGTGAGCGGCGAGGCGGGGGTGACTTGTGGGACTGAACAAAGCGCCCGAGCGCCACTCTCATGACAGGAGGAAGGTCACATGGCTCATATCATAAACAGGGCATCATCCCCCCCCCGTTTACACATCCTGGGCGCCATGACAACGCATTCCTCAGAGATGCCTTTCTACACATTTCTATGTATATTCGCGAGCTGCGACCGTGCACGGGGGGCAAAACAAAGAGATATGAGGCTCTTTTAACACTGCACACTTCACCCTCAGAGGAGAATGAACACTGAAAGCCACGTGGGCACGCCGCTTTCCCCGCTGCTTCAGGCAGATATGTATGTATGTAAATCCTCATATACTAAGCATTTTCATATGCATTTCTCACAATAGACAGGGCTCTTTGTTTGGCTGGCGATGCCGAGCTAGCATGCGGAGAAACATTTCCGTCTTGACACAGAATCGCATTCAAAGGCTCACCGCATTCAAGCTCCAGTGGGCATTAATCACCGGTCTCTATGACAAATCCTGTTGTTCTACTGACTCACTGGTCAGATGACAATTTCAGGAGATGATCCAGTCGATGGCTTTGGGGCAATTTCCGTAAGCATTTGCATTTCTAGGATCAGAGGGACTGAGGGACGCCCCGGAGCACTGGAAGGGAGATAAACAGTCACGTGGAGGAGACACTAAAAGAGCGCGTAAACGGGTCCGGAGGCAGGTGAAGAGGTGAACCCGCGCAGCTGACCTCTGCTTCCCGCAGAGCCAAAAGGTCTAAGTCAAAGCCCTTAACAAATCCTGCCATTTTAAACGGTCAAACCGCATCCTCTGAGGCTTTGTCAGCAAGTCGACACAAGGCTTCCCCTCTAGCATTTGCATTCCTAGCGTCATTCATTAATTCCCTCCGCACATCAGATAATGCGCTCCATCATTTACTGACAGATTTCTGCGTCAAACGGAGAGACAATGAAGTGCTGTGGAGCAGAATGAGGCCCAGGGGGCTTGGCGCACATTCGTGAGCACCTGCCACAAGTGATGAGCGCGGCATTTGTTGCAAGAAAATGTCAAAGTCATCGAGAGGGACTTGAAAAATATTGCTCACGATGGAGCAAAAATGGCAAAAAAAAATTTTGGGGGATGTTTCTATCTCAAGGAACACCCAGACAGTGTGGTTGTGAAGAAATAGAGATGTACTCTGTGGCTCCTGGTAGTAAACAAGGTTAGCCTCAACTGCTGCTGCTGCTGCTGCTGCTACAGCCTAATAACATTATACGCTGAGGCAGTACAGTCAGTGGGAGACAAACATGAACACTGTGTCACTGTGCACAATTAGGAGGGGGGGGGACTCCTGCCAGATGACTGTAATTACACCAAGGATGAGCACGGTTTTAATTGGAATTATCAAATTAGGCCACGGCAACAAATGCCCTTGGAGTTGTACAAGGCGGCAAATGTCAACATAGACGGCGATGATGTCAGTCGCTCACAAACGTATCATAAAATTTAAGCCGCGGTCCGGGATTTGATTTACCGTTTAGAGCTGAGGGAAAAAAAACCAAACAAACAAAAACAAAAAAAAAAAAACAAAGAAAAATTACATACACATCTGCTTTAACATTCGTAACGGGAATGGGCTATTTAATGGCTTGTTTTTAAGCTGATGGCATTTTTCATGAATGCATTAGGGCAGGGGTCAACAACTACATTTGTCGCAGGGCAAGAATTTTTCCAAGCAAACACTGCAGGGGGCTGAATTTTCAAATAGCAAAATCCAAATTAACCTATTATTGTTTAATATTTTCACTTTCTTAGAAAATGTATGTTATTTTATAAGCCTATATCAGTGTGAACAGACTGATTAAAAACATCTATGACTTACTTAACCACTAATTGGACTAATTGCAGAATGCAGTCCTGACTGGGATGAAATAATAAACGTCTTGAACCGGTTTTGACGGTTTTATGCAGTGTCCTGATTGGTGGAAAACGCTCGCAGGCATGAGAGTGACAGGTTTCGGTGACGATTCTGAATGTTAAATACGAGCGATGAGTTTGTCCCCGTGCCTCCGCGAAGCCTCATTCCATTCACAGAGGACAGGAATCGGTTTCAGCGTCACCTGGATTTATAACCTCTTTAAAACCTGCGGGTTAAACGAATGTATTTGGGGTCAGTAAGTCATTCTCAGTTGTTATGGAAAAAAAAAAAAAAAACGCTACATATCCTACATACCGGAATGCAATTTTTATTCCTCATATTTTCTGAATTCATTAATATTTTGCAGGCCAGATGGGAAGCTTTGGCGGGCTGGATGTGGCCCGCAGGCCGCCTGTTGACAGTCGCTGTATAAGGCTCAGATGATTAATCAGTTTACTGATATATCGGTAATATCTGTTTTTTTTTGTTTTTTTTTTAATCAGATATTGGTGTTCATGTCTTCTCTGTCCTATAAGAAAGAGATTATTCTGCAGCTCTTTTTTTTTTTTTTTTAAGATTTCTTATATTGCTTGACAGTATCTATCTGTTTTTATCTTGCATTTTTTCACTTTTTGATTATTTTGTTCATTCAAACATTTCATTCAAAATAAATTCTCAAAATGGTTCACTGGTTCATTTGCGTAGTTATTTTCAAACTTAGCATACTGAATACACAAAGTAACAGCAATCAGCAGCGTCAGTTAAATAAATATCAGAATCAGTATCGGTTTAAAAAAAACAAAGCAAAACACATCGGGCTGACCCCAGTATGTATGTATAGATAGCACGTGATTGATTGTGTTACACATTATATTGTATTTACATTGTGTTTATGATGACGGATGATGATATGTTAAATGGAGTGATGATGAATCTCAGAAAAAAATTCCCCCGAGGGGACAGTAAAGTCTATCCTTGCTTATCTTATCTTAAGCAAAGCTCAAATTAAGTTTAATACACTGTCAGGGTTTTGCGTGTAACTGTCTGTGGCATTTGTGTGACGATCAGCGAGAGTTTTAGAATCGAATCAGAACAGAAAAGGTTTATTGTGAGCTCTCGGGGAGTGGAGGTGGACGGAGGAGTTGGGCAGGCGAGGGCAGGGGGCTGAGGGAGGCTGGTGGCCGGCGAAGCGGGAGCTGAGGAGGGATGAAGGCAGGGTTTTGAGCCTGGCTGGGCGAGAGAGCGGCAGGCAGGGAGACGAGCAGGAGAACAGGCAAGCATGCAAATGATCCCGGGCCACAGGGAGACAAAGATCAGCTCAGAGATCAAAACAAGATGAGAATCAAAGCTGAGAATTCACAAAATCTAAGCGGCCTAGGAACACAACCCACCACACCGGCTGAAACAACAACCTGGTGATGAGCGGATGAAGGACCGGGGCTGATGTGCTGCTGAGCTGATGAGTGGATGGGTTGCAGGTGTGCAGACTGATCACACACACACACACACACACACACACACACACACACACACAAGGGGAAAGGGAAATACTAGAAACACAAGGGACACTCTGGAGGCTGTGACCGTGACAATTTGTGACATTTTTAAAAATTGATTTATGGCGTCTTTCCTCTCATGTTTTCTTTCCGAAACAGCAAAATCCTCAATCCAGTGCTCCCAGATTCATGCACTTGTCTCAAACTGCCATTCAATTGAATGAATGAATGAATGAATATGCCACGTTCCAGAATTAATTCAAATTTTGTTCTTACAATGTTTAAACTTTGCTCGCTACACCTGAAAAAGACCACGTGCCGGGCTCTTGAAACATGTGCGTCCAGTATCTGAACATATATCCTACATGTGACGGAGCACGGGTGGTATCTATCAAAAAGTGGTGCTAATCATACCCAGGGTGGCGGTTCTCTGAGACAAAACTGCGGAGATCATCAGAAACATGTTAATGGTTCATTACCAGAGTATCAGATGGGGATCTCCGAGCAGAGGAACTGATTAAACAGGGATCGCTCCGTCTGTGGTGTAATGGAAAACGCTAATGAAGACAGACTTAAAAAACTGTGGCGACTATAACTCGCTGTAAATGTCTCCCTGGCTATTTAACCAACACTTTCGCTCCTCTGCCTCCCCTGCAACTCTCATTCTTTCGCTTGGCATCACAGCTGTAACACTAGAGAGGCCAGAAAATTTCGGATGTCAAAGAAAAAGTCTAAGTTGAAGAGGGTAAGCATCATTATAAGTACTAAGCAGGGGCGGATCTAGACAAATATTCATGGGGTGGCAAGAGGGTGGCTTGGAGACTTTAAGGGGTGGCAGAAATATATATGCTGATCTAATACCAAACGATCACATATATCAGTATTTGCTTGGAAAACCCCCAAATGAGGATATTTTAACTCAAAAACATTCTATTATTATGGTACATGAGTAAAGCATTGAATAGAAAACCAAAAGGTGGCATTAGAAATATTTATTTATTTATTTATCGATCTATCTATCAACCCCTTAAATAGTGGGAGTGTCATCTTTTGCTGCATTTGCACTCGGACATTTGAGTCTCGTAACAGCGAGTTTCCGAACAGCCACAATTAAAAAAAATAAATAAATAAATTGTCTGAAATTGGGGTGGCAACTAGGGTGGCAAGGCATTTTTCTAGGGTGGCAGCTGCCAACCCCTGCCACCCCCTAGAACCGCCTATGGTACTAAGTGATTCTTGGATTGTAAAAAACAAAACAAAACAAAACAAAAAAAAAGCGGTTTGCACAGAAACTGGGCTTAAGAAAAGTCCCACAGAGGCGTTTTGAAAGCTGAGACATTTCTATTACCACACTCAAAACAAAGAATCTGGTCTGCAAGGGGAGTTGGATTTTTTTTTTGTGATCAGTAAAATCTGTCCAGAGGTAAATCATTACAGGCATATACCGTCGCTGTCAGGTGAAAACCTCGCAACCCTGCAGCTGTGAGAAAGCTTGTGCCTTGTGATTTTGGATGATGTCAAACATACCAACTCAAACGAGGCTAAAGCGAGGCTGTTGTTCATGTTGGTCAAGCGCTGACACATAAAAACGAACGAGGTCTGATCCTGACGGAGAAAAGGAGCCGACTGAACAAGTAACTGAATAATATAGTCAAAAAAAAAAAAAAAAAAAAAAAAATGCCGAGTAGTTTCCTGATGCATCAAGAAAATCTCAAAATTAACTTGCATCAGAAGAAGCCAAATTACCCCTTACGTAAATTACCCCCCGGGCCACCCCTTAGGTAAATTCCTTCAGTTGTTTAAAGAAAAAATAAGATTGCAACGCAAGATTAAAGCTGCTGCTGCCACGGACGTTTTCTTGCACTGTGGGGCTTTCCACTGCGACCACAAAGAGTTCACTAACATCAATTGTGGGAGGCTCCTGCTCTCCAAGCTGCTGATAAGGTAAGCAGTGTTTCATAAGGACACGGGGTTGCTGATATTGATTCAGACGCAGGCTAATGTATGCAAGGCAGCCATCGTTGAGACAAGCGGCTGATTCTTGCCATGCTCTGCTGACTAATTCTCAGAAATGTGCAGGATTTCCTTGTCATATTTGATGGTGCTAGCAATTTTTTTTTTTGTTTTAAAAAGCGGTTCAGGCAAAATGTCCTCAAAACTATTCAGGATTTAGGACCTGATCACACATTATAGCACCTTTACATGTGTCTATTACAAGTTCATGTAAATCAGGCAGCACCACACATCTTTTCGCAAAAAACATTCAGCAGCAGTGATGTAAAACGCCAGCCTGGGTTCACCAGATTCAGCGTTTTTGCAAGATGTGGCAGGCGCGGTGAAACATGAAGATAGATGGGGGGCTATGAGGGGACATGAGAAAGTTCAAGGTAAAACCTGGCATGGAAGACAAAAACAGCGAGTCAACTCGGGCTGCAGCTGCAGCCGTGACGCCCTCGTCCATCTACGAATGGATCCGAGCGCCTTTTGCGCCGGACGGGAATCAATACCGTCTCCCTGCGCTTCGATCGCAAGATTGAGCCAAAACAGCACAGCGTCAATTTCTGACCCTCAGTGGTTGACCGTGCACAGGGTTTCCAGTGAGCTCCAGGAATGTGCGATGGTTAAAACGTCTGACCTGGAAGGAGGCAGTGGAGGCGACTCTGCAGGTCCTCCATATGGTCTGTCCTTAGGGCCGGCACAGTGCAGGTGATTTGGGATAAAGACGCCAAGACCGGGGTGAATCCCTCGTGTCCCGCCAAGCCGCGGAGCATCTCGCGGTCCTCCGGCTGCTGACAGTGATGAATAGGCCCGACACTGAGCTCTCACCTGCACGAGCCTCGATGTGCATCCGCGGATCTGCAGTCCGCCCTAATTAACACGGGAGCGACTTCATCTCTCGGCGCCGGAGAGGCCCAGGCCGTAACCTCAACCATGCAAATCAATACCCGAGCCACCACTGAGATTTACCTTTTGAGAGAAACAATTACGGAACCCAGCAAAGACATACACTAAGAACTAGGAGTGCGGCAAATGCATGAAGGCTTGTATCTCTGACAGGATGCCGGCACTGAAAATATCAAGTTAAGGCTGGTAGAAAAGCTCGTTTTAAAACCACAAAACCAGCACCTCACATGATCAACGTAATGACACTCAGCTGGACAGATTTTTTTACTTACTTTATGGAAATCACACCTCAATCCTGGTTATCATGGATGCCTTACAGCCAACGATCACTCACTTGGAAGGCGATTTTACGATGATTATCCGGCTGACTCATGCCTCTTGAAATACCCCCTTCATTACCAAAGAACAAAACAAGAAAAGAAAAGTAAAAAGAAAAGAGAAAGCACCAACTGGCTCCCCGGTTAGCAGAGGGACTTTTTTTTTGATAAAGCATGGCTATCATGCTTTCAGGGGATTATCGGTGTATCTGAAACGCACCAGACTGTTTACCTGACACTACCTGTTGCATAACACCACGGCATACCTCACTTTTCTCGAGCACAAAAGCTAGCTGCCGCCTAAGATGAAGCCTCAGAAATGGAAAAAAAAAAAAAAAAAAAGCGAGCCTTAGAAATCCGTAGCGGTTCATTTCGGTTGGCATTACCTCAAAACGGCGCCAGAATAGAATCCAGTCATCTTGTCATTCCAGTCTCTGCTCTGGCAACTTTCTAATGTCTCTCGTTGAATGTATACTGAGCCTATCAGCATCTGTGGGTGGGTGAGAATGACTGAGCAAGTGAGGTGTGTTTGAGTGTGTGTGTGTGTGTGTCACTTGTGTATGTGTTTGTGTGACGGCATGCCAGAGTATTTTTGGGCCCTGCCTGCTTAAATGCAGCTTGCATGAATCATTACTTCCCACATAGTAGGTCAGTAAGCAGGGTGAGTCATATTGCTGTCTTATATGGTAACACGCTGCACATGTGATAGAAACACTTGGTTATCTATAGACGGGGCTCGCTGTTTCAAATGTCTGAGGCAGGGCCACTCTGTCTGAGCTCTGTCTTGGTCTTGACACTCTATTTAGGACGTAATTTGCTTGCGCCTGAGCTTTGATTTTCATCGCAGTTTCACAGCAGCTTTTACGTGATCCACATTTTGTGGCGTTGTCAAAAGGCTCCCAACCCGCTCTGATCATCATTTTGACTAAACCCACTTTGACACAGCTTTAGCCTTCAGTGTAAAAACACCACAAGAGTAAAATAGTGCATTACACTGTTGCACAAAAAAACACGATGACACGACACAATGACACAAAATACGACGGAGGAGCTTTGAAAGAGATCTTTGTGTAGCTGCTTACCTTGCGCTTGACATTCGCATTGGCAAATGACAAGGCGCACCTTTGTGCACGAGCAAAAAAAAAAAAAATTATTTTCAATCTTCATCTGTTTGTGTAAACCTCTTCCTGTGTGATTTGGCTGAATCAACAAGGAAACAGGCTCAGCTGCAGACACCTCGATTAGACGGCAGCCACAGAAAAAACAGCCTCTCTCGGTAGAAGCGAAACACCCAAAACCATCACTGCCAAAAGGGATGGTGGCCTTTGAGGAGTTTGGATTTGGATATCTGGAGCTTTTTCAGCAGGCTCCACCAGAGAGCCAGAGAAACAGCAGATCTTGTGCTAATTAGGCCAGTGATTGGCAGGCCAAGGGGCTGCTAGGATGAGTGTGCCCAAGACCGGATTATGTGCTGCATTATTAATGGAGCCCAGTGGAAGCAGCTGGGAGGGTGGGAGCAAGGTTGAGAAGGAAGAGTTGAAGTTTAAAAAAAAAAGAAAAAAATCAATGGTAATTTTTGACAAAAAAGATCAAGCTTGAACGACTCATGGAAAAAAGGCAAATGGAAAGTCTCCCCACAGGAAAGAGTTGACACAGAGGCATCGCCCACGTCAAACCTTCAAAAGCCGTGTCTGCATGTATGCATGTGTGCGTGTGGGTGGGTGTGTGTGTGTGCGTGTGCAACACTGCGCATGAACATGTGTATGTGTGAGTGGGCTGGAGGGTACAAGTCTGTCGATATGGCAAGAAAAAAAAAACAACAACAAAAAAAAAACAACAACAGCTTTTCGCGCGTTGCTCTCGCATGTGTGACATCTCGAGCATGCGAGGATACGCAGAAGTGCCCTCGCTGGTGTTGCCGCATGCAAAAACCGGGCGAACCGAGGTAATGCTCTAAATATCCAGCAGAGATCAAAGGGGCTGCAAAGACAAGGCTGCGAGGGAGATGAAAGACACCACCTCCTGATATGACTGATTGTAATGCGCCCTCGACGAGCACAAAGGAACCTGCGACACCTCCGAGGAATCGACGCACGGGCTGGACGCCATGGTTACGCGCTCACATGTCACGCGGCGAAAATGAAAATTCCCTCTTGCTTATTTGTTTGTGTGCGGTTGTCATGACTCGTTTGACAGTTCAAGCCGCGGAGAAGACCACACACACACACACACACACACACGAGGCCGAGGATCATTCATAAAGCATGGGCCAAGCTCACGCCTCTCACTCATCAATGTCATTTGCAGTTCTCTATTTTTTTTTTTTTTTTGACCACAAACACGACCAAAATGTCACTATTCATGCCGTTCTCGTTGACATTCACACCAGGGTTTCCTCGTCTGACTAAAAACACCGAGGCCAGCGTGAGATCTAATTCGGGGAACACTTTGTCACGCGATTGATGAGGCTCTCTGCAGATACGGGGGATGTTTCTGTACGTCCGAACGTTGTCAGACCGCTCCTCTCTTGCTGACTTACACCTTGCCGGCTCGACTATCCCGAAGTAATTGGACAGATCACATAAATACATGTCATTCAGCGAGCGCGTGTCTAGGGATACGCTGCACACCCGCTGCTGTCAATTTATTCCGGCTGTAGCGCTGCCAGCGTAGCGTTGGGGAGGAGGGGGGAGCTCGCAACACGTTCACACATTCCAGCACACGAAGCGTCCCGGGCTGAGCTAAGCTTGCTCACATTACCCAGCCAGAGAATGGCCATAGCAGGTTAGGTGACCCGCTGGCAGCCGCACTGACAGAGTGTGAGGGAGCTAATTTGGGAACTGATGTGAGGGTGAAAATATATGTACACACACAAATGCGTGTGTGAAAGGGGGAGGGGGGACGGACGGACGGCGCGCATTCGGTTTAAGTGCAGAGATACAGACACAATTACAGCGAGGAATACCACCGCATGCATGTTGCAAGACCCTGCAACACAGCGCTCCTGAAACCCCGTGTTGTGGACACAAACAATGTGCCGGTGACATTCTTCCTCCATGTGACAACAGTCAAATGGAAAAACTAACAAATATAAATATAACATAGACTTAAGACTAAAGACTAGAGTTTTGGCGATGGCAAAATTCAGAAAACCTTTGCTGAAAATACACGGTTAACACATACAGGGCAACGTCTTGGCATGAAAAAAATAATAAAAAATAAAAAGTTGTTACAGCACCCATGTCAAAAAAACAAAAACAAAAGGTGAACTAACCCAGCTGGCATTTTAACATTTATTCAACACTGAATCAACATCATAACTCATGGGTGAATCAATGTTGAATTTGGTTTTGATTTTGCAAAGCGAATCAACGTTGATATTGTGTTGTTGTTTCAACATGAGTGAACTAATGTTGAAGGCACAACAGTGAATTAATATTGAATTAAGAATTAACATCACAAGTTTCAGTGTCTTAAGACATTGAAACAACATCACAATATCAACAACATCACAATATCAACGTTGATTCGCTTTGCAAAATCAACACTTAATTCAATATTAATTCACTGTTGTGCCTTCAACATTAATTCACTCATGTTGAAACGTGAGACATTGAAACAACATCACAATATCAACGTTGATTCGCTTTGCAAAATCAAAACCAAATTCAACACTGATTCACCCATGAGTTATGATGTTGATTCAGTGTTGAATAAATGTTAAAATGCCAGCTGGGTGGAAGAGGCCAATAGGTTGAATCGACATACAGATCTTGTGTAAATTTCAACGTTGATTTATTGATAGGTTGTCAACGTTTCCGCAATTGTTAGCTTTATATATTATTTCAACATTGTTTCAATGTAGAAACAACAACTGACATGTTTTAAATTATATTTCAATGTTGAACGTCGGTTGAATGCCAGCTGGGGAGGCTTTTCGGATTAGGCTCTACTATACACGACTACTATAATTTGGGAAATCGTTTCTTTCCCTTGTGACGTGACAGGTAGCAGGTAGCAATTCCAAAATAAGGGTCTGAGGCGCTCTCTGTTGCAATAAAAGCCTTTAATTCACATGGGCAATGCTGTGTAGCTTTGCTGAGTTTTTTTTTTTTTTTTTTTTTTTTTTTTTTTGGGAATTGCTTCCTACTGTTGCGGTATGCAGGGAATGGACAAGTGCGAGGGACGGAAGCAACCTCCAACTTTTAGTCACTTCTTCGCATGAGTTGTGAATTGAAGCCGCATCACTGGAGCTGAGGATGTCTGAGTGCATCTCTACCACCCTGACCTCCCAACCTTAACTTTCCATCGCACTGTTTCAGTGTCAAACTGCTGCCTGTTTCTGCTCCTGTCTCCCTCAATAACTGCTTGCTTGAGGGTGAAATGAAATTTCTCCCCCTTTTGCCTGCAGCAGATATTTACCTTTTCGCCCGTCACGCTCATTTCACAAAATGGTGTGAGACAAGGGTCCAAGAGTGTGGTGTTCATACCAAACAATCATTGATCTTTAAACCTCCTACCAGCGAGAAGAGGGAATAAACAGCAAAATCACCTAATCTAGTCGATAATGAAAACTGCCTACTCTTACTCTCTCTCTCTCTCTCTTTTTTTTTTTTTTTTTAACAAAAACAGCAATGCTAGTTGACTCAGATAATGAGGAAATTATCAGTCAACTGACAAAAAATAAATTCATTCTAATTATGGTAACAGATTTATCATTTTTATATAGTAAAAATCTAAAAAAAAAAAATTAGTGACTACAGCTTCACTAAGATGAGATCAGATTAGCTTATTATTCTCTGTTCATACAATCGCAGAATTAATACTTTGGGGTTTTTGGCTCAGACTAAGGAGGCAATTTGATGATATCACTTTGGGCTCTGATAATTCCCCACGAATTTCCAATTATGTCATTATTTTTGACATTTTATGGATCAAATGATTAATCAGTTAACCAAAAACCTAACTGGTATGGCAGTGAAAATAATGCATTTCATTGCATTACAGCACCGTGTGCACTTTAACATTTATTCAAAATAGATAAATCTGACCACACAAGCGTCGGTAAAGGTGAACGTGGTCACCGTGGGGAATCACAGGACAGGCTCTTCCAGACATTTGGCGTGTCCCACATAGTCGGGTCAAGAGAGAGACATGCGTCAACGCAGCCCTTCAGCGTGTTTAACATAAAAATGCAAAGGCACAGAATGAAAGGTTATGGTTTGTGTCTGCGCAGATGTGACACAGAGTGCGGTTTAGCGGCTTAGGGCAACTCTCTTGATGACTCAACCTGAGAAGAGAAAGCCGTGTTTATTGATCGGTCCCTCTGCACACCCGAATAACACCAAGTCACAGTGGAAATATTCTCAGGGACAACTGTACCACAAATGATGAGACCACAACACGAGATGACAGGCAGCTTTGTTTTAATCCTGCTTGTGTGACTCCAACACCATGGAGAAGGTGTCTTTCACCTCCGTCTTAAGAAATAACCTGTTTCATTTTTCTCGCCGATATCGTGCCCATGTGGAGAGATGAGGCTTCACAGCTTTACGGGACAAACAGGTCGTCTCTTTTAATATCAATAAAGGATGCACATCTGAATCTGAATCCCAGGTTGAACATAAATATGATGTGAGCACATTGTAGTTTAGGCGTCATCAGTCACTGTCTGATCAATGTTTCGACTGCCCAGTCCAAAAAAATGAGCAATTGCAAGATATGCATCAGCACGTCATCGGCATCAGCTGATAAAGGCTTTAAAATGAAATATCGGTATCCGCCCGGAATGAAAATTTCTGCTGATATGACAGCCCGATAAGATGACACTTTAATTATGCCTAACTGCTCCATGCTCCGGTGAATTTGTACTTTCTGTAAGGCGTTATATTTTACGTCTGCATCTGCCAGTGGGACATCACTATCAGAGGCTTAATAATACATTAATTCCCCCACAGGAGAGACTCCTTGTTCTCTGCAATTATATGAAATAAACATGTCCATATGTCGGTATCTGCATCAGCAATCGGCCAAAATATTGGCATATCGGATATCAGCAAAAAAATCCAATATCGTGCATTCCTTCAGAAAATAAAGCAAAATAAAATCCAACAAAAATACATCAAGTTTCAAGTGTTTCAGCCAATTTGCAGCGGTCAGCAGAACAAAAGCAGCACAGACATGTCATCCATCTGCTATTGACTGTTCATTTCTGACAACCTGTTATGAACTTATCGCCTGTGATTAAAGATTATACCAGTTTAAAACACTGGAAAGAAGCCAGAGACCTCAGTCATCAAATACACACTAACTTGTAATCACTATTGGGGTAAAAATTTGTTCACTGTGCCGTGCAGGACACGGGTCAGCATTTTTCAACCCAGCCTGGTTTAAAATGTTGATTTCCCATCATTTATGTCTGTTCATAGCACAAAAAAGTGATTGCACCGTCAGAATCAGAATCAGAATCAGAATACTTTATTGATCCCCAGGGGGAAATTACTTTTTGTTACAATAACAACTCCCACTCAAAGTGTAAAGTAAAAAGAGCAAATAGTCAAGAGAAATAAAGAAAGGAGTATAAATATAAATATATATAGAATAAAAAGAAAGAAAAAAAGACCGTGTTGAAGTGCTAAGCATCTTAAAGCAAGCGGTGAGGTTTGTATACAGCCTGGGCACAAGTCTGGGCAAAATGCATTTTTTTTTTTTTTTTTTTTTCAAATAAAGATTGGATTAGTGATCAGCTGATTCCACTGTTAAAAAAAAAAAAAAAATCACCCAGAGCTGGCCCCCGTCAGGTAGCGCGATGAGTGCATTCCTTACACAGAAAAACATGTCATTGCGCAAAACACAGAGAGCATAAACGAAACACATCACACTCATGTCTGTCATATTTCAAGCAGCCGCCGTGTCAGTCTGTGTGGACTGGAGAAGTGAAGCCACATGGCCAAATAACTCGGTTACAGTCTTGGCCCTTATTGTGAGATCAATATTTATCACTCGGTCTATTGATTTCCTCTTGATTAAAACACTGAATCTTAACAAGTTCAAGGAGAGAGAGAGAGAGAGAGAGAGAGAGAGAGAGAGAGAGAGAGAGAGAGAGCGCTGGGTGCAGCCGAGGTCGCTGGATGAGTAACGCCGGTGGAAAACTGAGCCAATGGTGATACAACAATCCCATAAACTACAGTGTAGTATAGATACCGATGGTATAGGTGGGTGACATTTTCCTGAGCAATGTGTGTGTATGTGTGTGTGTGTGTGTGAGGGTGTGTGTGTGTGTGTGTGGTGGCAGGGAATGATTTTTCCATCACGGTTGGAAATGACTAATCCAATAATCAGTTGAAAGCACGGCATCTATAAGCAATACACAGCAAGTTTAGAGGCCTGGAAAATTTGTTTTCATGTATCGATCCTCTGTCCTTGTGATCTTGTGATGTGCTTTTTTTTTTTTTTTTTTGCTCTCTCACCACAAAAAAGGAGCTTCAAATAGAGAATTCTCCCGGCAATGAGTAAAAAAGATAGCTGATACATAGCATAAATACTGTATGTTACGCCTGTGAAAGCATGGGAAAATATTCATTAATTCATTCATAAAGTCCTTCCAGTGTCTCTGCAGCTCAGATAAGCCGGTGAACTCTTATTCACTGCTGTCATTATGCCTGACAACAGCAACTCTGACTAATGCACTGTGTATAATGCTAAGCTAAATGCTCATGCGTCCATATCTACACCTATTTGTCTCCTTATCAAGATGCATAAACAAGCGTGCGTTAAAGCAGAATGTCATGCTGGGACACAAAGCCGCTTGCTTCTCAACTTTTACAAGTTTCCCTTTCAAAGTGAACGTGAAGAGCGAGTGAGGGTGAGGGAATTTTTGATGCACCGTTTTATTCACCGTTCTATCACTAGGGGAATTAACCTTAGTCATATGCAAAACGTTTATTTTATGTGTGACAAACTGGGTGGCAGTTCAGCGGATGTTCAGAATTTGAGCCAAGTTCCCCATCAGTCAGGGTGAAAGTCTGGGTCACGCAGGGGCTCGGCGAGGCTTTTGTTTTTTGGTTTTGTTTGTTTTTCAAAGGTCACCTGGCAGTTTTCACTTTTCTGATTTTGGTAAAAAGCTTTGCTGAACTGGGTGAAGGGTGAGGATGGTGTGGATGAGTACTTTGCGATGCGAAAAACCTCAAGTAAGTCAGCCTCACACACAGTCTGAGCAAGCAGGATGAGATGCAGCGGTCGCTCGTTTATCGCGGGAGTTACGTTCCAAAATAACCCGCAAAAAAGTCAGCTTTATTGTTTACAATTATTATAGATGTTTTAAGGCTGTAAAACCCCTCACTACACACTTTATACACTTTTCTCAGACAGGCATTAACATTTTCTCACTTTTCTCTCTTGTTTAAACTCTCAAAGTTCAAACCTTCGTAGAAAAATAAGTCCAGTATTATAGAATGAACGCATTCTGTACTGTACAGGAGACACGGCACGGAGGAGATTGATTTACAATGGCCTACAGTCCCTTAGCCAATCAGGACGCAGAACACAATGCGCTGTTAAAAAAAAAAAAAAAAAAGCATGCAAAATTGCACTAAAAAAAATCTGCGAAACTGCGAGGCCGCGAAAGGTGAACCGCGTTATAGCGAGGTAATCCCACTTGTTTCCAATGCAAATCTAAATTTTTACTGAATCATATGTAATTTTCCTGACACTCATAGGCTGATTTGCCCGTCTTTCATTTGTTATAAGAAAAACAAGATTTCAAGAGTGAATACGGGACCTTAGAGGAGACCCCTACTGTTGTGTAAATTCACCCGTCAATCAGGTAGCAGAGACGCCTGGGCTTGAGAGAGAGAGCCCTGCTGCCCCGGCTCGCCTCTCAAAGGTCACTCTCTCCTTTTCGGCTCTCACTCCGTTTGAAGTCAAGTGCAGAGCAAACATTACAATGACTGATGGAGCAGGCCAGCCTTCCTCCTGGTCAGCCCCGAGGAACCTCTGGGGAGAAAGCGCAGACGCAAGCCGTTGCTATTTGCAGACGAGAGACAGCGCTGGCTGAAATGACACGTTGGACGATGGTCTGCGGAGGACATTTGCTTTTCTAGTGGCGCGTAGTTCTTGGAAGGCATGACTGATGCACATCTCTGGCCGAGCCATGCTCATGCATCCTAAGCGTTTTAGCCGTGTCTGCGGCCATGCAGCTGCCACACAGTGGACACAGCCTGCGAGAAGGCCACTCTTTAAGCTCCAAACAGGGCTAAAAGGCCTTTCTTTATCCTGCCGCTGTTTCCTGACCGAGGTCAACCTCTTGCACACCACAAATTACTCCCTGAAACGCAGGCAGACAGGGCCACAGAGAAATTGCCATTTGTTTGTTTATGGTTTAGGCTGTGCACTAAGTCCCCCATCGTAAGAGGCTATTTTTAGCCACCTAATCCTTCAATGGATTTATAATGGCCCAGTCTTCACAGATGAAAAAAAAAAAAAATGGACATAAAAAGGTTCATGTTACAGAGCATACTGGGTTTTGTCTGATCTGTCATTATTTAAATACCCTCCATCAAAAAAATGTATAAATACAGTTATGGTTATGAAACCATGGTTATATATACATCCTCGTGTCAGCCTTATTATCAAACATGAGACCATTTCTGGGACAACTACCATGATGATTATGTGTGATGAATCATAACTAGGAGGGGGATTTCAGCAGCAAGTGTAAAAAACAACAGGTTTTTCATGGAGAGCCTCTGATTAATTTCTTTCATAACTGCTGTAGCTGTCTCTGCCAGACTCTGGACATCCTGCTCCGCTAAACATTAATGGCTCAGCTAATCTGTTGCCTCTCTATTGAGGCGGGGGATAAAGATGACCACACACATGCACTCCCTCCTCAGGCTTTTATTAGAAACAAACTGTTCTAATCGTCTTCCTCCTGCCACACATGAATCCATCGAGCCGTGGGCCTAAAGACATTAACATAATGTGGCTGAGGCCAGGCTCAACCTCTCGCCTCCTAAAACCCTTAAAGCATAACTCAGGCTTTTTTTTTTTTTTTTTTTCCCAACCAGGGGGCCTGTTTTCCCATCGTTTTCCACCACACCAAGCGATTCAGATCAAAATCGACTGCTTTACTACACAGCGATGATTTTCAAAGCGGGGTCCGTGATGGGCTTCCAGGGGGTCCTCCGCAAAAAAAAAAAAGAGAAATCGTTTAATTACACGATTATCTAATTCACCAGAAAAAAAATGTTACAATAAAAAATGTATGAGTGATTATGTTAACATTATGTTTTAATCTCATCACTTTACATCTAGCATGACATCAATTACATTAATTAATACTTAACATATGCCGAAATATCTTTTTGTGTAAGGGTCCCTGTAGGGCGAAATCACTTTAAACTGGGGTCTGCAGTTTGAGGGGGTCTGGGACATGAAAAAGTTAAAAAAAAAAAAAAAAAACCTGTTGCAGAGAGATGTATGTGTGGGTGTAGCTATCAGTGCAGTCCTATGGGACCAATGGATGCTCTTCAAGCGTGTGTTTCCCAGCATATTGACACTGTAATGAGCAAGACTCAAAGTGCGAGTGTATATTTATAGCTTGTGGTTTACCTTGCAATTGCTACTATTTATTTTCCAGTTTGCATTACTTTACACTGCTTTACCCCTGCATGCATTACTCTTGCATGACTTTAGATCATTTTCAACATAACATAATTTACCAGTGGCTCATCGCCGCAGAACGATCAATCAACGTGTTGAAAAAGACATGATTCAGCTGCCTCTGTGGTGTTTATTAGCCCTATAGGACTAAATAATGTAGAATAATCACTGATAATGAATCAATATTATGGAAAAAGATGCAAAAATAGTTTGAAATGTGTCGCAGTTTGAGGGAAAAGTAGGATTGGGACCAAAAATGCGTTTTTTCCCTGCCGTTGGGTGCTGAATCCAACAGGAAGCCGTCTAATCTCGCCGGATCACTCCAGCAGAAAAGGGAAGCCGCTATTACTCCACCAACAATAACGTCCCAACAGGTAAACAAGCACACATGTGGCCCGCAGCCGAGGAACAGGCGCTACCGAGAGATTTTACTGAGCCTAATCTAAACTCTCGACGCTGCAAGATAAGAGCGCACGTTCGGAAGTGATGTGATAGCGGCTGATTTATTTGCCCGGGCTTGATAAATGGGTCCTATTCCACATGTCAGGAGCAGGTAGCGCCAACCCCGCGCAGCTGCACTCTCTGAACTCTGTCCATGAAGTCCTGCTGATGCCCCAGTTGCCTCTGCATGGTTCAGCTGGCCCCGCTCTCTGCTCAATATGTTCTGTGCTCAGATCTAATGTAAAGCCAAGGCATCGATCAGCGGCCTGTATGGACTCGATGACTTCGCTCCGTGACTGAGAGTGGACACGTATGCCTCAGCAGCCGCCACTCTCATTCGGTGCAGTGTGATGTGTGAATGCCATCCAATTTAAAACCTACACTGTGTGGATAGTTACTCTTTTTTGACAGATCTGAGATCATTTTAACTCCGACTCGGCCGAGAAAATTCTGACTGAACCAGACCAAAACCCGGCCATCGCAGCCTGAGCCTCAGTAAAACCTGATTTATATCGGCCTACGTTGTGGCAACTTATCTTTAACCCTATAAAGCCATTTGTATCATATATGATACACATTTTCAATTCCGTTTTTCGTTTTCAGTTTAATCAATACTTGACCAAAATACTGTTGTATACCTTTGAACACTTCCCCTGTTCACCCTGGACCATACCATTGGCACTTCAAGTACATATCATATATCATACACCAGAAAGGTCGTGTAATAACATATTTTTTTTAATATATATTTTGTTATAGGACTAAATAAAGGGTTCAATTTCAAAAAATTGGAATTTTCTGCCAATTCTTTCATAGTTCAGGCTTTATAGGGTTAATCTCTGTAACTGAAGTCTACATAGTGTGGACCGCCATCAGATTAAAATGGATGGAAAATCTAAATTTAACATAAACATTTAACAATCGGCTGTATCAGTGACATCCATCCAAAAAACTCAACCCAAAATTAAAGTTAAGTGCCACTTTAACAAAACCCTTCATCAACCCACGCCTTCAGACAACATATATTCATTACCCATTAATAGCTGAGATAAGTAGGAGAATGCAACATCTGAGACCTGAGGCGAAAAGTCTGAATTTTCTGTCCTGTCCAGACCTGAAGCAACCTGACAGAGACAGTCAGGTCCCGTCAGGTTCGGGCAGCCATCTCAAGCCCCAGAGTGCAAAATAATCTACAGGCTTCATGTTTAGGTCTGGGTATTGGCAAGGACCTGATGTGATGAAATATGCTGCATGTAATCCTGATTTGTATCACACGACATTGCTATATCTGACAGAACGGACTCCAAGTGTGTAAACAGAGCTGAGACCGTTTAATGAATAACATCTAGATAATATACAACACATCATGTGATAAGCTGAATGACAAACTAATCCAAATTTCCGATTAGGGTTTACAACCGAGGTGGCACAATGTGCTAACATGCTGATGTGATAATGATATGATATGAAAATTAAGTGTATAAACAATAGATACCAACACAAGGGGCTGCAGAATTGATACAGTTTTGTTAAAAATAATATTGTGATTCTCAGTTTTTTCTTTTTTTTTTTGCACAGATAATACCAAATACAGCAATTTTGGCTTTGAACAAATAAGAAAAAGTATAAAGTAATTGCACACTGGATTGCTTTTGATCACCTTTTGCACACGGGCTTTGCAAATGAGTGTACATCTTTGCCCCTGAGCGTCCGTCTTTGTTGCTCTCTAGATGAAATCCCTCCACTTACGGCTCCTGGCACCAGATGTGTCAGCCTGTCTGACAAACGCGGACTTCAAATATCACAGTATCTTTGACCGAAAACCTCAATGTTGATTCTGAGCGATACTGCCGTAACCGTTAGGGGATGACTATCGGTGCTTTCATGTGATAATTTGACACGAGCGCGATGAGCAGCCATTAGTCATGTGGATATGATGACCAAGCAGGTAGAGACAAATCTCGGAACAGCTGCAACAGTTTAATAAGTTTGGAAAATTGCATCCCTTTGCTGAGAAGCAGCGTTTAAAAACCAGGAATTGAGGGCACTTGTAGACCGGCGGATCGGGATAATGTTTGATGCTGCTGCCGCGCTTTCTGCCGTTTAACTCGGCTGAACTTTGTACTGTCAGGAGCCACTCTGCACCTCTCCCTTTCCCAATGCTCATCCTTTTTCCTTCAACTATTCCTATCCAAACTATTATGCCCCCTGGAGGTGACACTGAAGCAGAATTTCCGCCTCCAGAGCTCCTTTTCGACAGCACTAAATTAGTTGAGAAATTTCGCTTATTCTTAAGACCTTATGCCGGGACAGTGCAGCATCTGAATGGCTGCACGCAAGCTTCGGCATGCAAACGCGGCGCGCTAGACTCGAGCCGGCGGAGCGGTGCCTCTGGTCCTCCCTCGCTCACTTCATTCGGTGAACTTTTCTCACCTCTCCGCAGCTCAGAGAACTTGTAAAAAGCCCAGCCCAGACCTCACCTGTCAGGGCGCCCGCCAAAAATGAGTCATGAGTACATTCGTCAACCCTCCGCCGAGGGAGGGTTATTTGAGGGAAGGGCTGACGTCAACCACACTGCTGCTATTTTGCCTCAGAAAATCACAGCTTTGAAAAAAAAAAAAAAAGAAAAAATTCATCATGTCGCCCTCTCTGCCCTGAATCACATTCCCCTCCGTCACTCCTTCCAGCTCCACTTGTTCTCCACTCGGTAAATTTATTTTCCTTGAGCTTGTGGCTCTTTTTTCCCCCCTCCTTTCGCCTTTTTGGTGATCTAGGAATTCGAGTTTGTCCTGCAATGACGCTCGCTCCGAGTCACTCTGGGTAAGAGCATCATATAATTGTGAATGTCTAGACAGCAAGCGGCAGCATATTCGGCGAGCTGACTTATTCTGAGCCTTTTCACATCCTGTAGGGCTCTCAAATCTCGTCGCGAGCAGTTTGCCGGGCTCATCACAACAAACTTGTTACGCTGAGGTGGAGGTGGGGGATGTTGGGGGGGAGAGCCGAGCCGGGACGGGACGGGACGGTAAAAAAGGTTTAAACAGGAGACTCGTAAACAGCTTGCAAAGCACTAGGGTAGCCGCGGGCATGCATCTCCTCCCATTCTTCCATAAACCCACACACACACACACACAGAGCAGAGACTGTGTGTGTGTGTGCGTGTGTGTGGGTGTGAGGGGGGGGGTATTGGACTGCATTTCACTTCCCCATTTCCACACAAATAGAACAAGCCAGGGCCACACACATTCATTCACTCATGTAAACGCTCATATGGTGTGTCAGGGTAGATTATTCCAAAAAAAAAAAAAAATGAAATCTGGACAGCAGACAAGGTTACATGCCCTGGAAAAACAACCAGTTACTGATTACATTTTCGATAGCCTCCACATTTTTTATGTGCAAGAAAGGCGTCTGAGGTGAAAGATTATCTATACGGCAAGTGGTAAAATGGTTGAGCAGTAATTTTAGATGGACATTTACATACTTTTCAGACGGCTGTGTCCATTCCTAGGCGTGGATCTCTTGAATTCATAAACATTTTACACTCATTCAGGTATGCAGCCGTTGCCCAAAAGGCTTACAAGTTCTGTGGGTAAAGGTTGGTGACACGATTTACACTTTAAAAAGCGTATAACTTACTGGAAATCCATAAACAAATCTATTTTTCATGAATTCAACGTCTGAATGGTCATTAATAATTCATAAAGTAAACCATAAAGTAAGCCGCATTTATGGATGTACACATTTCTTGGAACAGCGACAGTAGCTGAATCATCCACTATAAGAAATGTGCTGTCGGGTGTTTCCAGGTACTCCACTATTGTAATCTGACGACATAATCCAAGTCAATTTGCCCCTAAAGAGTGCTTGCATGAAATCTGTCTGTCTGCCTGTCTCTCTCTTTCACTCACTGTCTCTCTCCTGCGCACACACACACACACACACACACACACACACACACACGCGTACACAGAAGAATGCTCTGAAGTCTGAAACTGTTTTTTTTTTCTCTTCACCCTCTGCCTCTGAGTCATAATATGAAGGAGGAAGCCAGGAATGAGTCAGAAAATGTTCCACAAGTCTAATAGTACATTCTCAGTACTGCATGAATGACTCCCAGGGACTATTTTTCTCTCATCACAATAAATAACTTCAATGAAAAGATCGAACTCGTGGCTTATCTGATGGTATTAGTATTTCTTTCTTCCAGCGAGCCTCGATGAATAAACAGTGATCTCGCAACATGCAGAGAAAACAAATGAACCGAGGCATGGGCCGGTTTCCCTGCCTGCGACCGTCTCTGGTGACCGCATAATTCATTAGTGCAAAAAAAACCTTCAAATACCGAGCAAACGCATGTACTATGGTAATACACCGCCACAATTCTCCGCTGAAAAAATCTGGAAAATACGCCTTTTCTAGCCACCCTTTGAAATTCTACTCCACGCCACAAATTAATTGGCTTTGCAGATGAAAGAAACATGCATTGTTAAGTGCTAAGTGCTGAATTGAGAGGCTTAGCGAAGCAGCATCACATCAAAGCTCCTCCAATTAGGTTGGGTATCCCCGGCTCCATTGAGAGGAACGGGGCTCGCGATGAGCGGGGCGGAGAGGGCGGCTACCGAGTATCCTGTGCAATTATCGATTCGAGCTTCCCCGGGAAACCTCGCCAAAGTCCTGCCCCGCTGTCAGTCCAGGTGGCACCCGCAACCCCGGGGTGACACTTTCACCTCACGCCCATGAAACCAAACCAGGAAAGCACCATGTTTTTGACCGCCGCTGGCCACAATCTGATTTTAGCCGGATTAAGGCGACGCTGTGAAAACTGTGACCTTTCAGCACCCTTTTCGCCGATCGGGCTTTTATTTTGGTTAACACACAGCAAAACAGAAAAAAGAGAGAGAGAGAAAAAAAACAAAAAACAACTGTCACTTTAGTTGCATATTCAGGGTCAAAATTCATGTTTTTCTAGAAAATAAGTGAAGGGAAATCTGCCCGTGGTGTGAGATAAGCCCACTTGTTTCCAATGCAATTAGTATTAGTTTAATAATAAGGTAGAATAAAGCAGATCAGCCTGCTCGTATCAAAAAAACCAACAACAAAAAAAAAAAAAGATAGCACATTCAAGTACAAAGGCTACTGGAAAACAAGCTGAATAGCACTGGAAACAAGTGGGCTTATCTCATCCCACCGGCAGATTTTTTCCATTAGCTCCAAGACAAAGTGGATTTTCAGACTGAAAATGAGCCTAAATTACTCGTTAAGATGTTGAAGATTTTTTTTTTTTTTTCAGTCCACACTTAGTTTTCCGCTCGTTTTGTTTTACCAGAGCTCATGAACACCTGTGATTCTGTAAGGGGGAAAACGTGAAGAGCAGAGAGGGAACTCTGGACCAAGTCATGGAAGGTCAGCGGGCTCGACCGGGTTAAAAGTGAAAGGTCACCCCGGCTAAACACCCAACCTTGGCATCTTGCATGGCAATACTTTCTCTGTTGCATCTTTCATCTCCTATCACCTGCCGTCTTCAATGGACTTCAGTCTAACATGAAAAGCTGTCAGGTGCCTCTTTGCTCCAGCCCATTGAGGCTTAACTCAACAATGAGATAATTGCGGACTCTGGCTTTGCCTCCGAGTAACATGTTTAATTTAAACTCGCATCTCCAAGTGGATAGGGGGCTACACGTGCACATATAAATAAATAAATAAAAAAAAGGGGGGTATTCTTTGCATGAACACACCCTCAAAAAGATCGCAGGCCGAGACTCGAGGCCCTCTGAGGCGGCAGGGCTCAACCTTGACTCTGACGGGACGGCCTGGCACTGCCATCTCTCACCTCCCGCCTTGTAAAGAGAGGGGGTGAGGAGGATTCCTGTCATTTCTACATGTACCTTTCTGCTGCTGCGTGAGGCGTGGGGGGGGGAATCGCAGCCATTCATCAAACCTCTGGGCAGCGGCTACAAGAGCGCCGCCGTCTGAAGTGCAGCCAACTTAGTCGTGCTATTCACCCATCGCCGACTGTGGAGCGCGGGCGAAAATAAGAAAAATAGCGAGGAGTCAAAAAAAAAGGGAGCTTTTGTATCCAGGAAGCCCATCAGCCTTGTATGGTCACATATCAAGAGTTTTATAGCCACCATTTGGAAGAGAGTGGCTCTCCGGCATTCGCACACATCTTCAAACGGCAGGTATTTTTTTTGAAATAATCCAAACCAAACACCAAATGCTCAGCTGAAATGTTATTTCTGTGCTTTCAAAGCCAGATGTTTGGGTCTTTTGAGGTCTGTTGCTGGATCAATGTCTCATCTGTTTTCTCTATTCTTGATATTTTGCAGCATGTGTCAAAAAATAAAGGTCTTAAATTCCTTAATAACATCCTCAATAAACCATGCTGTTATATATTTTTTGGAGTCTGACGTTAATTTGGCTCTCTATTTCTTACATAATATCCCTTTTCGACAATATTGCTCGGTAAGAGAAATTGTTGTGTCTAACAATTTCCAGATAGTGAGCATACAAAAAGCCCCGTAACAATTCAGGGTAAAAATCATTAACTGAAGCGGTTCACTCAGGACCTTTCAAATTTACAGCACCCACTGTGTAAATGTGTTATCTTTCTGTTAATGAATGGCTTGAGTCACCTACTATCTTTGCAAAGCAGAATAATTTTGTTCTGTGAGTCACATTTAAGGAGTAGGCGTCGCTTTTTTTTTTTTTTTCTTCTTCAGATGGTGGCTATCTCATTTTGGAACCGAACTCTTTCACACACTCCCACTGGGGAAAGGCAAGATATTGTAAAACCATCAGACTTTGTGAAACCCTACCCACCACAGGAAAGGCCACCGACTCGCCCCCTGAACTTGCCCAACAGAGCCGGAGCGATTTATTTCACAATTCAGTGAAAATAAAAATGCCGCGGCACAACGGGGCACGGGGCGGCCCGTCGGCGTCGCGAGCCACCGGCCGCCGTCGTATTCAACCGACCAGCGGCTAAATCGCCCTCTGATTGTTTCCCCGTCCTCCGTCGGCCTCCGAGCGCCGGGAGACAGGTAGGGCTCCCCGTCGATGAGGTCACTGTGTATTCAGGGCCTAACAATGCACAGAGGCAGGGAGGCTGAAGGGACCGGCGGCACCCATCAATGAGCTCCTTTCTCCCTGGGGAGCCACTGTTTACTCAGCACAGGGCTGGTGGGGGCGGCACAATGGTGCTTCTGGGCCTCTGGGCCTAATATTGATGTCATACTACTCATCTCCACATTATCCCTGCTATTGATTAGGCTGATCTCAGCCTGGAGCACTGTGGAGCAACAACAGACAGTGCTCTCTCTCTCTCTCTCTCTCTCTCTCTCCCTCTCTCCCTCTCGCTCTGTTTTCCCCTGTCTCCCCATCCCACTTACTCCCACATACTTGGTGAGAAACCAAGCCTGTTTTTTTTTTTCTTTCTTCCCAGCCTCCTCCTGGATCTCCTGCACCTCAGTTCCTGGTTAATCGATCAAGAGCATGTCAATACTGCTGAGGTTTTCTAAGTACACACACACACACACACCGCGAGTGGTAGCAAGGATCTTTTTTATCCCTCATGGCCAAATTGGTTTTGCAGCGAAACAATCATTAAGAGGAGGACACAGCTCTGTATCCATAATGCAGCTGCTTTTATGCTTTGTGGTATTATCGCGAGTGTGTGATTCACGCGCTGAGCCGGAGTAAACTGCTCGATAAGAAATGGATTTCAATACAACAGACCTGCTTCTACTGTGCACTGCAAAAAAAAAAAGTCAATCTTAACAAGTAATTCTCATAATAATTCTTCTGAAAACAAGTTTAAAAAATCATAAATGGGATGAGATAATCAGTGCTAATGAACTTGTTTCCATAATCAAGTCAATTTCCTGATACAGCACTGGTGATCTGCTTTGTTCTGCATTATTTCAACATATTCATACTTGGTAACAAAAATATTCCTGAAACTTCAATGGAAACCAATGGCAGATTTTGTCAGCTGTTTGAAGAAATGCACTATTTTATCACTAAATATGTGACTAAATGCAATGTTAGGATGAAGATTTTCTGCAGTCGGTACAGAAACGTCAGGGCCGACTTCAAAAGATGTTGCATCAGAAGTGTAACATGCAATAATGAACTGCTAGCCTGACGCACACTGTGTGTTGGTTGCAGGTGCAAAACAACTTCTAAGATGCTGTCACATTGCACAGCTAACAAATTACTCACAGACAAAGACCTCGGCTGCCAAGGGCTTTACAGTAAGTGGAAAATCTGAATCACTAACTGTAACATTTACTGAACCCAAAAATCAGTGGAAATGTAGGCAGAGCCAGCCTCTCATTGTTTCCACATAGGAAAAATGTACAAGGGTTTTAACATATTCATAAAATGAGAGACTGTAATATTACTGCAGGATATCTGCCTCCACTGACTAGGAAAGTGGCTACAACATGAATTTGATCTAATGGACGATGAGTAACTGCATGGCATTTAGCAAACGCATCAGCTAGTGCATTAAAACGCTCCGTGGTGCAGTGACAACAAGAGGCTCCACCACACTGCAAAAAAAATGTCCATCTTCACAAATCATTTCATTTTAAATGCATTTTTCAAAACAAGTTAAATAAAAAATTTTTTTTTAAAAAAGCATCAGGATGGGTGACATATTGTCGCTTTTCCAGTGAAGTTTCACTCGCTTTGAGAAATGCTTTCTTACAAAGACACCTACACCTAAACCAGCAGCAACATGTTACCTCATTTGCACCGGAAAAAAGTGAAATTTTGCCACTATTCAGGCAGATTTTTTCACTTCACTGGAGAATAATCCATGTGAGTCATTTAATCTCATACTGAGTCCTAAAATCTTGTTACAACAATGGAAAAAGAAATTGTCATTTTCTTTTATTGATACTGGTAATCTGCCTTAATTTGCCTTGTTTCAACATATTTATCCTCGTTTGCAGAACACATTCCTGAAGCAACTGAAACTGCACTGGAAACAAGTGGGATTATCTCATCACAGTGTTTTGTTTTTTTTCACTTTACTTTAAAAAAAAAAAAGTAGGATTTGAAGACAGAATATAAGCCTAAATGTCTTGTTTAGGTGGAGTTTTTGCAGTGCTGTTTGTAGAGAATAACAATTTCACTCGCCTACTTGCTTTACTGTAAAACCAACAGATGATCAATATTCCTTGCAGGGCAGCAAACATTGCACAAGCGGGATGAGCACGTAAGCATGTTGTTCATGGCCCCATCCCAGAGAAGTTGTTGCTGTTGTTGGACTCGCTGGCCCCCGTGCTGGTCTACAGGTGGGACTGCCGGTGACACCTTTCACTGTGCGACATGGGAACATTACGCCCTGACTCTTCCCTCCGCTCAGCTGGCCCCCTGCCTGGACTGTGTCACTCACTCGTGTTGCCTTTCAGCCTCGGCACTGACATCATTACTGCTCACAGGGCCGCGCGGCTCTCTACCTCAAGCTTGCCCTATCTAGGGTTTCACCTAAAGGTAAGGTGTATTACGTGGATAATTGGTCCTCTGATGTCTGGCTGGTCATACTATCGCCCGTGGCTAAAAATACATCCCTCGTGTGTCCTCGTTCATACGTGTGCAGGGGGAAGCCCGTGGTGGGAGGCGGAGGTTTGCACCAGATTTATTGATGACGGAAAAAAACCAGTCAGATCCGTCTCCAAATGCAGCTGCATGGCGAAAAATCTGCATTGCAACAAGTCATTTATTCTCACGTAATCTTGTTTTTCTTAAAACAAGTGGGATAATCTCACTTGTTTCAGGAAATGTATGTATAAATATGTCGAAATAATGCACAGTAAGGCAGATCAGCCCACTAGTATTAAGAAAATGACTCTTGATTCAATAAAACTCTGGAGGCAAGTGGGATTATCTTAGATTTTTTTTTAGTTGTTTGAGGAAAAGCAAGATTTTAACACTGCTACGAGGCTAAATGATTTGCTCGGATTGAGAACGTGGGAAAATAACATGCCCCAAATATTTGCTCACGTCGTTTGACTTTAACTCTTGTCACGAGCGCCTCTCAGATTATGCCTCGCTCAATCGTAAAAGGAGGATTTTGCCATACTGTAAAATGGCTCGGTGCGATAGGTTGCATCGAGCCTAGCCTATATCCTCCCCTCACACACACAGTGTTGCCTTGTCTCCTTAAATATACACCTGGTTAATTATTCACAGCCCTGAGGGTCTGCAGTCTAGCAGGGTAGCTGCCTGCGTAAGAACCTGTCTTGCCTGATTTTATCTCTCAAGGTTTCGTTAGTCTGGGCATGGAGTCAAGCGATAGGAACGTCATCAGAATTTTTTTGGTTTCCAGCAGGGGAGGAGGGGGAGGAAGGGGGTCACGGAGCAGTTAAACTGACAAACCTGGCAGGGCGAGCGAGCGCAGCAGCTAGGTGAGAGAGGCAGAACAAGGCCCCGTCTGACTGGCAGGGTAAAGGCCGGGCCTGCGAGGCTCGCTGGAAACAGATGTCAAACAGGAACTCTGTGTTTAACGTCTCCTCTGCAACAAGCTTCCTGGAGACGGGGCTAGCCGGCAAACTGCTGCCTCATACTTTACCTCGGTCAGCCTGTGACCTACTTTCTGCCGGGATGTGGAGAGTCAAAACAAAAATTACAAAAGGCAACAGACGCACATTCTCCTCACTCGCGGGCTGATCTGGAAAGACGGCTGCAGGATATCTCTTTCCAGCGTTCGGACAGCGCTGGCCTCTCCTCGCTGCTCGCTCTCCGTGGATACATTAAAAAAAATACTTCAAATGAATGGTGATTCAAGGAAATTATAGTGACAATGCTGTGCAAATATGTGAATCCCGTCGAGCCAACAAAAACAACCGAATCTCCGAGCATATAAGTGGAACAGGAGCGTGATTATATATTTTCAAAACAGTAGGGATTATGACAAACTGTCAAAATATTAGGAATGCAGAGCAAAGTATGGAGCGCCTGATTTCACGGGTCAGTAATGACCATTTAAGATGTGGGAGCTGGCTTCGCTCCAGCTCCACAGCACAACTGCTCCCCATGTATTTACATAGATATGAAGCTGGATGGACGGCGAGACAAAAGCAAAGGCACATGAACGGCGTCCATTTAGGCAAAACACGAGGATTCAGACATCAGTCAAAGTGCGATTCACATTCAAAATTTCCATTCTGGCATATTTTATCAGGAAACAAACAAGGTAATTTAAGTACGGCAAGCTGATCTATCAATGTCATTTGTCTGGGAATTAGAACAGAAACCCAGTAAGCGTCTGCATTTTTTTTTTTTGCACTGATCTGTCTGACATTTTTCCCATCAACCCCTGGCACTGAGGCTGAGCTCTGATTCAGCTTGTTTTGACTGACACCTCGTCTCTGCCCGCCAGATTTGGCGAAGTTGTGGCCTGTCAGGCTCAAAGCCAGATTCTCTACAGTGTTTAGTCTGGCCAAACTTCATACGCGACCTGGGCAGGCCGAGTTACAACTCTGACATGAAGTGATAAAAAAAAAAAATAAAAATCCACAACTTTTTCATCTAAATGAACGTTGGGTTTGTTTTGCATCGCAGGCTCATATGAGCTGTCCTGAATATCGAGTATCTGCTCTGTGTTTCCTTGGAAAAAAAAAAAAAAAAATCCTCCGCTGCAGAGGAAGTGATGCATTTCACATTCTTACACTATAATGGTAGGCTATCATAGCATATCATGATGCCTATTAAGTGTCAGCTCGATGGTAGGTGTCATGATACACTAACAGGCTTCAGTGCATAGCAATACTAGTGCATTATGGTCTTAAATACTATATATACTAGTGCAAAATACTGTATCATTGATCTGAGTGGATAATAAGACATTCAAGATTCAAAAAATGTGTGTTGTGGATGGATGAAATAATGTTTAGTTTTGGTTTCTTTTTTTTGCAGATGCAATCATGAAATAACATGCTTGCTCCAAGTTTTTGTCAGGTGAGTCTACAGGGTCCTCACATGGGCAAGTATGTGCACTGTACCCCTTTAAATTTCCTGCATGAATTGAGCGTCTGTAAGAGGAACAACGGTAAAACTTTGCTGTTTGTTTCAGACCTCCAGAGCTGAACCTAAATGCCAAGGGAGTAGGAGGAGGAGGAGGAGGTGCTCACTGTTTCCAAAACTGCTCTTTGGATCGCTGGCTCATCAGTGACAGCAAAAAAAAAAAAAAAAAAACGGAACCACAGCAGACCAAACCACGTCTGGCCCCGGCCGGGTTGAACAGACGAGGCAAAAACTGTGCCTATGACACAAGCTGGAAATAATACAGGGTGTAAACAACCAAGCGGGGTCAAGACGGCAGCCAAGGAAAACACACAGAGACCAGAAGAACCCCCCACAGAAACCCCTGCTATAAAGGTCCTGACCAGAGCCACAGATCAGTGCACGCAGCCAGACGAAGGTGGCGCACCGAGCAGAAAAAAAAAAAGCACCCGGGCCTGTTTGGTTTGCAGCACACATCTACATTGCCTCCTGCTGACGTGAGAACAGCCTGTCCCCCAGTGTCTTCTGACAGTTCATTAAATATCCACGGTCACGTCAGCCACACGCAGACCACATGCGGACACACAAGAGCGTCGCGGCACACAAAGGATCGGCGTCTTTTTTAATGTCAAAAAAATAAAACCATCTGAAAGAAAACATGGTTTCAATTTTTCTGTCTTCTTGAGGCGAAATCTGTGAGAATGGTTAAAGCGCAAAATAATATGCTGAGGCAGACTGTGAGAGCCCCCTCGCCGACACCACATGAAACATTTTCATCTTTTCATTCAATATGACAGCAAAAAAAACAGGACAAAGTCATTTCCAAGTAATCTGATTTGACCACTTGACTCCACTAAACTGGTGAAATCATCCGCATGGGAGACAAGTGACATTTTATGAGGCCCCTAGCAGGTGTTTTTCCTCTTTTCTTAGGAAAAATCAGATTTTATGAATCGAACCTAGCTCAAATTAGTTGTTCTTTTTTTTTTTTTGTGTGTGTGTGTAGTGCATTAGTGTCTGCAGTCTGATTAAGTCCACTGACATTTCCCAGCAGAGGTAATTGACATTCAGAGAGCAGCGCTGACAAGACGGCACGAGATTCCCGCAGAGTCATGAATTATTGTTCTGCCATCAGATCAGATGGTCAGAAAGGGAAAAAGAGCGTGGGATCATTACACCTGTCTCATGTAACTCACTTCCTGCACACAAAGGAAGTACGCACGCGATCTTATCAAGATTGAATCGCGAACGTACAGCGCCATGTTCACACACACAGGCTTTCCAGGGTGAGACCTTTTGTGATGAGCAGCGTGAATGTCTGATAATGAGCTGGCCGAGCTCCCCTTTCCCCTTTTTTTTGGACCAGCCCACATTTTACTTGTCTCAAAGCTTCAAAATCCATCTTTAACTTGCCTGCAACTCTTTCACTCAGTTTCCTCTTTGGAGACTAGTATAGATTCAACCCCCTGAACTCAGGTTTTCCCTCAAATTTCCTCTTATGTACGTTCAAACCAGACAATATCATACCCTCTTAGGACCTGGCGTACACATATGTGGACATCACATTTTGGGTTATATTACTGTAGTAGTTAATTCTGCTTACCTGTATGTGGACCCTTACACTACCTGCCACTACTTGTTTTATATTTTCTTACAAGCATATGATGCCTTACTGTAGCTGTGACTGTCCAAAGGGGGCAAAAATGTTGTTACTTCATTTTGTTTTTTTTTGCACTGTGATATTCAAAACACGTTCAAAAATATGTTTGTATGTGTTATTAATACAAGGCAAAGCAGTCGGGACAAAGACTGCAATGTTCAGGGTGGAAATAAAGACTTTTGCACTCTATTACACAACGGCGGCTTTATTGAGTTTTAAGGAAATTGAGAACCAGTGTCCACATATCATTTTTCTATAAAACTACACCATGTAAAAAGGGTATCAGGGTCCAATAAGCCCAAATAGAATCATATGCATATCAAACAAAAGCTCAGGTCTTAAGAGGATACATATTCTGTATCTGCTGGCTGCACCTCTTCTCTGAAGCTGCATCACAGTCATACTGAAGGAAATATACAAACCCGTGATGCCATTGTTTTCTGGCTGCACCATAACACTGAATCGTGTGCATCATTTTATACACATTTCCCGGTAATGCATCAAGACATTGTTTGGAGTCTGTGGAAACTCGGGGATCTGCGCGAGAATTCAAAACAAAGCTCCGCGGGTCTGAACAACGCTCGGCCGTGCAGCGTGCATTTGTCACGACCAACCCGGCGACGGGATCAGCTGAGTCGAAGAGGCTTAACAACACAAATCAGCGAGCAAAATAATAATAAGTGCCCCCGATGCTTTTGTGCATGCACAGGGTAAACATTCGGCCGCACGTGGCCAACATGGCCAAAACATCATGAGGGCTGAGAGGTGCAGCATCTTATTACACTCGCAGTATCCCAATTTAGGATATGGAATGAGGTGTTTGGCTGAAAAGGTCAACTACCGGATTAACCTGTTCAAACCGGGGATTGGAGGAGGGGGGGGTCGGGTCATTTTCACTGCGCAAACTACGAGCTTGTGGAGTATTTATCGCAGGAGTACGGCTGTGTGTGGCCGATATGTCATTTCCAGCGGATTGTGGGCGCTTCCTTGACTCACATCCACGCTGACATTTATTTCATCACTCATCATGAGCGCATGTTACCCTTGACCTCAACCGTGGGACAAGAGGGCAAGCCAAAAAAAAAAAAAGAAAAAAAAAAAAAAAAAAGGAGGGGGGCGGGCTGGTGCTGGCTGGGGTCGGATGGGGTCGCCTGGGGAATGGGCGGAGAGGCCGGCCTACGAGTAACCGAGAACTTGAGTGTCTGTCAATAAGGGGAAGGGAGGGGAGGGGAAACTAAAAGACGAGCAGGAGGGTAAGGTTTAAAAAAAAAAAAAAAAGAGAGAGTGACAGAGAGAGAGAGAGAGAGAGGGAAAGAAAGACCAGAGGGATAGTGGGAGGGGTGGGACAGACTGGCCGTGGTGGACCGGTTGGGAAGTGGCTGACTCAGGCAGGGTTCACCGAGTTCAGCTAGTAAATAAGTGACTGACTGCTCAGAGTGCATTCCAAGGCTCCACCTCACCCTCCCGCCCAGCTTCTTCTCGGGGGGATTCCTGGGGTTTCTGGGGCTGCTCTCCGCTGGTGTGTCAACATTTCCAGACCCCGCTGCCAGTGAGAGCGAGAGGGGGGCCTGCGTGGCTTATTCAGTCTAGCGTGTTCGCTGCAGATGAGGAGGGGAAGGCCACATACCGCCCGCCCTCCGCCTCGTCCCTAACAAAAACATCCTGAGGGTCCCAGTCAAACGGCTCGCCGCAGTAAATGAGCCCTGCGCAGTCACACGGTTCCACCAGAAACCTTACACTGCTGGAGGAGACCGCCTCTGACACCGGGAGAAATCGCACATTCAGTCATGGTTAGTCATGTACCGCACGAAAAATATTTCTCAGAGCCAAATATGGCTGTCAGTTGTATATGCAGATTAATACACCCCTGAAGCAATGCAGAATCTGGCCATGGCACCATCTGCCTCGGCTTTTGCTAATCACCTCAGCCAGATGGGTTAGCAGATCTTTGAGGAAGCTTGTTTTCCTGCACAATAAAAACGGGCTGCGTTTGGACCCTAATGCACAAATCGGCGGTGCTTTGTATCTAAAAAGGAAAAGTGGAATTATACCCGATGCCTTTGAGCTATCCCCAGTGACAGACTGCAAGATTGCTGAGCCTTTCAGGTTTGAGAATGTGCTGCAGAGCAAACACCACAGGGAAATGTGTGTGAAGGGCAACAAGGTAATTTCACGGCAAAAAACTATATATATATATGTGTGTGTGTGTGTATATATATATATATATATATATATAGTCCCCTTCAGTGAGTTAATGGCACACACACAAGCAGCTCTGACAATTCACTGAGTGGGCATTCTGAATCAGCAGCACTTTCATGGTGAAATGTGAGTATCAGCACATCTGTTCTGAATGAAGTCCTCATCTTATTTGGGTTTTTGCCACATCAGGCAAAAAGGCGCGCGGCTATTTAGCTCTGCTGTGCAAATCACTCCACCTCTCTGATGAAGCTCCGCATTGAAGTTCTAGCCGGTGTCAGGTAAATGGTGAAAGCTGTGAGTGCTTCCATTAGGTCCTTTTTTAGGGGTGTAATTGTAATATAAAAAAAAAGAAAAAAAAAGAGAGACAACCGCGGCTGCAATGGGAGTGAAGTGCTACTGGAGCTGTGATGTTGGCAGGTCTGAGGTTCTTAGCCTGTTTAGTTCAGATTTAAAATCTCCCCCGACCGCAGCTGGGTTGTTTTTACTTCCCTGAGTGGAGACGGGCTATAGGTCGTGCATTCCTCAGCTAAGGCCTGAAATCCTGAGAACACTGCCTGAAGTAAACTAGCTCCAAGACAATGGCGAGAGGTTGAAGGTGAGGAGAGTGGGGCCTTTGCAGCTACTAATATATTCCGAGGAGATTTCTAAAGTGCTCTGCCGCCAATTGCCCCACATAATGGTTTCCATGGCGATGGGTCCTAGGATCCAGGGCTGCTGTACAGAAATGAACCAGCAGAACAATGACCCCAACTTCCACCACGTTACGGAACATTTTTCAGCGAGCTCCTTTTTCCGTTCTGTGTCAGAAGGTAAGTAAACTCCGATTTACAGAAAAGAAAATCCGCTTTTGTCTGTGTTCCATTTCCATCTCTCCTGTTCCCATGGTCCATGGCTACAGCCCCAGAGTTCCTAAAGCTTTTTTCCAAGGGCATCCTTTCAGCCTACGGTCTTGACAACACAGTAGGAATCTGCATGCATCAATAGCTTATAAGAAAACAAAATCCTTAACAGAATCCACAACTCCGGAGAGCCACATCCCTTTGGAACGGCTGTCTCTTTCCATTTCACCGCCTGCGCCGGTTCCAAACAGTCGCTACGAATTGAACATTTCGCTGCTGATTTCATTATAAATTATGAATCATTTCGAATTTTGCAAAATCCATTAACATTAAATTGAACAATCCACAATGCTGTGGAGGAGAACGAGAACAAAAGCAGGGAAAGAATTCCTCTCTTTTCACAAAAAAAAAAAAAAAAAGATTCATGGCTGGAGGCTGGTGGCTGCCCGGCGAGCTGAAGTGTATAATGTCCCGATGAAAGAGGGCGACATGGGTGAGCCATATTGACCACAGACATTGCACTGGCACCCACGCCACCCTACCGAGCCTTCCCGGGTCAAGGACTGTCAAGAGGATCTCTGCCCAGCGCTGAGAGCTGGGTGACATCCCATTTGGACGGATTATGGCCCCCTGATCACAGGCAACAAAGAGTAGATGGCACATATGACAAAACAGCGAGCTGAGAATAAAGCTCGTCAAGTCTAGTCGGTTTTCAACAATGCCTCTGGTGTGTACGTGAAGAATTGTGTGTGAACGTGAGAAATCCGCCATTAGAAAAATGACACCTACCCTCGTGTCTGACAGCAGAAAATTAAAACATACTGTATTGAAAGAAACTGTCAAAGCCAAAGCATTTTCATGCAAAAATTACACCTATTTCATAGCCTTATTTCATGAAGCGCTGCTGCAACTGTGATGCCATAGATTCACCCTGTTTTCCCAGATGAAATTCTGGTGTAGGAGGGGTGGAGGGTATACGTTTCCTTATGCACAAAGTACAATCTGACAATGAAAAGCAAAGACGTCCATGCAGAAAAAGCTGCACTCACCAACATCAGATCTTTGCTCTTTTTTTTTTTGTTATCTTTGATGGCAAACATGGAGATGCCGTGTGCAGTAATTTGACATCACATCGCAGAATTTCTGGGTGTTGAAGTTCAAAATTTTGCAGACAGTTACGTCTCATTGCCACCGGGAACCACCAAGGCGCAAAGTTATTTTACAACACAGTGGTCCCTCGTTAATCGCGGGAGTTACGTTCTAAAAATAACCCGCAATAGGCGAAATGCGTGAAGTAGTCGGCTTTATTTTTTACAATTATTATAGATGTTTTAAGGCTGTAAAACCCCTCACTACACACTTTATACACTTTTCTCAGACAGGCATTAACATTTTCTCACTTTTCTCTCTTGTTTAAACACTCAAAGTTCAAACCTTCGTAGAAAAATAAGTCCAGTAAAAAAAAAAAAAGCATGCAAAATTGCACTAAAAAAAATCCGCGAAACTGCGAGGCCGCGGAAGGTGAACCGCGTTATAGCGAGGGACCACTGTATAGGCAACTTCACATTTTGGTGGACAAAATGAGCACTTCTGCACGCGAGATCCTCCGTCATCCTCTTTGTATGATCGATATATTTTTTATGAACTGCTCAGGAATAATAATAAAAAAAAAATGTTCACGTGGAGCACCTCATCCCATCCCCCCACTGAACATCGACACGGCAGCGCGGAGACAAAAGCCACACATGCAGATGGAGGATATACAGCCTCTTGACAGCTCTAACGGGCGCAGGAAGACAGGCTGTTATGGAATCTAAATAACACTTGTGTGGGGCTCATTAAAGCCGCCCTGAGTGCTTGGTCATTAACTCTCCTCTGCTGTGACCTTCATCCCTCAAGGTGGGGCGGACTGCATCTTACAGTCTTGTTGTGAACTTGCTGATTCTGAAAACACCCCCCCCTCCCGCCGCCCCGCCGCCCCGGACAGGCGGACCGTGGTGATTTGTGACCTGTGAGTGTGGCACTACTTTTTATGGACTGTGAAAATGATGAACCCGCTGCACGTCCTCTAGTTCGCTCCTAAACAGTTTCCGTGCGGGGCGAGATAACCGGCATCTAGAGACGCCCTCTTCCCCGCAGAACTCATTTTAATGTGAAATAAGAGACGGGGCTCTGGAACGACGCCGTTCATTTTCTCTTCTTTAGCTCGCATTTTACACCCGGGCTTGCTGCACACGGCCCTGGCCATCGCTGCCACCGGCTAGCAGACATCACGGAAGCACTTCCTCTGAAGTCAGCTGAACCTGATAGCAGCATCCCTCAAGAGTCCAACATCAAGATTAGCCTAGATTCAATTATTGATGGGTGATAGGCATGTTCTCTCTATCTCTTCCGTTGCAAAAAAAAAAAAAGAAGAAGAAGAAGAAGACGACACTGGCACCGCTGATGATTTTTGCCAGCAGGCCCAACACTGTCTACATCAACATGCAGACAAACACTACAGGATCACTTAAGGGACCACAGTTGCATCTGGGGCGTCCCATCATTGAAGCTAAATGTTTTCCAATCCCCTTGCAATGTAAGGATTTTTTTTTTTTTTTTACTATTTACCTCATGGACTGCAGATAATTTTAATGCATTTGCAAGTGATGCAGTTGTTTAATTATAAATATGGTGAGTAATAAGATAGGATCACTTTTTTTTTTTTATTTTGCAAACATTCAATCATCAGACATTTACAATAAGCATTTAAGGTGCACTTTTGCAATCTAATGACCAATCCTAAGGAAACTGGAACGAACTTCACCGCAGAAATGTTTCTCGGGGTAATAATCTACACTAGACTATCACCTCGCTGCTGCATAAATACCTTCAAGGCAACTGCTCATATTGTATCAGCCTAATGCTAAATGCCACACTGACATGCCAAATCCAGATCTCCCTGCAGGGCAATGAACTCAAAACATGCTTGTGTCATAAGAGCAAGTTGAGCTTTATGAAGACAGGATAGGAAAAAAAAAAAAAAAGAATGCAAACTCCATTTAGAGGGAAGTAAAAGCAATCCAGTCTGATCATGCAGCTTAAAAGGTCAAAGTCAAATTTTGACTGAAACTTGCCTCTTTTGAGTGGTTTTGTTTTTCGCCTGCGGTGGATTTGTCTAATAAAAAGTCCTGTCTTGTCCGAAGTGTGACTGGAGTCCTGGGACGAGCTGGCAGGCTTGATGGCCCTCCCCCCACTGGCAAGACCAGCAGTGTATTAAAATAAATCTGTGCACACGTCCCACCCCAGCATGCTCACTAGACATTACCTTATACAAGGCTACCACCAGCGCATTCCACTGTCTCCTGGCCTATGAGCAGATTTTAGCTCCCCTGCTGTCCCCGGGCTCAACCCCACCCGCCTCAACCCGACACCCCCATCTCGCCGTTCCTGTGTTTCTGTGTACATGATCTCACATGACTCAACAAAACCCTGGGCCTGGAGTAGGCCGTCCACAGCTTTTCCCAGGAGGGAGGAGAAGAATGACTTTGTGGAAGGGACCTGGAGCACTGCCCTCGACTTGGCTCAAATTACCCGCTTGTCAGGCCTGATGGATTTTGGCTAAAAATAAAAGAAAAAGGGGCCCATGACAGGCGGATGAATGAACCCCGAGGTCCTCCCGCTAACCAGCCGCCACATCACGCAGCGTCTCCCGGCCCCGGCGCTGTGGAAAAACAACCGCAAATGCTCCGATGCCGGCTGCGTCTCACAAACAAACAACAAACAAACAAAAAAAGAAAAAACGTCCCCTTTTCCGTGCGGAGCGAGGAGCCGAGGGGACAGGAGGGGAGGGTTCGAGCGAAGGAGTAGAGCGAATACGAGATGAGCCAAGTGAGTGGGAATTCCTGTGCCCCCCCCCCTCCCCGCTTCGCCTCCCCTCCCCTCTCCATACTCCGCCCCCACGCACATTCCCCCCCGTCCACATTCATCGCAGCAAAATCAGAGCAAAACAGAGCAGCAGACTGGATAGTGGGATCATAACCCAACCCAAACAAATACACCAGCAGACGAGCCTGCAGACTCCCCCCCCCCCCGCCGAAGCAGATTAAGCCCTCTCCCGACCACTGACCCAGCCTCTGCCCTGATCAGCTGGCACTTTGATGATGTTTGTGTGCATTTGGCGCATGATTTGACAATGTTACACTGCAAAAAAAAAAAAAAAAAAATCCATCCTGAGAAGTCATTTTGGTCTCATATTCACTGTTGAAATCTTGTTTTCCTCAAATGAAAAATAAATCCCACGTCCCGGTGCAGTTTCAGGATTTTTCCAAGTGTAAATATGTTGGAACAATGAAACAAGAAAATGATATAAGTGGGATTATTTTTCACACGTTTGAAGAAAAACAAGATTTTGACACTGAATACTTGCTGAGATGGAGATCATTTGCAGTGTATATGTTTTTTTTTTTGTTTTTTTTTTACCCTTTGAGAAATTCCAAATTCGCCCTTCCAGGACACCATAGATTTCAAATGGCTCAAACTGCTATTTCTACAAGTGCATGCACTGTCATCCCCAAACTTGATTTACACCCTGACCCTGGTGCCGGGCTCCTTTAAATATTTCTTTACTGTTTGCCATATGTTTAGCTCGTACGAGGTCTGCACGGGTGTTCCAGACTGCCATCTGGATCCTATCTGGGACCACAAATGCAGATGTAGTGAAAGCACTGGTAGCAGCACAAGCCGCCCTGCCTAATGAATAGGAAGAGCACATTTTCAACCCCTGCAACAGGTCAGTCCCAGGCATGGGCTTTACCTCACACACACACAAACACACACACACACACACACACACACACATTAAAGGGTTGGTTCGGATTTTTTGAAGTGGGGTTGCATGAGGTACTTATCCACAGTCAGTGTGCAACCAATGGTAGAGGGCGGTTGGCGGTTCTGCAGTTTGGAAAAGCAGGCAGGAGTTCAGCCTAGCAGAAGCAAAACATACTTTAGCCACCTAAAAAAAGGCCTGTCTAAAAAAAAAAAAAAATCAATATCATTTTAAGTGTACGCTATATGTCAAATATTTTCACCACTTTGCCATTAGACAGCCCTTTCCTTTGGCAAGCCGTTGCTCGGGTCAGAATGGCACGGCTGTGTTTATGCGTAGGAATATGGAAGTCTATGGTTGAGAAAATCCAGTGCCAAAGGAAAAGGGCTGTTTGATGACGTGCACTTAAACTTCCAGTGACTTTTTTTTTTAGGTGGCTAAAACACGTTTTCCTTCTCCAAACTGCCGTACAGCCGACGGCCGACGCGGTCTTCTGTAGGTTACACGCTGACTACGGATAAGTACCTCATGCAACCCCACTTCAAAAAAACCCGAACTAACCCTTTAAACAGAGGGAAGATCAATTGTCAGGGAGAGGTTCCACCTCATCTCGCCTCTCAGGCTACCCGAGACTGTCCCGAAATATCCTCCTCGCCGAACAAAAGAACAAAATGGCAAGAGGCGATACGTGATACAGCAGGGTTAAAAATAGCCCTGCCACTGACTGATAGGGCAGCGTTTTATGACCTCCGCAGGGCGCTCTAAGTTTACATCCAAGTACCAGTGGCTAACACTCCAGGATAAACAAGGTGTGTTTTGTTTTTTTTGCAGCGCCAGAAAGATGCATGAAAACAGTCGGAAACATCACGACGGAGCCTTACGTCTGTTAGGACTTGATGCCCCTGGAACTTGAGAACAGAAAGAATCAAGCATTCTCACGCGCGTCAAAACCAAAGAACGTCCTGTTTGGGGATTCAAAGGGTCTCATGGTATGTGAAGCATAAATGATCTGCCTGAGAAGACAGAAGAGTCCACCTTTTCAAGGGAGGGAGGGGGTGGGGGGGTGGGTGGGCTCTTTGTTTTGATGTCACTGCACATGGAATACCATGTTGAGGATCATCAAAACATTACATCATGCCGGAAAAATCCATGAGAGAATTGCAGCTTTCCAACTGTGGCTTACTCCACATCAATCACAGCTCCCTGCGAGAAAAAGGGAAGAATTAGAGGAGGAGGGGGGGGGGGAGAAGTCCTGAAAGCCACTTGTTTTCTTGCAAAGTGTTAGCAGACCACTTGATTCAGGGTGGCAGACATCTGAATCAGAGCTCTGGAGGTGGTCTCCTCGCCAGGTTTATTCCCCAATAAACAATGAGCACCGAGTCAGGTTATAAAACACACCACTTTGTCCGCGCATGCAGAAATTAAAAAATAATAAGGTCTCGCTTTTGATTTTAAAACGGGAACACCGTGTTTCCATTACTTTTAATTTATTTACGAGCTGGCTGATTGTTCCTGGTTCAAACCTGCACGCTGCAAATGTGTGTTATTGCATTACTCTCTCGCAACGGTTTGACTTATGTTTCCTGTTTTTTGAACCCAAGCGTTAAAATGTGGAGATGTAAACAAGCGCACATTTGTGACTGAAATACTTTGCAAATTAAAGTCAGCAAAAAAAAAAAGCTGCACTTATTCACATAGAGTTGATTGATTCAAAGGCATTCCAGAGGTATAATGGGCATAATTTCTCCCACTCTGTGTCATAAGTGCATGCAACATGCCTCAGAGTGACAGGAACAATGGCCTCTTTCACTGGCTTCCCCAGGCTGGAGATGGGGAGGTGCATCATGGGAACCAGACAGGCAGACAGGCTTGTACAGTGCGTGTGGATACTTCAGAGAGCCTCAAACACACCCGGGCAACAAGCAATGGCACTTTAACTCGCAGACATCTGCCATATGTGAATTATGTGCTTCAGTTCCCCCAAAACAGTTGCTTTGCAAAACAGACATGGCTGAAAAACTCATTCTGGGCGAAGGAAACACGAGGGCAGGCGGTTCATGAACTTGCAAAAAAAAAAAAAAAAAAAAAAAAGGGAGTGTGACTGAACTGCAAAAAAACATCTTTCTTAACAACTGCTGACATCTAAACAAGCGGACAAATGTGGGAATGTCATTTGGGATGTGACGGGGTAATTTAACTTCTTCCCAGTGTGAATAAACGGGTTTCAGGCTCTGATTTTTCTCGATACCAGTGGAAATTTCTCGACACTGGCAACAAGTGACATGATCTCACCCGCCAGGCTGATTTTTTCTCACTTGCTTGACAGAAAACCAGATTTTAAGAGTCAGTCAGCGCTGGACTTCATGACACTTTTTGCAGCGTGAGGGCCGCCACTCGCGCGGGGGCCGGCGGAGCAGGCCGCGGCGGCTGAGGGAAACGGCATTAGGGCGTGATGCACAGATGCCGGCACTCCACGTGGTCTGGGCTAAGCGCTCTTAGGGCTCGCAACTCCTACTACTGATGGTTTTAACGCCAGTATTTACCCTAAGCCACAAACCTCGGCTATGAGACTAACAGCGGCAGGACAGAGGACGCTATTGTGCTGCTAATAGTCTGCTAATAAAAGGAGGGGATACGAGTCTTGACTTTAAATACGTCCAGGACGCACGTGAGAGCCGTCATAAAGAGATTTGGGAGCAACATGTCACATCAGAGAGTCATAATTTCCCCTTTGGCGAAACATGTGTTCAATGGGATTTTATGTATGGATTAAAACATAATTTGAGGGTAGTGGTTTAAAAAAAAAAAAAGTGATTTTTTCCCTCCCTTTCTGTGTTTTTTAAAAGTCACTGGAGTTGTTTACAGCTTCGAGAGAGAGAGAGAGAGAGGGAGGGAGAGTAAGCAGCTGTATTAATTATTATGATTCAACATTTTGTTTACTACAGCCCCTATTCTAGCACCTGCAAAGGAAGTCAGTGAAGGAAGCTTTATTTCCTTTTGCAACAGCTTGTTACAGATGGAAATGCACACTTTGACGAGAATTTATGAGTTTCGCACGGTGTGAGGTTCAAAAGCGCTGCACAAAAGGACATTAGTGCTCCAGAAAAATGACATGAGTGTCCCAAAGCCTGTACTTTTTTTTAATTTTCACTAAATTTCTTATTTATGAGATGATTTTCTTTGTCCTTCTTTCTGCCTTTAAGAGCATAAAGTTTACGTACATCATCCTCCAGCTGAAATGAACAGCTTGTCTAATGCGCCGTGTTAACAGTGACTTCAGAGGCATTGTTTACCACACCACATAGAAGTAAATATATAACAAAAAAAACAAAAACAATCTAACAACTGGCCCGTTTCAATTGCAGCGTGCGGCTGTTTGTTTGTCACTTTCACAAATGTTTGCCTTCGCTTCACACACTGTAACCACAAGAGGAAACGCTTGTAAAAAAATACAAACAGTCGCCCTGGCAACATAAATGATATTTTAAGAAAAACAGAAGGCAGAGCGGGTCCGGTACTCACAGACTCGTCCTTCATTTTCTGATTCTGATGGGGGATCATTAATCCACGAGCAGCGGTGACTCTGTGGCAGCGCTGCATCACCGCCAGAAATGCAGATGCTCGGTCAGATACGTGATTGACAGGTGGGTGGCGCGCTGCGAGGGCGTCCCTGCTGTGATGAAAGACCCTCCTATAATCCGGGGGTTAACCATCGATTCTTACAGTGACGCTCACAAAACACACTTCCTTCATAATTCACGTTTTTTTTTTTTTTAAATTCCAGCATTCCACACACTGATTTAATGACTTGCTATGGAGATTTTACCAGTTGTTAATGTGATGTAACATCATATAAGCTGGCTTGATGAGTGCAATTTTATGCTAAATTAAGACGTAACTTCATAAAATTATCCTTCAAAACACCTATATTACATTATATCATATCACAGTTGGCCTAAATATATACACTGGGGGGGAAAAGTCCAAATTTCAAATCAATTATTCTCATATTTGGGCTTCAAAAAGTGTCCTTTGCCAAAAAAATAAAAATAAAATAAATATCAGTATCCTAGATAATTCAGGTAACTCCACAGGTATGAGAAAACAGATTCAAGAAAATTCAATTTGATTTTCACTGAAAACAATTGCCAAATTTGTTTGAGCAATTATAACATTTTAAGGCTCAATAAAACATTAAATGGCTTGTTAAGATGTGCATTTTTGCAGTGCAGTCGTATGTGTGAGCAGGGAAAATAACATTTTCTCCGCTTTTCTGCCTCATTCTTGGAAATGATCAGATTTATTTTCTCATGCTTTTACAGTCCCACTCCCAAGCCTTGTAGGAATCCTCTAAATCATAACACATCTGCCCTCTGTATTCACAGATCAGCGCTGTTATGATTCCCAACGTTTTGTAGACCTGGAAATGGACTAAAATTAATTTCTCGCACTTTCTGGACCTGTGGGATCCCTGGTTACCACCGACGACACGGCTTTCCCCTGTCAATTTCCAAACCGTCATCTTACCAAAAAGCTTTGACAGTCCTAATCTGTTTTGTCTCCGATATACACTAATGACGAACCAAAGATCTACACCATGAAATACTATCAAATTAATTCAAATTCATGGACTGACTGTGATGATTTAATCCTGCATATTATGTGAAACCATTACACGGCGATACCACCAGCTTCCTTTGTGCCTCGGCGGTTAAGAGGAGGCATTTACTCTCATTTGATAAAATCGGCTGTGAAATCTCCTCCATATTCCTCCATCAGTGTCTGCTGATAATAATCAAACCGCTCAACCCAAAAATGTGCTTACAGCTGCAAACACGGTCGCAGTGTGACGCCGTGTGACACTTTCTGGGGCTCAGACAGGCAGCCTGTCGATAGCGGGCCCCGCTGATGAATCACATTCTGGATTGACAGATTACACTGTACAGTTTGAGCGATGTTTCCTGTGTCAGCTCGAAAACGGGGCTGCGCTCCTGCGGGAGAAGATAACCGTGCTCCTTGGCTTTGGGCTTGTGGGGAGGTGGGGGGTGGGGAGGGGGGGGTACCGATAAAGCGAAGCGAAAATGTTTCTTTTGTATATCATCCTGAAGGAATATGCATTATGACGTTCAAACAGACTGCGCTATGAAAATCGTGTGTGCAGGCTGAGCAGCCACTTGCTAAGCATGATGAGAATCAATTTGCTTCCTTTCCTCCAGACACAATCCCTAAGTGAGATGAAAGGGATGCAGCACTACTGTAATCCATCTAAATGGCCAGCCACTACAGCCTTTCATGCAGGCGCTACTATTGATCTCCTCTCCCTCTCTCTCTCTCTCTCTCTCTCTCTCTGAAACCTTTGTTTCCCAATCTTTCTCTCTGCTGTTCTTGTTCCTCTCTCTTTCATTTACACTGCAAAAAAAAAATCTCCATCTTAACAAGTCATTTAGTCCCATATTAGATTTTAAAATTGTGTTTTTCTTCAAACAAGTGCAAAAAAAAAAAAAAAAAAAATCTGCCAGTGGGATGAGATAATCCCATTTGTTTCCAGTGCAGCTTCACGTGTTTCAGAAATTTTTCAGAAATGTGTTTGAACAAGGCAGAATAAAGCGCATTTGTATTAAGAAAATGACACTTGACTCCAAAAAACAAAAAAACAAGTGCAAAAAAAGTGAAAAAAAAAAAAAAAAAAAAAAATCTGCCAGTGGGATGAGATAATCCCATTTGTTTCCAGTGCAGCTTCACGTGTTTCAGAAATTTTTCAGAAATGTGTTTGAACAAGGCACAATAATGCGCATTTGTATTAAGAAAATGACACTTGACTCCAAAAAACAAAAAAACAAGTGCAAAAAAAGTGCAAAAAAAAAAAAAAATAAAAAAAAATCTGCCAGTGGGATGAGATAATCCCATTTGTTTCCAGTGCGGCTTCACGTGTTTCAGAAATTTTTCAGAAATGTGTTTGAACAGGGCAGAAAAAAGCGCATTTGTATTAAGAAAATGACACTTGACTCCAAAAAACAAACAAAAAAACAAAGACAAAAAAAATCTAGAAACAAGCTGATTAGCACTGGAAACCACTGGAATTATTTCATCCCACTGGTATATTTTGTTTCATTTTAAGAAAGCCACGTTTTGATTTGAACACTGACTCTGATGACTCACTGACGTGGAGGCTTCTGCAGCGTGGAGGAGCTTCCTCGTCTGCTCTTTTTTGTTTCTACTTAAAACACACATCACACTTTTTTTCCACAGACGCCACCGTCACACGCTCGTTAATCTGTATTTTCTTAAGATGGCAAAAATAAAGAAATATTAGTTTTGGCATTTTTTTTCCCACCATGTACATTATTTGATTCAGTTTTTAAATGATAAAACTTACTAAGGCTCAGGATGCAAATACAGTTCTTTATGATAACAAGTGAGATAAATCTGTCAAATTAAAGTTTTTTTTTTTTGACTGTATCACTTGAAATGTTTCAAAATCACCTGATTGGAAGGATTTTAGCAATTATCCAATTATAATTCATCATCTAGAGTTAATCTAGCCAGTGAATTATAACTTATAATCTTTTTTTTTTTTTTTTTTTTTTAATTCCATTACTTTAAACTTAACCACACCAATAAATAACTAACTAAATCAATAAATAAGTTAATTTGAGGCCTATACATCTTTCTTTTCTGTATTATGATTATGATTATGATTATGATTAAGCCTAATTAGCTTGTCTTTTCCACCGCTTTTCTTGTTATGTTAGAATTAATGTTACTGCCATTTTTATACCTTATATTTCTTACTTTTAACCATTTTACCCTCTCTGTGTCTTATTGTGTTTTATTATTTTTATTATCACTGTTGCTTTGTTACTTATTTTATTATTACTGTTAGTGTCCAATGTGTTTTCTGGACACAAAGAGTTGCAGTCCTGCTTATGATAATGCAGTTTGAGTAAACATTGACCCGACTAGACGTTTTTGACCATACACTGCATCTGCTGTGTGTAAACAGGGGCGAAATCTGGATTCCTGTGATAAAGCACCTTTTAAAACGTGACCGATCCCCGTCCCAGGTAGCACATTTGCATGCGAGCGCCGCCCCCGCCGCTGTTGTTTTGACTCGCTCGGCTGACTCGCTCGGCCGCGGGATCAACAGTAGACCGTCCGCGACTCTGCCTCGTTGACCTTTCGCCATCTGTCCTTAATGACACCGCCTGTTGGTCAGCGGGCCGCGCGGGGTTACGCCGGTGCAGCAGGTACATAACAGGCGTCTGCTTACTCACTCAGGCAGGTGGGAGGTCAGCGAGTTTCCTGTCAAGTCCTGACCGTGACTGAGCTGAACTTTCAACCGGACACTTGGCTCACAGCGGACACGATAAGGGTGCGACCCCACTTCACAGTATTTTCTATGGCACACACCATTTTTTATAGCTTGTTTGTTTAAGTTCATATTAAAACCAAATCTGGGACTGCAGACAATTCAGTTAGACCTCATTTTTTTTAGGCATTGGTTTGACTTGACAAAAAAACTGATTCAAATTTGGAGTCCTTTCTTCTTAATTTGAGCAAAAAAACACACAATTCAGCACAATTCAGTATGATTTCTGTGAAGATTCTGCAACATGGCAACAGAAAGTCTTTGCATGTGGCTGGTGGAGAAGCCGCTTTTCAGTTTTGGTGCAAAAAAAACGGTTGCATCCCTCAAAAACAACATCCATCCTACAGACTCAAAAGCAGCCACTTTTGGTAACCAGTCATCCTGCGAGGCTAATTTCGGGGAGAGTCAAAACAATCCAGTCCCTGAAACTTCAATTAAGCATGATGGATCTGTCTGCATTTTTTCTTTTTTTTGCTGTTGTTTTGTTTTGCTTTATTTTTTTTCGGACCATAATTTCCCTCCTCTGTTTTAAAATCTGAAGTGCACATGAAGAATTGCCTTCACTTCATTTTGTTATGCTTGGCTTTCCAAGCATGAGTAACTGCAGGCTATCAGATATCAACATCTGTATACAGCACTTATACCCATAAAACCTTGCATTTTGTGGTTGTTTCCTGTTGTAGGCTCGGTTTGTGTTGTCACTCCTAACAAACTGCACCGCGGTTTACTTTTTTCGGGGATTTCGGTGCAGCTCTTTGGTGCCGCCGGAGTTTGAATGGCATTTTATTTACCTGCCCCAAACAAACTGCACTGAAAGCGTAACGCCCGAGTTTCAGAGTTTCATTTAACTGCTCCAAACCTGCTTGAGAGTGAGTGAACGCGCGCCCTCAGAGGATGTCACGACATGATAGGTTTTTTTTTTTTACTGTGTCATTCACTTCAAATTACAGGATGAAGTCAGTCTCAACCTGGCTGACAAGTATCCACATTAGGATGACTCCCGACAGGAAGAGCTGTATTTCACTGTCAGACGTGGATTTCACCCAACACATGCCGCTTTCATGTTTTCCGTTCCACCACCGTCTGCGTGCAGCAAATGGAAAACCCATTGTGCGCCTCATGCTTTCGGTTTTTATCCTTTCAGTTTGCAGCTTTTTTTTCATGCCCTAGCATTAATAATTCCTTTTCCCACTACTTTTTTTTTTTTTTTGTATGCCATGATTTACAAAAAAAAAAAAAAAGAGCATAAAGAAAAGTAAGAGGCATAAGAGGCACAAGGATCTCCAGCTGAGAAATGGCAAGAAGCCACCACGGGTATAGGCTAAATCCTGCTGATCTGGTTGTAAGCTCGCTGGTTTACAGTACATTGCGGGGCCCGGTGCAGGAAGTGGGCACATTACGCCCCTGCACTTCCACGCCTACGCCCCCCCGCCCCCACCCCTTTCCTCCCCCCCCCCCCCAACCACCTGTGCTGGTCTCACAGGATGCCACCCCACCCCACCCCACCCCCCCCAACCCCCCACCCGTTCTCCTCCCCGACACAAACTCCTTTACAGCTGCACGTCGCCAAACCGCACACTGAGCCTGCTTTTGTTCTTTTACACTCCACTGCCTCGACTGCGATAATGTGAGCGAATATATTATTTGCTTTACTGGAAATTGCCTTGCACTTTGGGCTGTACTGTTTAAAAAAAAAAAAAAAAAAAAAAAAAAAAAACGAAAAGGAAATTGAACTACGGCTACTATGTAATCACAGAGTTTATGACCAACAGCGATTGCCGTGGCCAATTCTATGCATGTAAGCTCACTCAGCAAAAAAAAATTAAAAAAGTCATTTAGTTTCATATACGGTGGTAAAAAAAAAAAGTGTGATGAGATAATCCCACTTATTTCTAATGCATTTTCAGCTTTTTTTCTGCTTAACAAGTATAAGAGTATGTTGAAACAAGGCAAATAAAAGGCAAAATCAGACTTTCAGTGTCAAGAAAATGACACTTGGTGCAAGAAACTGGCAGATCTTTTCACTTGTCTTAAGAAAAATGAGTTTTTAAACATTGAAAATGGCACTGACAATGAATAGGTTGAAAAAGCCAGTGTATGTAATTAATGATCAATAGGTCTTCCAGTGACACGTGTTCTTGATGGTGTCATTTCTATTTATACGTCCCTCTTGAGCCGCAGATGTCAGGGCTCCATGTTAACATGCACCGTGTCCACAATGGGAGTGTTTTCTTTTTTGTCAAGTGTCTCTGATGTGCAAAGCAGTACAAATAAACCCGCCTCGGAGGAATGCTGACCTCCGCCGCGGCCTGCGTTACCTCGGAGGTCACGGCGATCTCCGAGTGGCTCCGGCGGCCGGACAGTGGGTCATCCCAGCCCCCCGTCAAAGCCTCGCTCCCTCTCCGTCCCCCCCCTCCCCGCCTCGCTAAAACAATGATCTCACTCCCCGTACCAGGAATCCGCTGATTGTTTTAAATACCTTCCACTCTCACATGCTTGACTGGCCACTTCTCCTTTTTCCCATCGTCCGGGGGGAGGGAAAACCAAAAGAGGGAAAGACAGGGGGAAAAACAAAATGACTCTGGCAGGAAACATCAAGCCCACTGGCAAGACGGGAACTTGCTCCACTCAGCCTCGCAGCTAATGTTTAAAATTACAGCCAGCGACGACAAAACCCTCGTAATTCAATAAGACACGTCGGAAAGCACACGAGGGGGAAATATCCACATTTTTTTTTTTTTTTTGGTGGAGAATTATTCTTCGGAATCGGATGATGCCGTGGCACTGACGGTAAGGAAGGGTGAGCAAAAATACTCTGAATCTCTGTTCCTGGAAGACCAGCGATGGAGAGGACATTAACAGTACGCCTGTTGGACATGAGATCCCGTGACAGGATATCATATTAAATTACAGATTCACTTCACCTGACGGCAATGCATCACTTCAACATCTACTTTAGATGCGAACAGTCTACGGAGAAGCTGACAAATGGCCTCCTCTCTATGTAATTTCATATCACGCTCATCACAGTATCATCTTTTCCGGCCAGTCTTTATTTCTCCTGCTGACTGTGCAGGTTATGAGCAGCAAAGTGACGTACAGGAGTCGGTCTGGGTTACATTAGTACAAGCGTATGCGGTAAACACTCAAAACAGCTCTCTGCTTCGATGCTTTAAAGTTTGCCCGGCCAGCATGCACGACCACAGGTGACTGATTTTTTTTTTTTTTTTTTTTGCAGTGATAACTCTTCAAGAAGGAGAAAACGCAGCTGACAGCGAGCTTTTCATTCTTAGTGTTTCTGTGTGCGGTGCAGTGTCAGCGAGCAGAACAAAAGAGGGTCACATTAAAGGATATGACCTCACACTACAGAGGAAGACAACACAACAACAGTCCCCAGCCTTGCCTGCACACACACACAGCAACATGGTGTAAAAAAAAAAAAAAAAAAAAAAAAAATCTGATTATTTTGACACATGTTGTCATTTTAGCATCCGAATTTTCATTTTTATTGACAAAATAAATGAATAAATAAAATGATAAGGATGATATCTTTGGTGCAGTCTGGATCAAGCAAACACATTTTTTTTTCCTGCAGTTTTGATCATATTGGGATTAATTGGTCAGCCCACAGATTTAAACGTGCCTGCTCTGGAGGCACAAATAATCGAATTGGTTGAGATAAACACAGCAGGGCGGAGCCAAGGAACCACAGTTAGTTACAGCAGATTGAAGCCACGTTAAAGAGGCATAAGAGAGGAAGCAGCAAACACATTATGAAACAGCTTTTTCAAATGGGCAATCAGACCTATAAGTAATAACTTATTCAAATTTAAGCTCAAACTATCAGTTTTAGTCTGTAATAATCTGGAACTGCTGACCATCATGAAGTCCATGGTGAAATGACTGAATGAAAATTTGCTTCACTCCCTCTTTTTTTTTTTTTTTATTGACATTTTTTTTAACCAGTCAGTTCTTAATCTCAACCCTAACCCTCATTTGGCTCCACCCACTGAAGTTTAATTCAACCAATAGGATTCCTCCAACCTCCAGAGCGGCCCGGCCTCTTAAGACATGTTTTCATAACTAAACCCCCCCCCCAATGTGGCCTTTTGCATACATCTCTGCTTTTCACTGTGAGAAAGTATGAAAACGGAAGAATTATAGATCACAAGGAATGTGTTAATAAATCAAAAAGGCTCTGACTTAAGCAGATGTGCTCATATAAAGACCAGCAGGGCGAGCGCGGAGAGAGGAATGCGGCGTAAGATCAGAGCTGAAGGTGGACGGGGTGACGATGCGGCGCAGCGGCAGATATAGCGGGTGGTCAGCGGGGCGGGGGGGGGGGCGTTGACTCAACTCCACATGTGACTCAGCAGCTGCGGCGGGAAAAGCTGCTGACAGACGACGAGGATGACTCCAAATTTAAACTGGAGTAGACTCCTACTACGCGCCTCCGTGTTCCCTGGGAGGACACACGGAGGAACTGCAAACACAAACATGCCGCCGCGCAGGCTTCACCCCCGGAGACATATTCTGTTTACGCCGCCTCGTTTTCACAGCAAAACAGGTCTAATTTGATATGCATATCATTGCCATGGTGAGAGAGGTGGGTGGTGGGTGGGTGGCGGCGCTCTGGGGACCACACGGAGACATCTTTTGCAACACGGCTATAAATAACCTGAGCAACCCTTACAAAATTCGACATGAATTTATGGAGTCAGCAGCCAACTGACTGTCATGGGGCGATGTAGCGATAACGGCTGACAACGCCGCACCAGCCGAACATCGCGATGTGGTTCCCTGGCCACCATTTTCCCAGTGGATTTGGGAACAGGAGGGAGCCATCGGAGAGGGTGGGGTGGGTGTGGGTGTGGGGGGACTGAAGCACACATGTCACTCATGTCCTCAGACACTTAGCAGAACAGACCACACACACACAGGACTGTGGAATCTAAAAACAAAAATGCAGAGGCCTCGTGGAAAAAGCCAGTTTATATTTGGAGGCATGTGCTTTCACGTGACACCGACCACTGTGTTTGCACAGAGGCGTGCTTTAAAATAACCGTAACACATGCTGAAGTTTCACTGCTATTTCTGTCGAGCTAACAAAGTCTAATGCCACTTTGACACCAAGAAAGAGGTTTTTTTTTTGTTTGTTTTCTTGTTTTTGGGACTACCTCGGAAAAAAAAAACACCATTTACACTGGGAGCTCTACAGTAGCTAAGGATTTTTTGATGCTCCACCCCGGCAGTCTCTCCTTACAACGACACTATGACCGTAAGTCCCATCAAAAGACGTGATTTTATTGGTAGTTTATGATACACGCGGGTTAATGTTACACTGAAGTTAGGACTGCCTGTTCACGCCGAGCTCACATCGTGGGTCGCATTGGGATTTTAGGTCAGCGTGAGAGGCGTAAAACCCCGTGCTGAAAACAGAAAGGGCCCTGTGTTCATTGTGTGGGGATGTCCGCAGGGTCGTGCTGTCACTGTGCATGACGTGACAAAACAACAGATCAGACGTATCAACTGCTTACAGTCCATGCAAATGCACACGCATCAGCACGGCCCGATAAACCGGCTCATTCACGAGAGTGGACCGCTAAGCGTCTTTAACGCGGTCCTCGGAGTGGAGAGCATTTCAAGCCATTCGTCTGTCCCTGCAGAGAGAGCTCCTTCACTGGGCTCTTTTGACTCGGGAACTAACCATGTCAGCACAGCAGCTGTGCCGCCTTACACTACATACACCTCCAGGTCCTGCATTGCACAAAGAATGTAAGGTGACGGTGCCAGCGCCGGTGAAGTGCCCACTTCACTGGCACTGAACAGCCACAAGACGAAGAAGACATCAATGACGAGCATCAATTGTAACTGTGCTGTAAGTTTAAACAGACCTTGGCAATGCCTCGCAGTCCCTTGCCAGTAGCAGTAGTAGTAGTGGTGTTGTACTAATCCAATAAAAATAGGTCATTATAACACACTAAATGTTCTCCGTTCATTCACTGAATGCCACTTCACACAAGGCTCATTCTTCCAAACTGCCTCAATAATTACTAAATCTCCCCTCTCTGCTTCCTCCATTCATTGTTGTTTTAATTCCAAACCTATTAGGACCAGATGCAAGTAATTTAATTTGCTCAATATGTTTTGCGCAGTTATAAACTAATGGATGACCACCGGATGGGCTGCTAATGAGTATTAACTCTCTGAAGTTTTTAACTCTGCAGGCCATCCCAGAGTTCACAAGGTGATGCTGCACTTGAGGCGTAGTGGATGTTTGGTAGATCATCAAATGGGTGTGACGCAATCGCTGGGGGGATTTACAAGTCTTGATAATCTTTTACAGGCGACATAAAAAAAAAAAAAAAAAAAAAAAATCAAACCAAAGCAGAAAAATCAGAAATCTTGCCCGTGGCATTTTACATTTGATAGCTTCTTGGCAGCCTCACCCAGCTCCTCTCAGCAGCAAACACACTGAGAGGCATTGCTCTTTCACGGACAACTTTTGCAACCGCAGACGGAGCCGGGTCTGGCGCGATAATGCAATCTGACTTCACATGGAGAGTGATAACGCCAGTGTGCATCACTGCCGTGAACGGCGGGAGGAGAATGCACAGCCATGTCAGGAAAACAGAGAAAGAGAAAGACACACAGAGAGAGAGAGAGAAAGAGAGAGAGAGAGAGAGAGAGGGATCGCAGCAGAAAGAGGAAAACAAAAGCTCTTGGTCTAAACTGCAGGATCTTAGATTTCTCCCAGCAGTGCTGTTCCATCTACGCCTCACACTGGCAGGAGCCCAGTCAAACATGCCTTTGTGCTGACGTGGGAGAGCTATGGGAACATGTTTTTTTTTTCTTTTTTTTTTTTTCTAGCCAAAGCACTGACTTGAGATGTTGAGCTGTGCTGGTGGGTGTTACTCAAATATCCTAGGTGATGCAAATGATCCCTTAATGGTGCAGGAGGGGGAAAAAAATCCATGAGAGAAGTGGCACATCACTGGTTAGATGTGCAGCCTTTCTTTCATTACTTTATAAGCCATTCATTAATCTTGTAACCGACAGCTCTATTACGTGCCATACAAATAATAAAAATGCGATTTTATAGCCTTAAGGGATTGGTGATTGTCTTCGGGAGATATTGAGCCACTATCACAGCAAGTGGTGCTGATAATTCTATCACATCCTGTTCCTCAAACAAGAGGATTGGCAACTGCAATTTCATGAATCATTAACCCATAAGTGCTTGGTTACTTTTAACACAATAAGCTTCTCCTGTGATCATCATTTTAATTACGTTGATCAGCAGTCGCCTAACTTCAGCGACATAAAAACGCGATTACAATGGGCTCATCTCGCCGGCTACCACGGCGCAGTGGAAACATGGAGGAGCACTTTGAGGTTAGTTGCTGTAAAGTTCAGAATGGAAAGCCTGCAGGGGGGACAAACCGTGTCACATGAAGGGATCCAGTTGCCGTGTGGGATTTCAGCTGTGGCTGGGAACCCTCGGGGACTCATTATGTGCAGATCCCCAAAACAACTTGGGTCAAAACTGAGAGATCTTCCCAAGCCAAGCAAAACACAAGAGTTGGGGGGATTGTAATACTCAGTTCATCCAAACCTAATAAAATCACCTTTTTTGATTTAAAACTTCAATATATTTTAAAGTCACACAGAAGCCATATGTCAGTGGTGCTTTTGCTTCCATATTTTGATCTGCCTCTGGTTGAAACAGGATGTCGGGGTGGCACATAAAGTGGGGAGGGGCTACTCAAAAGTGTTCAAAACTTCAAAAGAGGATTTGCACATGGTTTTCTGTTGCCACAAAGTCCAGTTTCTTCAAAATGACTAAAATCCCACCACCAAGACACAAAAATGGCATCTTTGGAAAAAGAAACAGTGTTTTTTGGGGAAAGTGCACACCCCAAAATGCACCACACGTGCCATTTTGAGGCTGCTTTTCTATGGTGTAGAGGCATCTGTTAGGCCACGAGGCAAGCACTAAAAATGCACCATTTACCAGGAAGTAAAAGTAATGGGAGGTAAAAAACAGAAGGGAAGGAGCACCGGCATTACTAAAACATTACTATAACATTACTATAACAGGTGCTGTTTGGCTGTGGGTAACACATCACGTAGAATAGGCCAATGCCTAAGAAGTCTTTATAAATATACACTGAAATGTATTTAAAATCAGAATGTCTAATGCAAAAGATAAAACATGTTTGTCACATAGCAAGAATAAATTAAACACAGAGGTTGTGACTTGATCTTAAAGTATATTTGCAAAGACTTCCCATGCATTGGTCATGACTAGGGGAATTTTTACATAACTAAGTAAAAAAAATGAATGATCATTATTGTTATCATTATTATTATTAGAAAACTGTTCGTTTTTACATGCAGAATCAGCTCAGAAAGTGAAAAGGCAAGTTATCATTATGTAGTCCTTCTACTCATAAAGCTGATGGCCAAAGAAAAATAAAGTGATGCACACAAATGTGATGCCTGATATAATTTGATGTTGTGGATGACATATATTACACAATATCATACATAGGGGAAGCATGAAGTTGGAATGACAGATTAAGCGAGCCATTTCATCTGGAAGTGGCATTTAAGCCTGATTGAGTCACTGTAGGGTTTACAGTTTCGGATTCCCTCTGACAATAAGCAGAGGATTGCCATGGGAAGAGAAAGGCAGTGGGTCTACTGTACAGAACAAAAGGCTCCATGCGTAAAACTGCGCATGAGTGCTGCCGCTCTGCACGTGTTGTAAAACCAGCCTGATGTCAGTGTTAAGGCTTGCAGGAGAAAGAAACGGTGCTTTTCGTTCCAGATGCCTTAAAAAAAAAAAAAAAAAAAAAGGACTCTGTGGATGATTTTCTACGGCGCAAAACAGCAGAACACCTCCTGTGCTCATCATTTTCTTGGGAGAATCTGCAGCGCTGGTGTATGAATTTCACTAATTTCCTTCCAATCATTCACAAATATTACGCTGATGAACTGTGGGTTACCATGAGAGAAATGAGCCATCCAGCTCGCAGGGCTGTGTTGTGTTGGGATAGGATGCGATACCCAGTGCCACCGCGTTGCATCAGCACTAGACAAAGGGTTGCGATGCCGTGGATGTCACCGCTCCACAAAATGCTGTATCACCGCATTAATGGCAGCATCACTCGACTCGAAACGCTTTATGATTTCAGGCATTTCATCACCGAGTCAAACACGTGGCCAGCAAACAATTTACGAGTTCCAGAAATTTAAATATGTGAATACACACATGCACAAATAAATAAATAAATAAATAAGCACCGGGTTCCTATCCAAGAAATAACGCGCAGCAGGATAAACGCAGGATGAGTTCACCGCCTGGACACATGCTTCTTATTGCATGTAAGTCTAGGCAGGGCAAACGTGGACGCCTTTTCTTTCTACAACCCACACACACACTGCAGAAATGTGCAGGATTTTCAACCAGTTCATCCCCACTATTCCACAATCAAGAAATCAAAGAAATAAGTGATTAATGAATACTGGTTAAATTAGTCGATCAATATAAGCTACTTATAGAGGATGTATGGAGGATAAACACACATAAACCCATCTAAACTCAGTTCAGTCGTTTTATTTATTTATCTATTTATTTATTTATTTATTGAGCTTGATATTAGGGCGCAAACGGACAGTGTGCGTTGTAGGAAGTGGTTTCCAGTTGGACTAAGTAATAGAAAAATATGATTTTAAAGGGGGAAATATATAATAAAGATATGTTTTCCTGAAAAAAAAAATACAGATTTTTTTTTTTTTATTATTATAAGGCTTGTGATGCCTTATGATGATCATCAACTCGCGCTCACAGTTAACCCCCGTTTTATTTGCCACTACATCACTGACTCCAACATCATAAGATTGACAGGGACTGACTAAGCCACTGCTGCAGCATCCATTAGATGACAATGCAGGACCGTGCGTAAAGGCGCAGCTGTTTGTTTCGCTCCCAGCAGATGCAGTCAACTCTCTATTGATTATAAATCAGCAATATCGGTATTTTTGTGGAGGGGTGGGCTGGGGAGGGGGGTGGTGGTGGGGTGCGGGGGTGTGGGGTGGTCGAACTTGGCTGGCCCGATGGAATACGAGGGGTTAATGGCAAAATGTGGCTTTTGGTTCTTTAACTGCACCGTCGAGCGATAGAGACGCTTCCATTGGCTGTCGGACCAAATAAGGCTCGTCCTTACACAGCAAATATTTTGCTGATATTATGTGGATTAATGAGGAGTTGTAACGTGCAAAATCTCATTTCCAGTTCGACAAAGAGCATAATCGAAATGCTGGCAGCAATGAAAATAATGCATTTGTACTAGAAATGTTAGAAGTGTATATTTCACACAAGCACGGAAATAATAAAAAATATGAAAATAATAATAATAATAATAGAGTCTAGTCTAAATAACAGTAGATTGTCTACAGCACCATATAGGGTATTGTACAATGCACGTTAATCCTAATTATGAAGCTTGTTAGGTCCAAATCTATTTCATGAAAGGGCATGCGGTGAATGATGGTGGTCTCTCCGATTATGAAAGGCTCCTTAACCGGGCAAATGACGCTGCAAGTGACAGCTTCTTTTATCTGAGCATTTTTCCTTCCAGAAAAAAAAAAAAAAAAAGCGGCATGCCTGACCCTCCTCGGGGATCACAACGCATCTACTCTGCAAAAACAGAGAAAAGGGAGCGCACACTGCTCAGCCCGTACACTGACTCAAAGCATAACAGGATGTGGTAGCGCTGTGTTTCACTCCAAAACCCGAGTTCACACCCCAAAGCATTACACCCTTGAATACACACACACCGCCAAGCTTTCAAGATTTATGCATGCGGTTTTTTGTATGTGAGTTTTTCCATATCTGTGGACTCTCCTGGCTACCGCTGCACCACTTATGCAAGTTTGCAACTCCACTCGGTAATGAGAACAACAATGGGCTGGGATTGACAAACACGAGATTAAAAAAAAAAAAAAAAAAAATTAACACACCAAGTCGTTTGACGGAGACAGAGAAAGCACACACGCAAGCACACACACACACTCACGCAAACACACACGGACACGTACCAGGCAACACGCGTGCAGGCTCACCTTTTACTTTCTATTTTGCTCGTATTCCAGCCCTTTTGTCCGTTTCCCAAATAAGTTCTTTCACATGATGACTCGATTTGTCGTTTCCTCAAAGCCTCCCGGCTGCAGATGGGAGATGTTTTTTTTTTCTTTCTTTTTTTTCTCTCTCACTTACTACAACTCGGTTAGCTCTCACCAGAAAAAAAAACGCGTCTGTGATTCTACGGTCTGTTGTTGTCAGTGTGCGTATGTGTGTGCGCGTGATGATCCAGCGCGGCGTGCCGCTCCGTCTCTCCGCTGTTTGTTACACTCGACTGGAACGCCTACTCTCAGTCGCTACATTGTTGACATTCGGCCGCTGACGTCACTCCATCCCCTCATTCACAATATCGTACGCGGCGCAGCTTTGCGTTGGCGCCCGCGGGCAGAGCGCGCCGACTCACAGAATCGTGCGCAGCCGAGTTTGGAGAATCGCACTACTTGCTCGCCTCGTGTCCCCTCCCTTTCCCTCGCCACGGCGGCCTTAAACCCCGGCGCACATAACGGTGTTTCTAACCGGGAGAGGTGACACATGGCATTTCGGCAAACATGTCCATCTTAACCGAGTCATTTATTGGGTCTTATAGGGATCTGAAAATCTTGTTTGCGCTAAAACACGTGAGGAAACGCTGCCAAACAGAGGGTGAGGTAGGCGACTAATCTCATTTGTGTCCAAAACAGGTTCGCGTGATGGGATAAAATTCTTGGAATGATATCCTTTAAAAAAATAATGTTGTCCTTAAACATTCTCAGAAGAAAATCTATTAGTTGGAAACAACCCATGTTTTAAGACGCACTCACTGTCAGTCTAAACATTCATTAGGCCTGTTGTGCTTTTCTTTTCTTTGTCTTTTCTTTCTTGCACTGTATAGGATGAAGGAAAAGAGTGGACTGCTAATAATACAAAATGCTGATATGATATACAGTATGTCTAAATCCTCTCAAAGACTCCCTGCCTCTAACAGTAACAACCATGATAGAGTCAGCATGAAGAAAAGGAAGTAACTTATATAATAGACTTGTAAAAGAAAATAAATAATGATATGATACAGATCATCTACCATACTAAAAGTTAAAAGTTACTGGAAAATTATTTAATACCATATGGTAAAATTTACAGTGAAATCACTAAACTCAGTATCACAGATACACAGATCCCTGGCGAAATGCTATGTTGATATACTCTTATGTAGTATAGTAATAGTATAGTATGATAAATATAGTATTGAACTAACTGTAATAGTGTTTGTTATAATAAACCTAACCCTTTAATGGAGATTTGTGCCAGGCCCAAGCTTGGAGCCTAACTGCAGCACCTGATGAGAAATACAGTGACTGAAGGATCAAAGTTAGATATGGGTTAATATTTAACTGTCAACTTTCATGAGTCAAACCACAAAACAAACCAAAATGCAAATGCATGATGCAAAAGGATGGAATGAGGCGCTGGAAGCGAGCTAAGCCGGAGAACGCTGCTTTACTTAAATATGAGCCGAGAGAGGGAGGCAGGTTTTTGTTCTGGATCAGCTCACATCCTATTTGGACAAGGGAGCCCTCATCGGAGATGTTTTAATTTCTAATGTAAAACTCTGCCCTGAGGGAGTTTGCATGTAATTATGAATTATCATACTACAGCAGACAGCCCCTTCTTCAAACCAGTATTCACTTTTCACTTCGTATTCCATGAGTGGCATTCAAAGAGCAGCTCCTTGTGCGTCTGCATGCATTAACTGGTGATTTGAGATGGAGCTTTTGCTGATATCAAAACGGTGTCACCCACATGCATTTGTTTACGCAATAAAATAACATCAAAGTGGGGAAGATTTGAGCAGCAAAAGAGAGTTGTGCACATACAAGCGAGGGCGATGTTGACATGAGAGCTGCTTCATGACGGCGAGCGCTGCAGCTTTTGAAACGTGCCTCGTGGAATGCAAAAAAATTAAAAACAATCTGTATCCTTATCTGAGAATATAATAGGAAAAGCCTCTTCGACACACTATTGCAACATCAATCTTCTGTAGCCCCTTAACATCTTAAAAAAGTACCATAGGCAAGGAAGCCCATTGTCTGCCATGAAGCATCTGTGAAGAAACACAATGCTGGTATTACCTTGGTATAACCCACATATAGAGTGTCCTCACTGAACAAGGGTATTGATTTTTAAACATGTTGCTTCTTGACAGTCTTTGTGAACACATTTCACCGTAGACAGTGATACCAGCTCTTTAATCCACATCGTACTTTTTATGTGCAAAGTCATCTTACTTCTAAGAACTCTCAGATGACAGGCGCAGATTTTTCCATCCCTGACTTCAGTGCTGTCGGCACGTAACTTAAAATTAATATGTATTACTAAGAATTTAAAAGTCAAATGTGACAGAGAAAAAAAAAAGCTGAGGTCCCTTGAAATTAGGAGCTAAATGCCAAATAAAAAGTAAAGCAGTAACAGAGAAGTGCAATCTGTCAGGGGGGTAATTTTTGGGGTCCAGAGACACAGTTTGACAATCCACAGCTAATCCTCCAGATTAGTGAAGGTATTCATATTCATACTCATCCACGCAGAAACCTTTGAGACATCTGAGGCTTTTAATGCCAAAACCTAAGCAGAGCGGCTCCAAAGCTGGGCCGCGGGCCTCCAGCAGGAGCGAACCCGCGTATCTAAAAGGGCCGCGAGACGAGCCTCGCTCTTTTGTCTCGGCGCGGCGCTCGCACAGTCAACATCTTGCTCATGCTCAGAAATGCACTAAATGCACGAGGAGAATTTAATTACAGAGCGTGGAGTACACACACACACATACACACATTTGCTCGCACACATAGACACCCAGTGTGCAGCGGCATTCCTGGACTCGATGACCTCCGCCTGAGGCCTTTTCAAAAAGGCGGCTGACTGAGGTTGGGTGGCGGTAAAGGGGGAGGGAGGGGCTGAGGGGTGAACGAGTCGACGGTGGGATGGCAGTGCCTGCCTGGCCTTCCCGCCCACACTGTGGACAAACACTGTGTTTTATGTCAGGAAGTCTAATTAGAGTTAATAAAACCAGCATGTGAAATGTCTGCGATTCTTCCACGACAGAAAGAGGAAGTGGGGTGCAGAGGAAGAGGCTCGCTCTGAGAAAGTAGTGCAACCCCACACAGGGAAGGAGGCCATGAAACCCTGACCTTTCAGCTTAAGGACAAGGCAAATTGCATAACAGGTGTGGGATGTCTCTGTGTGTGTGTGTGTGTGTGCGGTGTGTTGGTTGATATCCATCAGAGCAAAAATGCACTCTGTCATGCATCCGTTATAGATAAACAACAGTCAGCCTAAACCAATACATGTGGATTTACTGTATCATCAAATCTGCTGACATCTTTCTCTTTGATGAAATCCTGTGAACTGGTAAAATGCACCAGAGTGAGTAGTTCCACGCCGAGCACCCAGACTGGTGTTTAGGAGAGATTACATGAAACATGATCGCAAAAAAAAAATTTAAGAAGTCACTCACTCTCATATAGATGTGTAAATCTTGTTTTTCCTAAAACAAGGTAAAAAAACAAAACAAAACATTCGTTTCTAATACTAATCAGCTTGTTTCCACAATTTTCTTGATATTAGTGTTGTTTTCTTGATACTAGTTGGCTGATATGCTGTATTCTGCCGTGTTTCAACATATGTACTGTACATGTGTTCCCAGAAATTCCTGAAACAAGTGAAACTGCTTTGGAAACAAGTGGAAATGTCTCATTCCACAAGATTTTTTCACACTGAATACGAGACTCAACGGCTTTCATTTGCAGTGTTTAAAATCATCATCACATTCATTTGCACACAAACACACAGGCATGTGTTATGTCAAAACTGAAAACCTCACAATTCTGTTTCTAGTGTTTTTTCCATCTTTTTCCAAGGCGCTGAATCCACAAGGCATGTCCCAAGGTCACGGGGTCCCGGAAAGACATTTGCAAGCCATTGTTTGACGTAAACAATATATAAACAGTTGTCAACAAGTTTGTTTTCATTTCCTCGTAAGTTGACTAGTTGGGGATTTGGTAAAGCCTTCCTCTCAATAACAGTGACTTAGTTCACTGTTTATATCCAGACACTGGAAAAATCTCCATCATAACAAGTCATTTGGTCTCACGTTCAGCCTTACAGTCTTGTTTTTATTAAAACAAATGAAAAAATCTGCCAGTGGCATGAGACAATCCCACTTGTTTCCACTGCTGTTTCACTTGTTTCAGGGATTTTTTCTGGGAACAAGCATAAATATGTTGAAATAAGGCAGAATAAGGCAGATCAGACCACTGGGATCAAGGAAATGACACTTAGTTCAAGAGACTTCTTGAAAAAAAAGTTGATTTGCATTGGAAACAAATGAGATAATTTTATTCCCCTGTCAGATGTTTATCACTTGTTCAAAGAAAAACATGATTTTAAGATTCAGCATGAGATTAGATGACTTGTTAAGATTGAGATTTTTGCACTGGAGCACTTCAGTGCATGTCGACTGTGAGCAAAACAGGCACATGTATAATCCTGCATCTGCTCAGACCGATGACTCACACCAAAAGTGTTCAAAGCAAATCCAGAAGCGAAAAAAAAAAAAAAAAAAAAAAAGCCCTGCGCAAAACGAGAGGCATGTCGGTCAAAGAGTCACCGCTCTGAGAGTGAGGATGACTCATTTCAAAGTGATTCATTGGGTTTGCGGTCGCAGAGATAGGACTCCGAGCCAAAAAACTCTTCCACGAATTTGCTGGCTAAGGAGAGCAGCAAGCCCAGGCAGAGGCACAAAGACGTAAATGCAGCTCTGTTGTCAGCCAGCAGCCAGCATGGGACCCAAAGCCAAATGCCTTTGATTACATCAATTACTGCGGCTCGACGGTGCCTCGGGGACCCATCCAACCGCCATTCATAACAATGGCTGCCACAGATGAACCTATCCGGCTCAGGTTTCCTTCAGGACAGGTCATCACTCCTGCACTCAAAAACGATACAAACAGATACGATGTCAGACATGAGAGAAAAACACACACATGTACACACGGCGTATTTTCCACACACGTGCCACGAATACGCTCACCACAACAGCCGGGGCAGGTAGGGCATGCACCAAACAGCCAGGAGATAGCTTCACTGACACTCAAGTGCCGTGTTGAAGGAGAGCACAGGTGCAGAAACCAACCTCCTTGTGTTTGCTCTCTAAAGAACTACTGTTTGGCTGGGTGACTGGAAGTAACTTCAGGTCAATCCCTGCCTAAGGCTTACCGCAAGACTCGTCTGGCGGATTTAGCTATTTTGCAGCTCTCCCTCTCGCTCCATACCTCGGAGATTGAAAGATAAACGCCGAAACATCCGCAGATGACAGCTTGTTATTGTATGTTTGTCATGTGTGTGTGCAAGTGCGCACGCATATATGTGCGTAGGCGGGGGGAGCTGACAGAGCTGCAGAGTTCAAACCCATGGCAAACCAGTTTCTTTGCCACATAAACACAATCCTGGATCACCCCCCCCTAGCAGTGTTCTATAAGCAGAGACGAGGGAAGACGAAACTACACCCCTCAAATGACAGGAGGGCTTTGTTTACCGGCCGGTTTGGCAGATGATCTGTAAATTTGAGCTCGTAGCATGAACCGTGGGATGGAAGCCGAACAAATAACAGCTATAAGGTGTGAATTATGTCACAACTAAGGCTCGACTGACACAGGCTTTCCAGGGCTGATGCTGATCCTGGTGCTGTTGGAGTGAAGTTGCTGATAGCTGATCTTCTCTGCCTTCCTTTTGTATCTTTACATCTGAAAATCCTGCCAAGAAATCACACAAGCAGCCTCTGTTTTTTCTCACTTTTATTCTGATCAGGGTGGAAAAAGCCTCAGAAACAAGCATTTAGCCACTGGGACACTGAAACAAACTCCACTGACACCCACACCACACCGACAAAATCTCCACATCATTTAGTGATTTATTAAGGCTTAAAAATCTTGTGAATCTTCCAACAAGTGTGAAAAGTCACAGCGGGGATAAAATAATCCCACTTGTTTTCAATGCTTAGCAACTTGTTTCCTGAATTTTCTAGAAACGAGTCACTTTCTTGATGATCCGCCTTATATATTCTGCCCTGTTTCAACATATTTATAGCTGATCTCTGAAAAATGAATGAAACACATGAATTTGTTTTTGCCGTAGATGAGATTATTTTAGGGTAAACAGATCTTCAAAGCCATTAGGTATTAGTTAAATAAAATAGCTCATCATAATGAAGTTAATAAACTGATCAGTCTAACCCGGGTCAGTGTCTTCTTTGAGGAGTGCAGTTTGTAAATTTGGACGCGTGTCTCGGTCTGTCTCACGCAGCAAACAGGAGCTTTGTCTTACACTCTGCCAGCAGCGTAGGCTGTTTACATGGGAAGTGGACCTGGATCTAACTAAGCAGCTTGTCCTGAGTCTAAACAGGTGAAATCTCTTAAGACGGCCCAATCAGCGGCTGAAGGCTCCCTGTCACCGCTCTGGCTCTAGTGATGAGTGGAGTAAACAAACATGAGTGAATGGGGTGTGCGAGAGATGAGTCATCACTTCTCTCTCTCTCTCTCTCTCTCTCTCGCTCGCTCGCTCGCTCTCCCTCCATGCTCTGCGTTCCTCAGTCTGCTGAACATCCGCTTCCCTGAAGGCCCTCGTCACCACAGGCATACTTCAGCAATTACCTTTCGCCCACACGCTGTCAGTCACATGGACGGTAATAACAGGCTGTCGCACTGTCCACTCAAAACTCACTCGCCAGCACTCTCCAGCTCGCCCTCTCTCCCCCCCGTCTCTCTCTCTCTCTCTCTCTCTCTCTCTCACACACACACACACACACACACACACTCGTCCACAAATAGGCCTGCTGCGCACATCATGAATCTGATTATTAGTGTCAGCTTAGACTGATATATCAAACCTTATCAGTCACATAAACCATAAGTGTAACGGGATTCTTCTTCTTCTTCTTCTTATTCTTGTTCTTGTTTTTCTTCTTGTTGTTGTAATTATTATTCATTACAACAATATAACAACACATAGAGGTGCTTATCATCTGATTAATGTCATCTTACAATGATCTTATTGCTTTAATTTTTCATTAGTTTTGTCTATATTCTTATCAGCTGTCTTCAGTTGCTTGAATCTGTATTTATGCATACATTATGATCAGATTCTACTTTACTCAAATTTACAGGTGAATCGCCAAACCGCCAGACCAGCAGCCAAAACTGTCCGTAAACAAAACTCTCTTGACATTTGCATGTTTAGGTTTTGCTGCTCGTACCCTTTGCTTGTGGAAAAAAACACAATAAAGGTGATACAGGTGTATTTACGTGGCAAGACAGCGACAGCATTATATGTGTCTCACACCTGCCACTGAGCAGAAGACTGCATAAGTTTAATTAGTGTGGATTTGATTGGTAGGTTTTATAGAAGGCTTTCCTATCATGATAAGAATAAACTTCCTGAAGAGACACTGAACTCTTTCTTTTGGCATGAAAAGGTTAGATTCTATAATATGAATACTGGTGCAAAACATTGGTAGTTAGAGGCTGCAACACACATTCACTGGCATAAAAAGCCCTGCTGTTCAAATTCTGCTGATTACCATTTGATCACTGTGACAGCTTCTTAGGGGAAATGTAGGTACAAAAGGTGTAAAAGACTTGTTGATGCTGTGTACACTTGTCATTTTTTCCTTCTTTTATAGCCGTGCTCTCATCACTTTCCAGCCCTTTCATCTTGGACCTGAGGGCATCTGGGAAGAGGATGTTCGATTTACTGTAATGCAAAGTGGAAAGATGCCTCACCTCTTACTCACGCGGCGCTTTGCAGCATAATGCAGCAGCACGCCGCTCTGATGGGCTTTGCCAGTCGACACATGAGAGGCAGGTGTTACATTGATCAGCAGGAATAAATAAACTAGTCAATGGCATTTTCCGTGAAAACTGCTACTATTCATATGCCTGCAGTATGAAAGAATACACTTGGGAGACCTCGTTTAGTGAGTCAGTGCCACTCTTGGTGGGTGGCAGCCACTTGTCACTCTCCACAGTGTGGAGTGGAAATTGAATCACTGAATTGTACCTGGCCTCTTGCAGCAGGCGGCGCAGAGAGCTTTGACCTTTTTCTCCAGCGTCACTGTCAAATTGTGAGAGCATTAGAGCATGACAATAACTCAGCCTGTTTTCCATGACTCACAGGAGCGCCTCGCACAAAAGCACCGGATTGATATGCCAAGTCAATAAAAAAACATTCTGGAAGAAAAATAAAATTGTCAGGCCGTTTGCTACCAATTTTGCCTCAGAAAAGGGAACAGCTGCTCGCTCCCTCCCCTCCCCTCCCCCTCATTAGCGCCCCTGTAAAGAGACCCACGGTGAAATTATGAATGGAGAACGATGGAGTTGAGTGCTATTCCAAATAGCAAATTAATTCATGATCCCAATTAGCATCCTTATGGTCTTACTGTAGCTAAAATGCAATGTGTAATTACATAATGCATGAAGTGGGTATAGAGTAAACAAAGAATTTCATATTAGGATGCAAGGCTTTTTCCAACATCTTTGACTCTGTGGAGGAGAACTCATCAACTTCTTAAATAATAGCCTGCAGCCACTTTGAAGGCCGACCAGGGATTCATGCAGATTAATGGAATCCTAACTGGCACACAGTGCAATTTATAGACCAACATGCAAGATATTATGACCCAAATTCTGTCCATTATTAAAAACTGCAACATCTCCCTACCATTGCTAGCCTATTTATGTCATCCAGTTTCCATGGCTACCATGCTATAGATAAAATCTAAAGCGCACGTTTCAAGTGCAGCATCAACTTTCCCTTGCGAGCAGAGAGGAGGGATGACACTGCCTCCCATTCGTCAGTGCGCTCAAACACAGGCGAGCCATCTCTTCCCATTAGCGGTGACAACAGATACAGCAGCTATAAGGAGGAGGTTATTGTGCAACATCTCAGAATGTGCAGGAAGATTAAAAAGGAAAAGCATGGCGTAATGTATGCACAATTTTCTCCTGATCTAAAATGGAGAAAAATCCACCTCATTGCAAAATACAGTGTATCCACCTCAACCTGTCATTTAGCATTACATTCAGTGTTAAGATCTTGTTTTTTTCCTAGAAACAAGTGAAAAAAAAAATCTGACAGTGGGAGGAGATAATCCCACTTGTTTCCGATGTAGTTTCACTTGTTTCAGGATTTTTTTTTTTTGTGGGAACAAGTGTAAATATGTTGAGACAAGGCAGAATAAGGCAGATCAGTCCGCTGGTATTACAAAAATGGCACTCGATTCAAGCAAATTATGGAAACAAGCTGATTATCATTGGAAACAAGTGGGATTATTGGATCCCACTGTCATTTTTTTTTTTTTTTTTTTGAATAAAAACAAGATTTCAAGACTGTATGGTAGCTCTGACCTGCTTTATTAACAAGTGCTGCAAACAGGCCAACATTATATACTGGGACACAATAACACAATAGGCTGATGTTTGTAATGCTATTTTGTTTTGCATGTGTGCTTGTGGAAATAAAATCAAACCACCACAGACACACACACACACACACTCAGACACAAAAGGGCACCAAGGCCAGGATGACAGTGTTCTTCCTTCCGCAGTCGCACATGGACCATCTCCCTGTATTTCCCCCCTGTTACAGTAGGCCAAACACTAAATGAGAATGTCCTTCTGAGAACAAAAGAGCACAGGACGGGGCTGGCAGCAAAGCGCTCTGTTCCTTATTTCCACCGGTGCTCACCAGTTCAGCAAGGGCAAGCCGGAGCACACACTCACACACACACACACACAATACCTGGCTGGAGAAGGAAGATGACATCATTTCTCCACAATGAAATGACTCATTGTTCCCCATATAGCTTCAAACACAGACCAAACAGATAACAGTCTATTGTGAGGCAGAAAAAAAAAGAAGAAAAGAAAAAAAAAAAAGATGAAGCCTTTGTCAGCAGAACGGCCAGGTCATTACATTGTGAAACGTAAACCATAAGATGGGGCTGTTTTGCTGCTTAAAAAAAAAAAAAAAAGAAGAAGGAGACATGCATCCTCCTCAGAGCCCTCAGTATCAAAGGCAACACTGGCCGGGCTGCTTGTGTGAAAGAGTCTACGTCTGCGTCAGAGAAATCAGATTTCGATTCCAAAGAGCAGCCGTACACAAATCAATAAAGTAGGTCGGCGTGGGCCTTCTAATATGACATAATAAGGATCAGGTTTGATCCGGACCACTGACATACTGGAGGATCTGTGGTTCTTTGTCTGTGAAAAACAGCCCGCTGCTCCTCATCGCTGATGATGGCTGGATCTTTTACGCCACCTCCTGGTTGGATATGGTACGGACCCACACTGCATCCTGCTCTGTGTCCTCCACATCCAGATTTACCACCAGTATAGCACATTGTAGTTTACTACAGTGGTACTCAAACTGGAGTATGGGGACCATCGGGGGTCACTGAAGATGCTGCATCTGGTCCCTAGCAAAAGAATGAAGAGATTAATTGCACATTTCCGGCATTTGTTGGAAGTTACAACATGAGAAAGTGTAATTTGTTAATTGTAATTGTCATGTGATCCTAGTTTGACTGGACATGTTTGGTCTCCCTCAATCAAAATCCTTGAAAGCTGGTAAATGGTGGTAAATCTGACAGATTTAGGGGGTGCGCTTTAGGGGGTTTCATTCTCAGTGGAATCAAAAATGTCTTGCAATTGTCATGGGAAAAGCTCATAATTCATGTTTTAACTTGTAAGGAAGTTGGGTGTTATAAATGAACTGGAACCATGAGGTTCCGACTCACTAAATCTCAGGAAATCTAGGCTTAAATCCTACCTTTATTCACTTCATTACAGCTCCTTTTTAAAGTCCCTTTAACATTACTGCTTTTAACATGATTGTTTTATTCTAATTATTTTATTTGCTTGCTGTATGTTTTATCCTATTTCTTTTAATCATATTTCTTATGCATTTGCTTGCTGAATGTTTTGTCCCATTTATTCTCTTTAATTATAAAGTGTATTGGGACCATGCTGCATAGTGCTTCTGCACTTAAAATAAAATTGATTGACATAGGGCATCTTTAAGATTTTTTCATGGTAAATTTTATGAAGAGCCAGTATAAAGAACTTAAATATGACCCTTGTCAATTCTAAGATGTGACATGATCCTTTTCAGATGTTTTACTAAGCATTTATTGCCAAACCTTGTATCCAACTACATACAGTGTTTGGACTCAGGTTAATAATTTCCGGTTTCATCAATAAAAATACAGTTTTGAGGCTCTGACAGAGCAAAACACCAATACGCTGCTGTAGCACGTTGCCTACCTTACACTGAGGACGCTGGATGCCGCCACTGTGCATAAAGACATGATGCATCACAGCACCGTCTCTCTGGAGGGCCGCACACCAGCCAGGAGAAACCCCAAGTCTGAAATAAATCTGTCTCCTTATTATAATTCCAACCTCTCTTTCTTTGTATTTGACCTACAGATTTGGAAGTCAGTCATGCTGGTGATTTAATAATGTCTAGATTGTGGTTTGTTTCCCAATAGCATTTTGAATCTTCAATAAATCACTTCATTATGAACAATAGTAGGAATTAAAACAAGACCACAAAAAAATCCTCCACATTTTCAACATGTTGCTGAGTCAAAAGGCCAGTCCATTCTGTCAATAAGAGCCAAATTTGATTTATATTTCAGCAGTGAGAGCCTAGCTGATGCCATTATTTCCTTTGTCGTGGCCTTAATAAGCAGTTGCACTGAACCACGATGAATATTTAAAGACAATTAGTTTGGCAACAAAAGCTGTCAAAATGTTTGTCCTACCACACTGAAGAGAACTCAAAAATGTATCAAAACATGTCATCGTGAAAAACAAACTTGTTTTTGAGCTGATCTTTGGAACCAAAATACGATACTCACTTTCCTCAGATAAAACAATAGTAAACAGTATGCTTTCATATGATCAGTCTTACTGTTTTTGGCTGACAGATGTTTCAGGAGAGTGGTTAATTCAGTGGCTCAGTGTTCAAATACCTAATTATGGAACTGCTCAGTGTCTGCTGGTTTTTATGAATCTTATTCATTTCTGTGAAGGGCGACATGCCAGCCAGCACTCCCTCGGCCTCCTGTGTTTACAGCAAAAGCTTAAATGTGGCTGAACTTCTGTCATTATCAATGTTCTGCAATCAATTACAGAACACTGATCATGTTTAGGATTAAGTGGCACTTATAGTTCTGACACCTGACAGAAAACAGTGACACATCAAAAACTGCATCTTTTCACCATTCAGTTTATTTTGCAATGCCTTGCTCACTGTCATATACCTAATTTCCCAATAAGTTAGGAAACACTTGAAAACAATATATGGTAAATGAATTCTGTGTGAACATAAAATTCATGAGGGGAAACAGGCAAAATTCACTCCTGCACAGTAACATGTTTCTAAAAGTAAGACTCGTCAAGTCTTGCACTTTTAAAAGAGAATTGCTTAAAGGAGAATTGAAATGCTAAGTGTTTGTACATGACTTGAAAACCAAAACCGAAATGATTGTGCAAAATATCAGGGAAATAAGAAACAGGGGAAGAGAGATCACATCCAAGCCTTCTTTTGAGTACATCTCAATTTTTTGGATGTAAAGCTGCTGAGATTTACACAGTCACCTCTGCAGCTCATTGACATAATTCATTTGACCATACATCCTTCTCGTCGGGACACACACATGGGATCAGTGATGTCCCCTCTGGAAATACTAATCCATTTACTTATGCTAAAAAAGGCAAACCTCTTTGAACTTTTATCCTCCCTAAATATAGCAGAAAACGTCAAGCACTTAAAATGCAGGCATATTCTAAGGCAACATGTGAACTAAAAACAAACAATATACTGTATAGGGAGGTACAGGCTCCTTTGTCTTCTGCACAAGGGCATTCCCATACCAGATAAAAGAATATTTTCTAATGCAAAAATGACACCATAGCTATCATACAAAGTGAACTACTGAATAGAAAAGACAAAAACATCAACACACAAAAACAATACTGAAGTCATAATAAAAGTGTTTTAACTTTCAGTAAATCAACTATTTCCTTTCTTTGCTCTAGTCGCAAAGAAAAGGAAGCTAGTTCTCTCTCTCATTTTTTTTTTTTAGAACATTAAGAGCAAATCATTAACACTGCATCCCTGTTTCTGAAGCTTAACCAAGGTTACTAACTATGGAGGAACCTGCAGCACACAAACCCCAATCCATTCCTTTTTCACTGTGATGGATGCTCAAGGCCTGTCTGACATACATCCCTCGCTGAATGAATATATTAACAATGCCTTGAGACAGGTCAACAGGTACGGTGGTCTCTGTAAGGGCTCATGCTCATGATTAGAAAAGGGAGAGGTTAGAGATAACTACATACATCAATTTAAGGAGATACTTTGCATAAAATGGATAAAACGCATGTAATGTAGAACGGATTTGAACTAAACTCCCGCGCAACTCTTAAAAACACCAAATTTCTGCATATAATTCACACTTTTGCCGAAAAAGCCGTCTTGGTTTTCACATTCTCGAGGACATCGTGACCCTCGGCCACTGAGAGGGACAAGTAAAAGGTCCAATCTATCCACTGAAGGGACAGTGAGGAGTGGACACACACTGACCAGGCAGCCCAGAGGCCCTGAGAGCAAAACGTAAAAACACACAACCCACCCTCATCGGCCTGCCATCGGACTCAGTGGACACACAGCCATAGCAGTTCCTCGCAGCTCAGAGAAGTCCTGACCCAAGGAGTCCGCCACCAGGAAGGAAAAGACAAACAACAAACAAAACAAAACAAAAAAAGCCCATCCCTTTACCCAGAAGCATGGTCTGGGGCTAAAAGGGATGGGATGCAGTGATTGTTTGGTCTGCTATCACAGAATATACTGTGAAGATGTGCAAATGTATGTACAGAAGACGAGGAGGAGGAGGAGGGGATTTGCTATTGTTGCCTGATTGAGCGCACATCTCCCGCCGTCCTTTTTCCTGCTGATAAACAGAATGGGTCTATGACGCAGCATGCAGGAAACACAGTATAACACAGGTCTCTTTACAATGCAGCGCACTGGGAACGACACGTCTGTGCCATCTACTGTACGGCAGGCGGTGGCAGAGCATGAGAGTGGGTAGTGTCATGTCGAGTGCAGGTCTGAGGAGGGTTTTCAACGTTACTACAGTTAACCTGGGGCAGCAGGGAAGGGGGTGGGAGGGAGGGGAGAGAGGACAAAGGACCAGTTTGTATGTCTCTGAACGCTGGACACCACAGGGTGATGAGGAGGTTGAGCGGGTGTTTGTCGGATCACGAGGTGCCCTGTCTCTTCTGTTGCTGGACCCGGATCAGTTCCAGCTGTTTTTTGCACTTCTGGTAGTAAGTGGACAGACTCTTGTTCTCCTCCAGTAGCTTTTTATGCTCCTGCACCAGACGGGACGTGTTCTGCTGGTCCTTTTCATCTTGGTCCAGTTCAGCGATGAGCTCCTTCCTGCACACATGTAAACCGCAGCAGCTCAGAGAAATGAAACACGCAGTTATCATTATAAACAGGATTGCCATTGTCAAATGTAAAACAAAAAAATAAAATCCATGACTTTTCATAAATTGACAGAGTGAGAACTGTGTATGAAGACAGAGCATGCTGTAACTATGTTAAGAAAGAGAGAAAATACTATACACATATGGCCATGACAGTTTAATTTCTCTCAGAAGCATATTCACGATGCCAGCTATTTTGGAGGCTCATCTTGAAAAAATTCAAGCGGTTTTAAGCTCCATTATTTCTCCAAAATAGCATAGGGCTCCATTTTACATTCTAATTTCTTCACCTGACTGAGTAAGGAAATTGCCTTTCAAAAAACACAGCTCCACGGCATAGCCATTTTCAGGGGGATGTTATGATATCACACACTACTTGACCAGAGGAGCCAGAAAAAAAAGGCACTGCAACAGTAAGCACTGGATTGCTTCGGAGAAAATGCTGATTCTATGTGGTAGATTCCCCTGTGGTCTATAAATACGAGATGAGCTCTTTAGTCAAACACAGTTGTTCCAACATGCTCTTCTTCTACAGCTTAGGATGGCTGCTGCCTTGGATTTGTCTGCTAAATTTGGTAATTGCCTTTGGGTGGCTTTCTGTACACTCACATGCCCACATTAAAATACATTTATCATCTGACGCTGCCTTGATATGGCTCCGTTTACTCTGTTGGCCTTATGACAGCACATGCATAATAAGAAACATTTTCCTTGGTTGCAGTGCACTTCAAAGCGTTTTGAATTAGCTTATACACACTAGCCAAATCTCCTTGCCAAGTGCGAAATGACCTCAGCCCCACTGCAGTAGATGAAGTCTGTTATCCAGTGTGCTGAGCAGGAACAAGGAGAGAAGTTTGGCGCCACTTACTTTCTCTGGATCAGCAAGGCGATCTCTGTTTGCACTTTCAGGTACTCCTGGGCCATTTTGCAGTGCTGCTCAAACACAGCCATGGACTCTTTGGAGTTGGGACAAGGAGCGAGGGGCTGAGAATAACCACACATGTTGAGCATTAATTGATTTAGAGGCCATCCACTCACGTCCCGTAACAAAATGTATTTATATCGATCATAGGCAAAGTTTGAGCATATAATAACACACCAAACATCTCACTATTTATACTGACATTCCACGTTTTAGATGGCATCATTTTTTTAGTCTGTGCAGGCATAATCCCTACATAATTGAGTTGACAGTTCATCTAAAATGTCCTTCAATTCACCTTTGAGAGGGAAGTGATGCGGTGCAATACAATCAAAACAGAGAATGACTATTTCAATGCAACTCATAACTGAAAATTTACATTAACATCTTATTCTGCTTGGTTTCCGATGCCAACAGCTGCATGAAGGAGCAGTCGTGAATGTAAGTGTTAACACAACCATGATAAAGGCGGAGGACGCTGTCAGCTGAATGGAGTGTGTACCTGCAGCTGGTGATCCAGGGTGAGATACGCCATGGGAATGGAGTTGTCTGAGCCGTTGGTGTCTAGACAGAACAGAAAGAGCAAGAGCTGTGTTTGTTTTCTCCCTGATTGCAGACGAACAGTGTGAGCTACATCTGCATGCCACGGTTATCAATAGCAACCGTAAGTCTTTCATCAGAAATAGCCCTATGCCTCCCATTCCCTCCTCCTCAGGGTAGGGTGACCAGAGACCAGCGCCTTAAATCACTGATCAACATTACGTAATGTCTGCAGTGCTGCTTGACAGATTTACACAACCGCACACAATGACACCGACGCCATTACGGTCACAGCGGTAAGAGGGTGACAAATTGAATAGACAGGCCAATTTCAATCAATGAATCCAGCTGTAAAATTCAACTTTGTTTTTTTCCCCTCCTCAAGACACAGAGCTTGTTAACAGTGCTTTTCAAACACCAAAAGTACATGTTAGCGAAGAAGAAATGGATGGATTTAATGGTGTATTAAAAGACAGATGGTATAGTGAAACAAAGTGAATCTGTGAGTCAGACCGCTTCCAGACTCGTCTAGGAATATGGGAACTGTTTGGTATTTGGTTCAGCGTCTCTGTTTTGATGTGGAGGCTCTTGCTGGGTGGGCTGAAGTTCTACATCCTTTTAAGATGTCAGACTTTATGGAAAGGATTAAGGTGAAAAAGCGAGATTGCAGATATCTGGCGGTGTACCTGTTGGGTCATCAGGGGAGAAGTACCCTCCTCTGTTGCTTTTATCTGGTGGCATCATCCTCACACTGGGACTGGAGGACCTGCTGCTGTTCCTGCTCCCCTGCAAGAAGACAGAAATACTGTCAATCATCTGGGAAGCCAATCAGTGCTGCTAAGTGTGGGAGAGACAAACAAGTGCTCACCAGAAAAAGGAAAACAATACAGCAAAAGGAAAATGACAAAACAAAACTAAATAATTATATCTCCAACTGGTGAAGTGATTGTGTACTTTGATACATGTTTTTTTTTCTGGAGTAAAACTTTGACATTGGCTGTTAATCATGCTTATTCTGATACATAATACCAAAAGAAGTTTAATGACCAAGATTTTGCCTCTTTGTTAAGAAAAAACAAAAACATAAAATTGCAGGAAAATGCCAACATATAAACTCCAACAGTGAAGACAAAGGCAAAGCAGTCTTACTGTGATGCTGATCTTATTGTTGGAGATTGACAGATAATTGTCATACCAGAAAAGCGTACTAGAAAACGAAAAGGTGGGATCAAAGGTAAATGTGACTTTAAACTTCAATTTCAGAGCAATTTCAGAGTAACTATAAATTTCTACTGTCAGCAGCTTTCTCTGGCTGGAGAATGGCTCTGCCTGCTTACCATTCACTTTGGTAAATAAAATATCCTTTGGATTAGGTGCCAAAAAATAAGAGACACTCCTCCCTTATGTGTGCAATGTTCCTCTACTACATCTGGTATCTGTCTGAGCCCTGGATAGAACCGGACTCTAGGATGCTGTTTGCTGGTGAGAGTGATTTCTAATAAGTGAGATTTGGCCAAATTTTAGCATAACTGCAATAAAAACACCACAATCTAAAACGCAACGGAATTATTTCGTATGCTACAGCATCAAAACACATAACTTGTCAACCTTGATCTCTGTGGATCACAGTGATCCCAATATGACATGCAACCGAAATTATTATAATTAAACCATCTGAGGGGAAAACACACGTACTTACAGGAAAATAAAATAATCAATCACACCATCACATCACTGATGTGCTGGTGTCGATTTCACAGGTAGCGCAACACAAACTACCTTCATGAACAACACTATTTCTGTACAAAGAGTCAAGTTTTTCCATGAACCCTCAATGAACTTTTGACTGTGCAGAGCTGAGGCGTTCTTTTAAACAGATACAAATGTTTGGAGAGGCGGAAAAGCAGCAAAGCTCTTAGCCAAGGGGCTTATTTGAAGACGCTGTGTGTTTGAGGTGGGTGTGCAAGGCTGTTCCTATACATATAATGTCTTCATCTTCCTTGAGTTGACATATCAAACACATCTCATATTCTATAACCTATCTCCCAAGGGGAATCTCTCACTTGACAAAGGATGCATCAAATCGTTCGAGACACGCCATCAGTAAAGCATCCAAATCACTTCACAGATGGAGAGGGATGATGACAGAGCCAAACTTAGAGGACATACACAGAGAGGAGGAGAAAAAACCTCTTTGTGTAGTGTTTTAAAAGATAAAGTGAAACACACACAATTATCTAAACACTAACCTACAGTTAATTGTACAGCCGTACACTGAATGGGTAAAACTAATTGAAACATTATTTAAATTGCAACAGAGTCAACTCTAATATCCAAATGAATTTTTTTTAATAAAGGTAGTGTGTGTAACAAAATACCATTGTTAATCAAGTACTGTGGTGCTACAGAGATGTCCTGGTTTGTTTTGTACAGGGCCCAGCTAAAATAAAACCATAACTTTAATAGTTTTTTTTTCCCACTGAAAATAAAATGTATGATGCCAAAATGATCCCCGTAAATTTTTCCCATCAAACTGTAAATTTGTAAATTGCAATGACAATACCTGTCAAAAATAATTGCAATATGATTCTTTCTACCATATCATTCACCCCTAGTATAGAGAAGAGACTGTTAGTCTTTCTCATCTACTGAGCACGATGGATTCATCTTTAAAATACAAAAGAACAGAGTGCAAGCTGTAGATCATGGGTCTTTCTTAGCCTTCATATTAAGCGATGCTGAAACAATAACACCAGCTAAACGGACACTGTCTCAACACTCACTCAAGGTGTCTACAAGATTTAGTTTACCATATTTTTTGCTAGTGAACATTTGCATTTCTGACTAAGACTTACCTGGCTGGACTCAGTGCCGATCCCTGGCAGGTCCTGCACAGACCGGCGTCTCTGAGGCTCACAGGTGGCTGTGGATGGGACGGAGGGAGACAGACAGACCAAGAAACAGAGAAGAGAGAGCATGAGACCCATAAGAGGTTGTATGGAAGGGGAAGGAGGGGGGGGGGTCGTGTGGCGTCTGCTTGTGGCTAGAGGGAGATCCAGATCCGCAGAGCCACACAGGGACAGCTGCACAGATTTAACCCCCTACGCCCTGGCCTGTCAACATGTGCTCTGGCATGGCTGTAACATGACCATGGCACAATCTCCTCCCACGCCCACCCCATTATCACTGCACAACAAATTCAAACATACACACACAGCACCACAGACCAAATCTACCACATGAATAGCTGAGCCTGCTTGTGCTACGTGTCTTTCGGCAGACTAGCTTGTTTGGGTTGGGGGGCAGGTGGTGATGCTGGGAACTATTTAAGGGTTCACGCAGCGCAGGGCAAGGCCTCAGACGAGGCTGGTGAGCAGGGGGTCTGTGGAGGCACTGGCAGGCACGACCCTCCCTAGCAGTCACTCATTCATTTCCTGCCGAGGTAAACATGAGGTCGGAGCTAACCTCGCCAGTGTCTGCAGCAAAGCTGCATAAATTCCAGATATCCCACATTCAAGAGATATTATCAGTTCTGTCTCCTTTGAAATAACTTCGGCAATGTCTCTGCAGTCACATCTTGCTGTCACAATACAAAGTCGTGACAGCTGTTGTAAATTATCTAGTTATGACAGCATTCCTTATAACCGCAGCACAGTTATTAGTCTCTCTCACAGACCAACACCAAAGCATGTGTATGATCTTAACTACAAGGCTGGACACCATCAAAAATACAATTCTGTCATATCTTGGTAAAGAATGATAATTTCTCTTTCATTCCAAGCAGCTCCAAAGTAAAGTAATATAGTTCATTTGTACCAAAACATTGATATTTCAAAATTTTGTACTTTTTCCAGGCCATAATTTCTTGAAAGGATTTTGGTCAGTGTTCAGTGTAATGTACAGTATGCTGATGGTAGCAATAAAACTGTCACCTACATCATATCACTCTGCAGCCAACATGTGAAACATATGACATAACACTGCTGTCAGGGGAAAACCTGTTATTGCCAAAATGTCTGCGGATACTAAGAAAAGCAGCTTTGGTTTCATGCATTTTTGAGTTTTAAAAAGATTTTATACGCACGAGAATGATATATTTTTAATCCATTTCAGAACATGTAAGCTCAGGCTGAACCAAAAGCACCAACATGACTGATTAAGTTAACATGACAACAATGACCTGCAAACGTTCCAAGACCAGGAACAGATCGAGTTCACTTTTCACACTCATTTACACCTGAGAAGAAACTCTGGATTTAGCAGATATTAACTGATAACAGGCTCTATCCATGGCATAGCAGACACAACACACCAAGACACATACACATAAACGAACAATAAGCACTCCAAACAAATCACAAAATGTGTTGGATTTTCATTTTGCATACATGCCGAGGGAAACACTGCTACATCACTTGTTTCTTATGTAAAACTGTTCTCATTTTCTTTAATAAAAGAAATTAAGCCGCTACTGTTCAAAACAGGCATTTAACACAAATGGATTTTTGGTAGCTGTCCCAAAGATGCACTTAGAATAATGTTTGCCAATTGTACATACACGTACTAGGTAATTTTGATACAGATTTACCAACTTTCAGGCATTAACTCTAAATTATAACTGCATAGGGGCTTATGCGCTGGGGAAATGACTGACATGCAGGTGTTCACATGCAGTGATAACAGAGTCCTACCTTTAATAAAAACATGTATGAGCTGTTTCGCTTAGTCACTGGATTTAATTAGCTACTCAATTCAACATGTCTACTACAGCTCCAAAATACAGGCTTTTTTTCTGGACATCCAGGGCTGTCCCCATTTCTTTCATCCCTATCTCTGCTCGTAATAATAGCTCTGACCCTCAACGTGAGAGAAATTAATCAAAATGACTTTTTCAAAGTTAATGGATGTAAAGAGAGCAAAGGGGCGAAAAAAAAGCCAAGCTTTCACAATGTCCTCTATGCATGAAAGGCAAGGACAAGCTCAAATGCAGAGTGCTGGGGCACTGATTTACTCTCACTTCCCATGATCTGCAGCCAAGCCAGAATGATGACAGAGAGAACAGAACCATGAGTTATTAATCTTATCTCATCTGTGTCACCCAATCTGATGCAATATGCTGATTGAATTTCCTGAAGAGCTCCAAGAACAGTTGTTTTTTGACAATGGTGTGTGACTCTCTTGGGAGGTCTAATTATGCCTTTTGAAAAGTTTGAGTGTAAAAATGTGTAAAAGGTGACTGCAGATGAGAAAGATCCCATGTTAACTCATGTTCCGCTTCTATCCAACAAAATCACAAAGGACAAAGAATGAAATAAGGTAACTCTAATGTGTGTTACTCCAGGACAGTTACCATTATTGTAAGTCCAGTATATATATATATATGTATATATATATATATATATGTTTAAGTTCAAATCAATGTTAAGTTACGGATGTTGTTGATCAGACAAAAATTGGGTTGAGACTTTTGCAAGCAATAAATTCCAAGGTCTGAAACTAGCATCCAACCAGCTGCCAAATGTGGGTAGATTATATTAGTGGTGGGGTAATCAAACCAATTTACCTGACACACTGCCTTGTAAAAATTCTATCTGCTGAAGAAATCTCTAATATACATGTAATCTCAGACAGTCAGACAGACAAATCACAATCACCTACAAAATCTTGCATTTGTAAGGCTACTCTGATTGGACATGTCTGCAGTCTGCTTTCATTGCCTGTCACATCATTATCGAGTTGAAACCCAACATTAGCTTAAATGTTTTTGTGAAAATCTGACAACTTTGGAAACTGATAATTAACTGAATTATTGCTGACTGAGTTTGTCTTAAAATAAAAAATGTCACAAAGCATGCTCATGCCATTATGTGATTATCATTTTTGGAATGTGTGGAAAAAATAGTGTGTGGTAAAATGTCTGTGTCTGGTATTTTTTTTTTCAACTATCGGACACACTGGTTGTTTCAGCAAAAAGTTAGTTTCAGACCGTGAAACTTAATAAGAATAAGGACTGATCTGAAAAGAGGTTCAGTGGGGCTGTGCACCCTGTGTGAGGTATCCCTTGGAGTGACAGACAGGAGAGGATCATGTCAGAGCAGAGCAACCCATGGGGTTCAGCCAAGCCAGCTCCACCTGGGCACCAGGAAGCCCAGTGGTCCAGTGGTACCTGTGACGACGATCTTGGGGACATCCAGAATGGTGCCGAATGATGCCGTTTTACGGTGGCCTCGTTTATACTGGGGGCGTGCTGCAAAAATACACATACACACACACAGCTGCGTACACAAGCATGCAGACTAAGACAGACACGTGCCCAAAGCTGGACAGGAAATGTAGAAACGTCACTTCCTCAGTTCCCTCTGGGCTACACACACATGCAGAGCATACAGTGTACATGCAAGGGCAGCATGCACCCTGTCCATTCCAGAGGCTGAGGAGGAGCTCCACATAGCAGGGCAACTGCTGGCAGGCACTGCATTACATTTCTCAGCACAGACAATGGCAGGCATTCAGTTCGAATGCTGATTGCACAAAAGTTCAACAAGGCAAACTAAGGGCATAGCTACAGAGGGTATTAATGCTCACATCACAGAAACTCGGGATAACCCTTTGAAATTACTCTATTCATTAAACTTTCATTCAAGTTTGAAAAAATAAGAGTTCATGTAGTGTAGCAAAACAAACAAGGATAAAATCCTGACATACACTCACTCTTCAAATCCAATTCAAATTAAAATGATACGGGCAGAGCTTCTCAGGTTTAATTTAGACATGACAGGGCTGATGAGTAAGCTGCATTCTGTTTGAGCCTTTGAGGAAAGGGAGATGACTGACAGCTCGGTTTGACTGGGCCTCAGTGTTTAGGGGCATACAGATGCTTTTGTATGAGGAATGAATCTTCACCTCAAAGTGATGAAAGCAGATGAAACAGAACTTGACTTGGGAGCCAGGAGAGCAGCTTCTTGTAGACTTGGATAGACCTCATTCAAACGAGCCACCCAACTCATTAACTCACATAAAAATACTAATACATTCTAATACAATAATACATTCCTTTGCTGTGAGATGTTTCTTCTAAGACAGGAAGTTTGTGACAAAGCACATTGATAAGCTGCTCTCATTGGGCTCCGTGTTTTGCTTTGCGCTGTGTAGTGTCTGGCATTACCTGCAGGCGCAAACGGCATCTTGGGCTCCAACTCTGACAGATCAGCGCTCATTCTCTTGCTGTCAGAGGACGCCAGGCACTGTGTTCGTGCAGGCAGGCTCTCAACGCTGCCCCCTCTGGAGAGAGGCAGAGTCCTCAATGGGTCTCCCTGAAAGAGCCAGCACAAACATCTCAACCACATCTTTCATTCTTATAAATTCAAAAATTCTTTCAACCATTACTTCATCTATATCTGCTTTTATGATGAAAATTTTAATGTCTTTAAAGGAAATGGCTGGAAGTAGGAAAAAGGCTTTGCCTTTGGCTTGAAGTGAGGTGCAAACTGAGGCGTTATCTTGATAGTGTCATTGCTCCCTTGAGAGTCACTGTGCTCCATGTTTGCATCACTTTTGTTGCTTGTGCTGGTGCAAGTGTAGTCCACATATGAACCTGTTATTTTCCAAAAGAGAAGGTGGTAGGTGAATTTTTCAATTTATGTCAATATTTCATGTTTGAAAGAAAGTTTAGGTAGAGAGATGCTGTTCAAAGTAGGGATGCACCGATACTATTTTTTGTACAGGCGATACAGATTAAGACAGCTAAGCAAGTACTGGCTGCAGATCCTTTACATTTTCAAGTCCTTTCTGGAGGGCATCAGTGTAACCAGGTGAGGTCAGGACACTGTGCACAGGAATGCAAAGTAATTGACCCAGTGACTGAGACAATTCAGGGACACACCCTTGCAAATGTTTCACTCAGAATACAACAAAACAGGTAAAATCACCACCACTGCTTATATGAGCCTCATAATAGAGATGTCAGGTATGCAAGGTGGTAATTGTGTGAAACACCAGATGCCAATCCCGATGGGATTGAAAAAAACAAAACAAAACAAAAAAAACAGAGGGACATCTGTGTTAACGCAAAATACTATGGAGAATTTCAGCCAGAGAAAATCACTGACATGCTTGCTCTGGACAGGATAAGCTTCCTTGAGTCCTGAGGTAACATACACCAATTACAACATTTCCTCCGGCAATACCTGTGTAGTCCTGAGAGGGCTGTAGACCAGTACGTGGTTGCTGGACAAAATGAGATATAATGCATCAGCCCATGTGATGGACTGATGCATTATATCATGTCGAAGTTCTCAAAAAGATCAAAGATCAATTTGACATCCAGTGGTTTTTCTTTGATATCTGATCTCTAATGCCATTACCCTTGGTGCAATAAAAAGGTACAATACAGGTGCATCCCATGATTTCAGAAAAGACTAATGTACCTGTACTAGTAGCAGAATTACTCTGTCCATCATCTGAATACTGATATGGGTATTGCAGAGGTTCATCAGATCCTGGGAAGTACTGGAAAAAATGATTGAAAGGAAAGGTAAGTAAGGTTGGAAATGTTTGCATTTAATCAGCCTATGTTTTTTGATTCCTTGAGGATTCTTGTCATTTTCACCCCCAAAACGTATAATGCTTAAGTTTATGACTTTGCAACTTAATGTTTTTGCATTTATTTATATGCAGTGCAGTGGAAAATGTCACCTTCCATGCTCATTAAGGTAGTCCAAACCTGGTGGAATTAAGTGCTTGTAAGTTCATTTGCAGTCAGCCATGCATCTGTCTATCTTTGTGAAGCACAGCCATGTGGAGCTACATCATCATCAGGTGTAACACAGTGTAAATGATGATGCAACTCAAGTTCAGCAAATAATCACAGAGAGCTACATTAAGCCAGGCACATACTTCAGAATTGTCAAAAACCAGAAATCTCTGTAGTGCTCATACTAAACGACCTTCCTTCCTGTAGTTTCTTGTCTCAGTGATATAGTGGTGGCACATTAAACAATGTGGCACAGATGGGGGTGACACAGTAAAAGATTCTTCACTCAGATTTGGTCGTAAGGGATCTCAATATCCTGCTGTCTCGTGAATAACAAATGCAAAGTGTGACTTTGTTCTCCACCTGACTGTGCTATAATAAGAGTTTGGGAAGGACAAGCAGCTCGCAGTATTTATTTTGTATGCAGTCACACAAAATAAGCACTCAAAAATGGTTTGGGAGATGTAGGCAGTATGGTATGACCATTATATGGAAAGTTAGGGATAATCTAGGGAATACAGCTCCATAACTAATAAATATAAATTGTACAGCTCTTCCGCTTTGTTTCCTAAGGAGGTCTCATTGGCTATAGTGAATCATCGTTTTTAATACTTGTCTCTACATATCCCACACAAGAATACTGCAGCCAAAATCAGATGTGTTTGAAAACATCTGAATGTCTGAAACAGCTCAGAGACTAAGTCAGACAGTCTCTCTTACATGCACCAAGCTGGGTAGAAACGGGGATTAAGTCTCAGGTCTCAAAACACTGGCTGGCACAACTAAGGGGGGGCTGAACACATGGAGTTACACTTGTAGGTACTGCAGAATCAAAACTTGTATTTTTCAAGCTTACAGCTCTGAATTGATTCTGTTCCAAACCAGGCATGGGACAATATGAAAATTTTATGTCACAATTATCCTGGCCAAATAATTGCAATTCACAATATTGTCCTGGTAATCATCAAAATATGCTTAAAACTAGTACCAAAACATACTGGAATTGTTTACCTGACATTTTCTTAAGAAACAAATATGTGTTATTGTATCACAGATAGAACACACCTTTTTAGTGAACATCCTTTTGAGTGAAAAACAAACAAGGACAGTTTCAGATGATCTACAATAAAATCCTAAATTGTCCTTGGAAATGAGGGCCCAAACTAAATTATTTTTTCAAGGATTCAAAAAAAGACTGCATGAAAAATGCTGTTACAATTCATTTTACATTCTACTCTCAGTGCTTCAACACTTTTTGTCTGTTTTATTTAGTCACTCCTTTTTAATGAGCCCCTTATAGAGAAGTTCGATGGTGTGCGAGCAAGAATTACCCTCATCAGATGAGTCATGATCTTCACTATTTCCTCCATGGAGGGCCGCTGGGAGGGATCCTTAGACCAGCAGCGTGTCATCAGGCTCTCAATGGGCTTGGGCAGGTTTTTGATTAGAGGTGGTCTTGTGCCTGAACATTAACACAAATAACATACAACGAATGACACAATCACCACAATAGGAACAGACAACTTTGGGCATCACACCAGCCATGCACAAAAGTGAAATATTGTTCATTCATGCTAAATCCCAGATGCTAGAACCTGCAGTGAGTCAGGGAGACAGATTCAGCAGTGCAGCATATTAAGCCTGTGTCCCCAGGTATTATTAGTGTCCCATTAGTATTCTCCTCCATCCGTCTCTGTGTTGGAAGAAACTACAGGGAGTGCCACGCAGGTGAAAATGCCTTTTAGCTGCTCTCTTCTATCCAGCTTTTAACTTGTTTAGTCTCCCAGCAGGACTTGCTGGGAAGCCAGCACTGTGGCTCTACAGTGACTGACATGTAAACACAGACTTTGTGAACTCATCATCCAATCTTTCACTTCATGCACCTCCCCACTTCACTCCCCTGTCCCCGACTTACCGTTGTGCACAGCCCACATAATGCGAAAAGCTGGTCCTCCGATTTCATCAAAGGGCTTCCTGCGAGTGATCACCTCCCAGAGAATGATCCCCCAGCTGAACACATCACACTTCTCACTGTAATTGCTGCCTGGAAGTACAGAAGAACCCATAGCAACACTTAGGTCCTTTCAAAAGGAGAAAAAAGGCTCAGTTTGACATAGCTGATTGACTGATGAAAGTAATTCTCTGTGGCGTGTTTGAGATGAGAGAGGGAATGTGCCTAGGAAAGCACAGGAGGTTTTATCTCATCTGCACCTTCAGAAGGGAGGATGAAAATAAGGGAGCAATTTCACCAAGGAACGGCTCCTGAATTGCTTAATTATTGTGCTTATTATTGCAGAATTAAAGTGCACATCACACACCTATTTTAAAGTTGCTGTGGTGAGGCATTTTGGTAGCATTTCACACTCATGCAAATTAGTTGTAAGGAGTTCAATGCGGGGGCAAATGTGAGTTGTTTAATTGCACAGGGGTCTTGTAACTCCCCTCCAAAAACAAGATAATGACTATCGCTTAATTCATGTTTCCTCCTGACCCCCCTCGCCAAGAACATGTCTCATAATGTATAAATATATTACGCTACTGGCTGAATGAGAACACAAATTCTACGCTGGTCTCTCAGGGGAAATAAAGCCACTAGCATCCCGCCATTCATCTTATCCCTGTGCTTGGGAGAGCACCATCAATAAAGCAGGAGAGTAAGGCTGATGATGAATCAAGAATTAATGTCTCAATGCTGGGAGCAATAAGCTGCAATTAAGGTGAAAGGTGACAAAGCAAATCTGGATGTTACAAAGACTACATACTAGCTGGTGAGATGTTTTGGTTGAGGTGACTGCATAAAAATGTCTGCAAATTAAACAATAGTAGAATGTACACTGGCTTTTCAGTCACAACAATACTGACGGGGACAGGTACCTGAAGCGTTTCAAATACCTGAGATGTCACTCATACTTGCCTTCAAATACCTCTGGAGCCATCCATGCTGCACTTCCTTTGTTGTTGGTCATGTGGGTCTGAATGTCGCATGCTGTTCCAAAGTCACATATCTTCAGCACAGTGCCGCCTGCCACTAGAAGCAGACTGAAACAAAGAAGGCAAAAAAATAAATCTCATTCTAAGCTGACAACTCTTTGAACTTGAAAAGATGAATAAAAAAAATATATGCTCTCTGACTTGCTTGTGGAATACAACAACTAAAGACAGAAGGTACAGACTACCACA